>NW_026712286.1:448618-786118 GCF_030504385.1 Musca domestica | reverse complement strand
TACTGTTGAGCCACTGTTACCTTTCCATGCCAAGGGGCAAGTGAAGCGAACTTATTAAACATATGTCCATTTGAACCGCTCTATTGTCTGGCTGTTTTAAGAAAAGATAGCCTCTTGATTTCTCAGTAAATATCTGCTTAACGAGAAGTCTGAAGATGAAAATGAATGAAAAGGATTTGACTTTTTAAGGAAACCTCCAAAATACCAAAGGCATTATTTATTTACGAAAATATTTGAAAAAAAGGACATTTTAAAAGGAAAACTAAATCCAAGTAACATTAAATGGTTTTAAAATATTTTGCAATTGTCTCTCTCTTTCTCTTTCGTATAAAGAGGGTACGGTACTAAGTAAAACAAAATTCACACACACAAAATTCACACTCCAACTCAGCAGTTAAATTTAAACTAACGCCAATCAATCAGATCAAGAATATTTCAAATTTCTTTGAAATCCAAAATTAATAAAATATTCAAACAACGAATATGATGTCTTCGCTTCGAGCAGCACCCTTCCATATTTCTTGAGAATGGTGTTCTTTTGTTCATTCTCTCTTCCTTTCGAATACTTCATCGTTAAACTCGGATTCACAACTGAAAATTACTCATAGTTTCAATGGAATTGAAGTCGTAGAATGAGTAATGTAATGGGCCTTGTAATTAATTCAACTCAGGTTGTCGTCATAAAACATGCCCAACCATTTATTCATAAAACCAAAACAAATAAATAATAAAATTTACGAATTTTTTAAAACAAGACATTTTTTAATATTAACAGATTTATGAAGAACTGAAATATTTTCCCAAGAAAATCAAATAACAAGCAATTTACATTAATATAAAACATTTCGAAGGTGGTCAGGCACAACTATTTTCCAGCCAATTGCCACAATTTTGATTGTGTATTCTCCATTGGTACCATGACTGTGTGTGTCACGCATGCCTTATAAACTTCCTACTCAGCTAACTGCTGGTAAATATTTCCTTTTTCATCTTTTCTGTGGAAATGCTGAGAATTGAGATGTCCATTTGGCGATAACTGGCACTCCCTTAATATATCTGTCAATTTCTAATCATTACTTCACAGTGACAAACCTAATAAAATGGAACCTTTTAATCAAATCAATCAGTTGAGTATTCGTCTCGCCTTTTGTGCATCGAAAACAAAATAGCCCCAGCAAAAAAGGTGTAAAGTGACAAAAGAAGTGACAATATTATCCAAACTGCCATTGCCGCATAACATGTCACAAGGCCAATTTCACCGATGCCCCCGCGACACAACACCTGGACTTTCACTTTTTCAACGTGTCCCTTGGCCAAGTTAAAGCAGCCTGTAGAGCACAACCTTTTATGGCCATATGAACCCTCTTTAAAAGTACAAACACCAAGGCAACCATTTGTGTGTCGGACCATTACCACGGGCCATCCAAAAGATAGCCCGCCTGATATTCAACACCAATACCCGAATCAAACAGAAAACAAAATATAAATGTTGTAATCAAATCTACTAGCATTTAATAGTCACATCCAGACATCCCAAAAACTCTTCGACAAGTCCTGGCAAATACCTTTTTCAAAAAATTTGGTTGTGTTATTGTCAAACAAATGTCACTGAACAGCAAACGACAACAACAACAACAACAATGCCATAAGGAAAACGAGACATCCGCCGCACACCATCACCCGCATACTAACCATGCACAAATACATACATAAACACGAACATACACACAAAACTAGTCTGGAGGATAACATACTAAAAATCCAATAAAATCTATGAAATGTCTAAAAACGTAAACACACACGAGCTAGAAAACACACTCTCCCTCACACACACACACACACACAGAAGAACATAGACCCCATTAAAGGTGATGTTGTCTACGACACGTTTCAAAGTGTCCTCCAAATGGAGAATATCCTTAAACTAGTGTGAATTGCCATAAAGACGAAGATGGTGATGATGATGGCGTGGCATGGCATGGCGTTTGTGTGGACTGCAACTGATGCAAGAATGTTTTTTTTCGGGCGATAACAAGAAGAAAACATTCGATAGACACTTTTTTGTCGTTTGACACACTCCTTTTCAGAAATCTCAGTTGGAAGTGCTTGAAAGTGGAAAAAACACAGACTTGTATCTGGCATAACATTGCATCTTTAATGTTTGTTTATGCTGCTGCCGCTGCTGTTTCTAAACTAGGGACTTAACGTCACTCAGAACCATTGATTTACACGATGCGCTCTCTCTCACACACGGGGTGCCAGAGAAGGTAGGATACTTAGCAGCTAAGCATCTTGTTCAGAAATCCTGGCATATGTTCGCTCTGGAGGCCAGCTCACTGGAATTCCAATAAATACAAATGTATGCTTCTTTTGGCATAACAGCCGAAAGGAAAAGCATTGGTTTATTTTTTTCAATGGATTTGAATTTAAATGCAAAACATGACACTAAGCCATGAATTGTCAACATAACGCCCTTTGCCGTTAGGCAAGTAATAAGTATTTGCTTTGGCAATCCAATCCTATCCAGACCAGCCCACTAACCAAACACCCAGGCCCATTGCATATGAATCTGGGAATATTTACAAGTCTCCAAGGTAGAAGGACAAGTGGTTGGGAAGTACAAAAAAAAAAAAACACGAACACACATAAAATGCCTTCTATGAAGCAGAAAAAGAAAATATGACAACACCTCTACATGTCCCAGTTGTAATTCAAGGTGCCAAAGTGTAACAAAAATATCAAAGCGAGGCGTGCGAATAATTGGATGGAGAATGTTGCAGATTCTTAGCGACTGACTAACTGACTGACAACTAATTTACTTGCAAAGTGGCTAAGTGGCATTTGTGTCATAAGTAACTGAGATGAAGACTTCATAATTTGGATTAACACAATTTCACATGCATAAGTACTGCAATAAAAAGTTCACTTTTTCCTAAGAAGTACGGAAAGGATAATCACAAGTCAGGTGATTAGGACTAAGTATTTTATTTCTTTACATTTTACTAGATTAACTAGATTGGAAAAGGGAGAGAAACAGATTCCCTTACACTCCTGCTTGTCTTTATGAAAGCACACCTAATTCCTACGTACATATCTGCAATTTTGTTCTTTGACAACATTTGGTTTAATAATTCGATGATGAAACATTTATGCATGCCAATGCATGAACATGCCTTCGACAATTATATTTGCATTTGACATATCTGTCAGTACCAATTAAAATATCATTTAACAATTATGTCATAAATACCCAGATGACTCCTTCGTAGCAAGTGTAGCATCTTAAAAACGAAAAACCTCCCAAACAAAGAACAAGAAATTCAAATTCCTGCCTAGCCAATGAGGCCACAAAGTAAGCCGGATTGTTATCCCTTTCAAAGAGATTAGGGTCAAAAAACAAAGTTCTGTTTTTTTCTGTATTTCTTAGTGTACAAGCTGGCAAATATGCATGTACGGATGTATGTAAATAATTTAACCCACATTTAAAACAATTAAAATTTATTCAATCTGACAACAGTTGTTGTTGTTGTTGTTGGTTCCATATTCAAATTTGGACTTGTGTTTAGATTTGGTTTTTATTTTTCTTTTTTTTTGGGTTTTCTTTTATTTGCAAATTTATGAATTTATGCATATTGTGTACAAGTACATACATATGTATCTACATGCCACACATACGTATAAACAAACAAATACACATTAGAATGTATGTCGTAGCTAGGTGTAATTGTTATTGTATTAACACGACACTTGGCAGAGAGCGGACAATGTTACACACATACATATTTTACATAGGGTCTTGAAAAATAAAAACCTGAATTATGAAACAATACCGACATTAGGCCACAGTGACTTAGGGGAAAGCAAATCGTGAAATTTAATGTGCAGTACTAGTAGATTAGTAGACAATCAGAATATTTAACGAAATAAATTCTGTATTTGAAGGGATGTCTTTTATATAGAAGCCCAAGATATATTTAATAGAATACAACAAGATTTCTCTTAATATAGCGTATAAGGATACGCTACGATATCGCATTTTTTTCTTACGGGGACCCATAATTTTTCAAGAAGACATTAGGTTCGTCTGTAAAGAACCTGGAGATTTTTCATAAAACGACTAATATTTTTACGAATTAAATAATAAATTAACATTAACTAAGAATTCAGAATACATTGATAAATTGAGTCCAAAATATACCAGAAGATCCACCTATAGGACTAGAATTTCTTATTAGTTCAGACCAAAATGTTATCTTATTAAATACCATAGTTCTTCTAATAAAATCTATACTTCGGGAGATTAGGAGAGGGGGAGAGAAGAAAATATATTCCTATAAAAGAGAAAAATGTTTGACAATGGGTTACAAGCAGTCTCTTTATACGAAAATTTCCTCCAGTCGCCAAAATTATATCTGATAGTGGCTGGGTTTTTACTTCTTATAGAGTAGGTCTTTTGACATGACTACTGAGAAAGTTTGCTCAGAATCTATGGACTTGGAAAGAATTTTGTTCGTATTTTTTAGATTCGATTTTCAAGGAAGTCGATACTTAACAATCTATGACAGTGTATAGTTCTTTTTTCATATCTTCCTTTCTCTTCAAACCTAGTTAAACACCCAAGAATAGTAATATGTTGGACAATGATACAACTTTAAAAATTGCAAGGAAAAATCTAGAACAACATATTTTTACAATGAATCAGATTAAACTAAGACTCTTGTACAATGAAATTATTCCAGTTTCACAGACCTTCTTGTTATATAGAAGACAAATATCACAAGCATCCAAACATGAACGCTGCAACATGTTAGACCAACCTCAATATGTTTAAATCATAACACATGAATTCATGCAAAAATACCTTAAATAAATGTAAAATTGTATAGGGTGTGAGGGGGGGAGTTCAAACATAAATTACTGAAATTTGAAAAATACCTCTTGAATCCATCTGAGGATGCCACAAAGACACCTATTAGCACTTACATTAATATCGTAAGTGAAAATTGTGCATACATCATGTGGCGAACACACACCTCCGCCGAAGAGTGTTTATTGCCTTAGCTGGAGGGCCCCAGTCCTGCTCTGCCCCTCCCTGCCCCATGCCTCTCGTGTATAGTCTAATAAAATAATTTTTATAAAATATGCGAAGTAATAAAATCTAAAAGATAACATGCCCAAAGAATGTAAAACGAAAAGAGCATGCAGACGGACATAAATCTCTGGCAAAATATGAAATATTCCACAAAGTGAAACATTGGCTTCACATTAGACCTGTTGCCCCGTATTTAGGAAGGATATTAAGCAGTGCTGTTGCTGTTGCCACGCAAATGTGTGTCAGTGATAAATTTGTCAGTTGCCACCTTTCCAACGGCGGGAAATAAAGGAAATAACCTCCAATGAATTGTGGGCTCCTCTTCTTGGGGCATAACACCCGGACAACATTCCTTAAAATGTAAACCATTGGGGCCACTCCTGGAACTATTCACCCAACAAAGTCGTATTTTGTAAAGGTATATGAGCTAAGTTAAGTGTTGGCGGGTTGGAGTGTAGTACAACAGTTTGAGTATGTAAAATTTTATACATTTTTTACTCAAAGACACTGCCAGGGAGGGGGATATGTGAAACAAGAGTTTCACCAATGTTTGGCACTCCTACGAGCTGCTCATGAAGAAGCAATTATAATAAATGGAATGCTTTCGTACGAATTAAAGCAGACACCGTAGTTGTGATGTTGTCGTCCGTTCGTTGTGAATGGTTTCAACACTCAAGGGACTTTACGGATCTGCAACGTGGGTACATAGGGAGATACTCTCACCAAAACACATTCATTCACATGGGTTTGCATACATTTGTGTGTGGATGTGTGTGCGTGTGTGGAAGAGTTCTCGTAGGTGTGGGAAAATAAAGGTGAATACTTAAAATTGCTACAAGTGTAAACCTCAACAGAGTGCATATGTAAATGTCAGTTTTTCCGCTTGCCGGCTCTGTTGCGCTGCAGCATTCACCGGCAGAGTTCGTTGGTTAGCCCAGACATGAAAAGGGGGTAAGTCATCCAAACGAACCGACCATTCATTCTGCTGGCCCATTGCAAGTGCAATTATGTTTTATGAAATTAAATATTTTAAATTGTTGCAATTGTGTATGAACATCGGAGGGTGAGAGCGAGCGACTGGGAAACCATGAATACCCACAGCAGCAACAACAACGGCAACGGTGTTTGCCAGCAGATCAGGAGCCATGTTCACGCAGCTGTACAGAGTTTGTTGTTGGTGGCCATACCTTTCAAACGTAACATAAAAATGACCAGAGATGCTGGTTGAGTTGAGTTACACGTTGCACTCACACACACACACCCACACAACTACACGAAACAACAAGTGTGTCAACATAACGGGTTGCAGTGGGTATGTGTGTTGTAACCGGTGCAAACCGACACACCGACACCCACATCATCCTGGCGAGTCCTCATTTAATTAGAATACATTAAATACCAAAAACATAATGCCAAATCTAAATAAGCATTACTTATGCGCATAAACTGATATACAGACACGCGTATGTGCGAGTGCATGTACAGACGTAAAACTTAATGGTTATTTTAATATAAATGAATTTAAATAAACAATTTTCAACACCAACAAAAATGATGAAAAAAAAAATAATGCCACCAATTTGAACACAAAATATGAGGGTAATTTAACCCAATGAAGTTGGTCTGAGCGCAGTGTCAAATCTAAGAATTAGGGATAGTAAAGGAATGAAAAAATTAAGAAAATTTAATTGTTCTGATAGAGGGAAATTAATGATGGCTGATTTATTAATAATATATTATACCCGCCAGAAGTTCGGGAAGCATTGTTCTGGAATGAAAAAAGCTCTATAAATAAAAAATCTTCAATTCTGGGTTCTTGGGCATCAGTATATAAATAGCTAGGAAGCGTCAACGAATTGAGGAGTCTGACTAAAACATCGAATACTCAATGAAACGATTGAAGAACATACGGTATGATCCGCCAAATATGTTTCAATGAGACTGAAGATGGAATTTTGAATGCAATATGACCAAGACCTCTCAAGAAGAGAACAAAGCCTCTTCTGCGCCACAAGGAAATTGGATCTAAATTTTGCTGAGTATTTTTTATTTATTAAAAAGGTCGTCCCATTCTCGTAAAGATGCCAACTAGAAATAGGGCTACGAACCATTTTTGATTAGACTCCGACTTAAGCCCACTTTATTCCACAACTCCGACTCTGGCAAAATTTCTCAACTCCAACTGACTGAAAATAACATAGGGAAAGATATCACAGGGAAAGATATCTCCCGCATATTTAATAAAATATAGTAGGCATATTTTATGTAACAATTCCCTTTTATTTATTAAACAAAAAACTCGAATGTCCACTGAACCAAATGCATTTAAATGCCATCTCTTAAAATATTCATAAACATTTTTATGGAGAAACAAACGAAGGGAATGCTTTTTAGCTCAATTTTCATCTACAGCGCAATTTGCAAGGACCATTTCGGAGATGTTCTTTTGCACCTAAACAAATTCTAACTTTATTGCCATTAAAAGTAATGTGCTCTTTGGCGCTGTTGGTGTTGTTGTTGTTGTTGGTTTCACTGGCTGATACTTTTATCATATTTTTTGCTTTGTCTGTCCTTTGGCACTCTTTGTAAAACGCTCTGGGTGGGGTAGGTGATGGAAAAAAGCTTTTAGAGTGAAACAAGAAAAGAAGAATACATTACAACTTCCTTGACATGCTTCTTAATATTGTTGTTGTTGTTGTTTTGGTTTTTGCTGGTTTTGCGAGACGACTAAAACGAAAAATGAATGAAATTCTGTTAAAAAAGAAAACATCAACACAAATATAATAACCTCAAACATTAACACCCATAACGTGATTTCATATTTTTTGACACAAACATACAACCACCGCTACCCGCTACCCTGGATTTGCACGCACCGACAGACATACACACACATACACACGATCTAGCTATGGGGACAAACGCCCAAGAAAGCCATAATAAACTCTTATGAATTTTCATCATCGCCATCATTAAGCCGGAATCCACCTCACACTCTGAGCTCCTCGCCACGAAGGAACTGGAACAGTAGCAGCAGCATCAACATAACCATCATCAAAGCTGTCAGCTGGCAGACGACGTCATACGCGTACGCATACATATGAACATCTTGTGATATATTTCATTGCGACAGCAAAAGACAACATCACCAGCAACAACAACAACGAGGATATCTTAATGTAGCCGCATTAAAAATTCTCTGTACGGTGAGGTTTCTTTTTTGCTCCATTTCTAGACAAGTGGAGCAGTGGAAAATCAATGAAGAAAACAGAACAGCTGGAGCTGGAAATTGTATTACCAGAATTTGTGTTTCTTTAATTCACGCTGGGGATACTCAGCCCCCTCCAACGAAAATTCAAGACCGAGCAAGGAGCCGGCTCCCCTTGTTGGGAAAGCAAACACCAAATTATAAAGAATTAATGCATTTAGATGAAACTTGGAAGCCATTTTGGCGCCCTTAACGATAACAGCCACCGTTGCCGTTGTTCATGCCAGCCATCCAGCTTTATTTAAAAGCTTTTGCTTCGTCTTAAAGTTGCGAACAAATTTGGCAAAAAAAGAATAAAAATACAAAATCAATATTTACATGGAAAATATCTTAAAGGTATTATCTGAACATGTGTGTAAATTTGTCAATCAACGCGCGTTGAAAGCGAATGGAAAGCAGTCTGAAACGGCGTAGCTAGGTAATGTTCTAAAAACAATTCTGAGTCGAAGGTGGTGCTTTACTTGCGAAGCATGACGAAAACCTTGATCAAATTGTATTAAATTTGATGATATTATCGCATTAGAGTAATCAGCAATAACAAAATTATAGATAAAGGAAAAACCGTCATTATTCGTGACAGCACAACAAATAAACAATTTAATGGCAAGGTAATGATGGTACTGGAGGGGTTTTACTCGTAAAGATAAATTCGGAAAACAATTGCGTTTTATGTTCTCAAGTTCTACTTGAAAGTATCTGAGGTGTGAATTTATATTTTAATATTTACGTAAATCGCATATCTGCGAAAATTAAAATATAAATTCACAGGGCCTAAGTCGACATGGAAAACGCATTTTGATAATTGAATATATTTAGCTGGAATCAAGTTTTATTTAAAAAATCATCTTATCTTACTTGTAAAGATCCATTCTTTTCTTTGTAGGTAGTCTAGAGTTTATGAGTTTGAACTGTTTATAGTCGATAAGTACAACATTTCAATGTTTAAATCAGATTAGTTGCATTCTAGATCAAACCAAATTAAAATATTAGAATAGTTTCTTTGAAACTAATCCCGTTCTACTTATAAGATCGGAATGTTTTTTGGATACACAAAAACCGCCCCAGCCCTATTTAACATATAGAAAACTATTTGAAACACTTCCTAGTCTTTTTTATGCGAAATATTCCTCTTCATTTAACACTTTAAAACTCAAAATATGCCAAAAACTATTTTTCGTTGAAGTCCACACCAGTCTCATCATCATCATCATCTTCTTCGATACAACAAAGAACTTTTAAAGTTGCTCCAATTTCATTCTCCAATTCTTTTTGAAGTATGTCCACAACTTCACTTAAACCAAAATATCCAACTTACACAACCCATATTCTTTATTCAACCAGCGAAGGGAAACAAACCGGAACAGCCAGAGCAACATTGTGACGAAGAAACAAAACAAAGGCAAATATTCGAAATTCCCTGTGGAAAATTCACTGAAAGAAACTATGAATGTTGTATGCCGTCCACGAGAATGATGACGCTGCCGCTGCTGCTGATACTGGTGGCAGTATCGGTGCCGTAGGAGTTGCAAGGAACATATGATTGGTTAACATCTGTACTCTTTTAGGCATACCATCATACTGGAGAAGAATACGCCAAATATTTGCAACATTTCCTGTAACATTTTCCAAACGTTGTTGTCCTGCACAGGGAAATCATTCGAACATCATAAATACAAACCAAGAAGAGAACGAGAGAGAGGTGGAGGAAGAGAGTGGGAGAGGCGAAAATAGAAAATTGTAAATACTTAAAAACTGAAACAAACAGATAAATTGTTATTTGCCATTAAAAATATCTCTGTTCGTAGTTGGTGGGAGTTATTTTGTGACTTGGCCAAATAAACATCTGCCACAGCTTCAAGATTTCCAAATTTGCAGGCCCTGCCAACCACTTTGATAATCAAATAGCTTTGATGTGTTTCGTTAACCTCATAAATTAATTAAGTCAATATAAGACAATAATACTCTGAGAGAAGTCCTTTCTCGCAAATCTCTCTCCTTGTTTACACTCTCCCAAACCTCTCTCTCGCTCTCTGTTTGGCCGTTTTAAATTTCTCTCAAATTTGAGAGAAAACTCTACACTTTCTCTACACTTTGACTGTGAGGTGAATATCTTTGGTGGTGGTGAATATCTGGCACTCTGCCTCTCTGTCTGCTCAATTTTCATTGCGGCTCTCATTGTTGTTGTTGTTGAAAAGAGTGCCACATGAAATACAAAACAATTTAAAAACTCCTTTTGATTGTTGCAGTACCAAAACAATGACGACAGTAATTCAAAACCGTGTCTCCCTGCCGGGCTACCTAACCTAGCTCAATGCAAACCCAAAGGTATTGGTGACACACTCGAAATGTCTTGCAGAGATTGTATTGAAGGAATGTAGCAACTTCCCAGGCAGAGTTGCAAAAACTTAATACCGCTGTGCAGCGTGTTTTCCAAAATGTCCTGTTGAATTTGAGCGCAGTTAAACGTCAATACGATTCGTATGTCTGACAGAGGGCTGACCGTTTAACTGACATTACCGGCGATTTATCGTCGATTGAGGCACAACGCCTCCGCTGTTTGGCACAGCAGCAGTCGTTTCACACCCAAAGTTTATTTTAGATGAGGTGTTGCTCTGCCAGCCCGTAGCTAAGCGACTTACAATGCGGCCACTCCGCATGGAAGCCACTGGGATTTAGATAAAGCCGAAATGTAAATAATGTGATTTCGCGCTCGCCTCCATGCCTGCTGTGATTGACAGTAATGTGTCAAAAGGACGAAATGAATTTACCATTTCAATGGAGAAGGCATTGCAATCGAATGACATGTTTCTGGACGGACAAACTGACTGACTGACTGACAACCAACTAACCAACAGCAGCAGCCCAGGCTAGTTCAGGTTGATCGCATTTTTCGAAAAATTGTCAATTTCATGGTATGCTGTTTTAGGCATAAGTTACGCTTAATTTACCACGCCAATATGATTGTCATTTCAATTTTAATTATAATTAAAATATTTACATTCATTGTCAGCACAATGAGCAACAGCAACCACTGGCAGATTTCGCACTGAGTCAAGGGGGGAGGGAGGACATAGACAATATCCAGGACATGTCGTTTTTAAATTAGAAACGTTAACTATCGATTGACACAGAAACGAGGTGCTAATTGAATTTCTATGCTCACACATTCGATTTCGTTTTAGAATTTTGAACATCTGCGCTCTGTTTGGAGGAGCCAAATGTCTGTTATACGTTTATATGAGGCTAAACTGGAATGTTTCATATTTTATATACGCGCCTAGGTTTATTTGATGTTTCAAGCGTATTCATCTGAATATGCATAATAATCCAAGAATTGAGAATTTTCAATGAAATCCAATACCTAAAAAAAACTAAGCAAATCGGAAGTGAATACGAAAAAAATTTTCACCCTAAGTCGAGTTAAATTAGGATTCCTTAACTTCATAACTTTCCTTCGACAGCTTATAAATATGTCATTCAACAGACAAAAACCGTCTAAAGCCAAGACATACAAATGTGCAGCACAAATCACATGAACGTTTTCTGATTATTTCCCGATTTTACACAGGTGAATGAATTTAACATTGCATTTCGAGTAATTTTTTTCGAATTTTCGATTCTAGTCACAATTCGAGTGAAGGGCAAAAATTCAAACTAGAATTCTTTGGAATCGGAAGCGAAGGTAGCATTACCGTACATGCCCCAAATTTGCTGAAATACAACCGGGCATATAACTAAAAAAATAACAGATTTTTTAAATATTTCACTGTAGTACCAATGAAGACTTTAAATTTAAATAATAATTCGAGGCATCTCCTTTAAAGTAAAAAATGAATAAAGGAGTCTAATCTAAAAAATTTCCAAATAACAATATATATTATTTTTCCCCCATAAGTGATTTTTCAGGTCAGATGCACTTCATTCTAGTAAAATATGAATCGAAATATCAGGTTCCGGCCAAAATTATTTAATTTGTATATTCTTAGGTTGTGAATGATAAAATACAGCATTTGTTTCCTTAAAATAAAATCCAGGATAATTCTGAAATTTAAATTTTATATTTTGGTACAATATAATTGTATGTTTGAGTTTGAATATAATTTCGTAATCTCCCAAATATTGCATTAATATGCCCTGTCGTTAACTACCGCCATAGTTCGTTGTAACAACTGACTCCTTTGACGAAGGCAAACGGAACACATCATGGTGGCGGTGACTAATGATGCTGTTAATTTCATTTTCATTTGGAATTACTCAAACATTTTGACCGTCTGTCTTCCCCGTCTTCTTCGTCCTGTGTTCCACCCATTGCATACAAAAACTAATAATTATCTCTACAAATACTTTTTTCTCTGATTATTATTTTCATTTCAGACTGATGTTAAGTACAACTCCATCACATGGACCCATCGAACAACTACAACTGTGCTACCATAACATATCTCCTCATCCAGTCACAGTCTGTCAAACATACCATCACAGATGTCCTGTTTAGCCATGGAGGTTTGCTTCCTTCCAATTTCCCCGAGTTCTTTATGATTATGATTAATGTTTAAGTAAATGTTCGGCTGGGTCTGGGTCGGGTTTCTTCACATCCTTCTTCGATTTTTACAATTCCTTTTCATGTTTAATTTTTTGTTTTTTGCTTCTCTAGTTATGATTCGTTTTGGTGGCATTGAAGCGGAAGTACAGTTCAATTGTATGTATCCGTGTGAGCATGGGTGTGTGTGTGTGTTGTTGCTACATGGGGGATAACTAGTTCTAGGTTAATGAAAATGATGACAGTTGTTGTTGATGATAGTTGTGCTGGCGGGTATTGCCAATGACGTTGCCGTTGACGCTGCCGCTGCTGATGGTAATGATGATGATTTTGATCCTGAGAAGGAAAGTGCTGCATAATTACATTGTGCTGGTGCAGTTATCATGGGATTTTCTTTTGTCAAGTCTAGTTTTCCTTAAAAATGAATGGCCCTGATTTCCCTTTTCTGGTCTTGGGTAATTTCCGCCATCACTTGTTACTTCGTCATAATGATGTAAGATGTTTGACTTTTTGCTTTGCATTATTTGCTGTTTGCGCCCTGCTTCAAATGAGGCTATTGTCTGTTTTGTCAAAATCACCATCTCCATCATCATCGTCATCGAAATCAACGTCACGGCGGATTTTGTTATATTTGGATGGATGAATGGGTGTGTATGTAGTGAGGTATAACGTTCTTTTTTCCATCAGTCGTGTTGATGTGGATTTTTAACAGGCTCTATGAATTGTTCACTGATGTGGGAAATCCTGTGTAGGTTAATGGGAACAAATGGTTAGTTAACCATAACAATTCACACTGATAATCAGACAGCTTTTATCGAGTCATCTCTGTTTTGGCAATGGAGCATTTCGTGGCCCACAAAAAATTAAATTGGAAGAGTACACATAACATACGGAGTCGGAACAGAGAGTGGCATTGTATTATTCTAATAATATATGTAAACATTTTATTAGAATAATATAATAATCTATGACATATCATATATTTGAAAAATATTGTCCGATCTTTTGAAGGAACATTCGTCTTCAAAGAAAACACACCGTCTCAGGATTATAAGATATTAGTCCACATGACTCTGCACTGGGAATCAAACACATAGTGGTAAAACAGGATCAAATATTCCACACAGTTTGTCTGCGTGGAGTGTTTGAGAATATTTACATTGAACAAGAAAAATGTCTGCATAAGTCCACGTTTTCGTATAGCCCCCATATAAGGGTACATCCCGATATTCGGCATTTTTATGATTTCAACAGGTTTGTGCAATAAATGGTATTTATTGTTTGTAATGGGTTCCAGCTTCGGTGACAGAACATTGGTTATATAGGTCCACGTTTTCGAATAGCCTCCACATAGCGTTACTACACGATATTTTGATGGTTTTACCCACATTTTTTCACGGATTTGTCTAAAAATTGGGTTCAATATGAGTTCCAGGAACTGAAAAAAATTTAAAATTTTACTACGATAACCGTATTTTTCTTCTACTATCTAGCACGAATTTGCAGGTCCTGAAACACAAATTTTGTATTAAAGCATATGGGAATAAATCCCTATTGTAATGAAACATAGAACAGAAACGTCATTGATTCAGGAAGCAATTGCTGTGAAACGTGTTTTTTCTTTCAAAAAAAATCTAGCGTAATACAATTACGTTGCAAAAATCGATTTAATATCCTTTATAATTGATTTTCCTTGCCCAAACTTAGAACCAAGTGATAGTTATCCCCTGCCCATTACGTCGCCTGAATGCCCGAAATTTTATGCGCAATATTTGTAATAATTTAATAGGTTTTTGCAACAAAGTAATTTGCCACCACAAGTTATAAATATGACCCAATTACAAAATTATCCTAGGAGTATTTTCTGCTAAGACCCCTTTTAATTTTATCCCAACCAACTCCCCTTGCGATAATTCCTTCATTGAAATTGACACATTGCCATTTTCCCCCCGGTTTCACTGTTGCGCTCATCTGAGTGACGGACGGGATGAGTGTTAATCCTTCTCCGCCGCTTGGAGAATAGCGGATTGAAATGAAGTAAATTAGCAAACCACTAAATAAGGTTTTATTGTCCTTTTTGCATCATTTAATAAGAATTTGTTTTATTTACTTCAACTCTGGCTTCCCCTTTTCATTTCCACTTGGACATCCTTAACGGACTTGGGTTTGGTCGGTCAACACACACACACACGCACACACCAACTTGCTCATCTTCTTATCTAGATTGATATGTGGGGGGTAGGGGGGTAGGGCAGTGGCGCACAAAACACAAATGTGTATGAAAAAAATCATTATCAAGAGACTTGCAACAACAAAAACTAGAACATCACAAACTAATTGTATTATTTGCCAAAGAAGAAAAGACAATACAAGCAGAGGAAGGAAGAAGCGGAGAGCGGAAAGACATCAGCAACGACACTGTATGTCAGTCCTTGGCAAGTTAGAGGTGGGCGGGGGTGATTGCAAGGGGGCCGAAGGCAAGCTTTGTTAATTACCCAGCTATTGTCTATAACGTTTTGTGGCATATTAAGAGAATTACTTTACCATGCGATACAATAATAGCCGTAGCAACAACAACAACAACAACAACTCGATAAACGAACATATAAAGTTAGTAAGCCAGTCAGTCACTCAGTTAGTCAGTCAGCTAGTCAGCGAGTCAAGTGATGGAGATTTCCATCTTATTTGAATTCATTCCTACATCGCTCTCTGTGTCTGTGTGTGTGAGTGAGAGTATGTGCGATTGCGTTTGTGAGGATATAAAATATCTTTTTACTGATTAAAGATAAAAACGAAATAAGAAGAAGGTTTTATGCTCGTTGAAGGTAATTAGCAACTGACATGAATTGTTCATTAACTCTGACTGGCTCATGGTCGGTTTGCCTATTGGAGGGGGGCGGTTGGCAGGTTGAATTGACTTGACTTGGTTGAATTGGATTAGATTGACCGTTAATGTAGACCACCCGTTAAAAATTAAGAGATCTCTTTTTTGGATGGGGGAGGCGGCTGTAGAGATTCTCACTCCATTGTGCCATAGTCCTCTAAGACCAATAGAAAAGGTCATTTTTAAAAAATAACTACATAAATGTTTCCAGTAAACGTTTTTGGGTAACAAATACATACGCATATACAAAAAAATACTATGTATGTATGTAAATAATTTAGTTACCGTTTTGTGTAACTAGTTTGGAGATACCTATATAATATTCCTGGAAACATTACTTTGCTACAACAGTTTTTTGTCCTTAATGCAACAAAATACGAAATGGGTCATTCTACCTCTTCTATTTATTTATTGCCAATCGAAACGCAATCTCTGCCTTACTCAAGGCTATTTCGGGCGTAAATTGAAAATTAAAAACTTTTATGTTTTGAATACCGGCGAAAATCCAGTGATTGCGGTAATGGCAAAATTGGCAAGTCTTGTGAAACCTCGGTTTTGTGGCTAAGTCACAGCCAAACAGCCGAGTCGAACAGCCCGCAAGCCAAACAACCGACCAGCGAGCCATTAAGTCAAGGACATTCTGCGTGCAATAAATTGTCGTGGCTACGATTTTGTGACTCAGGTCTGGCGGCTAAGATGTTATTGTTTTTCACGACGCATTCAAGGACCATGATTTTGTTTTGGTGGGAAAACCTCGGCCAGCATATGTGCGGATGTGCAAATCAATGTTTAGTTGTTGCAATGACTGCAAGACATGACAAGGACTTGCAAAGAATGAAATTGAAAACCAATGTGGCCACACACAATTAAGTACGGACTGACTGGCATAATTGTCAAATCCTAAATGTCCTTTATTTCTCTCAATGCAGCTTCATAATTGAAATGTCAAAATAAAATTCCCACAGGAAATTGATGCTGCAGCAATGAAAAGAAATGAAAGGAAAGAAAAACAAAATGCCACCACACATATGAAAACATTGACTCCCAGATCTCGGTGTGGCCTGGAATGTTTCCTTCCTTCCTTTCTACCTCCCCTGGACATCCGTATGTTTCTGCTAGCCAAAGGTCATTTCTGTGTCCTACCAAGGAGCTCTCTGTCTCTCTCTCCCACTGTCTGTCTGTCTGAGGCCGAGTGTGAATTGCAAAAGTAATTGAATTGAATTGAAATGAATTCTATGGCACATTTTCTTACAACAAAACTTACCTCTATTGTTGACTTCCGGACCAACCAAGAAGTTCTTCAAGTTGCATATGTACGATGATAAATGGTCAGTCACATGGCAAAGACAACAATGCATTCCAGTCCATACGACTGATGGTGGTATCTGAAGGAAGAAGAAGAACAACAACAACGCCATGATAAAAATAATAACATTAATCACAACTTGAGGGCAACAAAATGACAAACACACAAAGAACATAATCTTATTTTTGGTTTATAAATTTATGGTCAAAACTATTGATTTCCTGTAACAAGGACATTGTCGCAGAATAAAAGCAGCACAGTGATATCCTTAAGGAATCAAGGACAATGTGTATTAAAGGCAAAGACAATAGCCAGTCCAATGCCGTCCAGGTTTGGACGACAGTTAGACAAACGGAAGTAAATAGTAATGCTTAAACCCCATACACGGATTGTAAGAGCGAAAGGAAGCAGAAAAAAGTTATTCAACGCACAATGACGTATGTTCATAATCAGCTTAAAATGCAAAGCGGATTTAAAAAAGGACACCGTCGTTGTCGTTCTCGTCGTCGTCGTCGTAGCAAGCATCCCATTAACTTAACTCCATTCTTTTGTATTCAAAATCATGTTTGATGGATTACCGAAGTTCGTTGAAGAATGTGGACCAAACAGGCATCCAACACTAGTTGACTTTTCCATGCCGTGCCGCACTCGCACACACATGCCTGTGTGTATGTGTTCACCACACACTGCATCTGTGTAAGTGAGCATTTTGCAACTCATCCATCCCGTCTTTAGTTACTTATCGTCCGAGGGAAATCTCTTAACATAATGTTATTTTTGAATGAGTCTTGTATTTAGGCATCCTGCTGTGGTGAGAATTTTCTTCTAAGAAAAATCTGTTGCGACAGCTGTTGGACAAGGATGCTGTGTGTCCGTCTGTCCATCACACCAGAAATTGAAGAAAACATAAAACAAAAGGCAGGAAAACTCTACACTGCAATTTCATTAGTTCCGCGAGAGCAAGAAAATGCTATCTCTCTCATGTTCTCTCACATTCATCATTTGGTTCTCATTTGGAATTTGTTACGCTCTGTTATGATTATTTTACGCCCGTTCGTATCCTTTGAACCAACACAGCACAGCATTGTACAACATCAAACATATGGCATTGTAGTACACACTCTCTTTTGTCTTTTCACTTGGGCTCTCTCGCGCTCTCTATCTCTCTTTCGGTATTGTGCTATGCTTGTGCAGAACACAATGTCATGGGTTCTCTCCACAACTTAAAGTATCACATCTATATAAGGGTTGTTGTTAGACCATAGCCAGTCAGTCTTTAGTTAGAACTTGTACGACAAACACCTCAATTCGTCGTTCTTCAAATTCCTCATACAAAATACAAATCTAACTAACCAAGAAGAAGAAAATCAAAGAAAAAATAAACAAAAATCCATTTAACCCAAAATAAATACACATAACCAGAGAAACGGGTGCGTCTTGTTAGTGACAAAAACAAAACGAAAAGAAAGAACGAAACGTGTCGAACGTCGCCGTCTTGTGGGAAATCCCGCATTCAATTTGTAATTAAATTCAATAACGATTAATGTTCCTAATTAGACAAAAAGCCTACAGCAGTGGGGGCAAGTAGTCACAAAATGTGTTTATAATTCTTCACCGAAAAAAGAAAAAAAAATTGAAAAAGAAAATATCCGAACCGTGTGCGAGTGTGAATACTGTGAAGAGAGAAGAAGAAAATACAAACAGCAACAAAAATACAAATAGAAAACACAAAAGTTAAGAAACATCCTTAACAACATCTACACGGCATTGAAACCAAACGAAACGAAAAGAAATGCTATTTTCAACAAATTAGAGAGTGCGTGAATTCCGGCGTGTGTGTTTTGTTTTAGTGTGACAACAACCAAATATATCCTTCGAGAAAAAAGAAACGATAAAGAGAAATACAAATACAAATACAAAGATAAACAAATGAAAATTGCGAATCGCAATTTGCCACATTCGGTGCGATAACGTTATGTGAAAATTGTTTCGGCAACTCAACGACCACGACAACAGGCCTAATCTCGAACAACAGCAACAACAATACGTGAATCCACAACCGAACGACCACAGGGGCCTTAAAACAAACACACATCACTCAAAATGATTAAAAAGGATTAATAGACCTCACTACACCTTTCCCAATTTGTTTCACTTTTGGTTTTTCATTTTCGCCAACTATTTGTTTGGTTTCATTTTTCATCATTTTATTTGGTAAACTACACGCACACACACACACAAACCAACGACCGGATACAATGGCTTCTTCAGCGAAACTCATTGCAATTCTGGCTTTGACCAGCCTCTTCGTATGCAATGTCAGCATGCAACAGCAGCAGTCGCCACAACAACAGCAACAACAACAGCAGCAACAGCAACCACTATCCACACATACAACACAACAACAGCTGCAACAGCACTCAAATGCCATCATGGGTGAGGCTGGTGTTTCCAACACCCAGTTGCACTCGACGCACATGGTCATGCATGGCACCCGAATGGATAGCCAGGATATGCGTTACGATACGCCCGACGACTGCCACTTCTTGCCGGCAGCTGGGCCGGAACATCCAGAAATTATGTTGACTTGCAATCTACGCACCGTCAACAGTGAATTCGACACCACCAACTTCAGTGTCATTCCCTCGGAGCACACCGTGGGCCTGCATGTCCTGTGCAATGACGAAATCATGGCCAAGAGCTCGCTGGAGCCCCAATCGTTCGCCCACCTTACGCGCCTGCAGGAACTCTCCATCAAGTACTGCAAACTGTCCAAGTTCAACAAGAACGTATTGGATGGCCTCAGCCAACTGAGGAACTTGACCGTACGCACCCACAACACTTTGTGGCCATCGCTCAGCTTTGACATTGAGCCCGAAGCATTTGCCGTGGTAAAGAATTTGGAACGCCTTGATCTGTCGTCCAACAATATTTGGTCCTTGCCCGAATACATCTTCTGTTCGCTGAGTGCTCTGATATCGCTCAATATGAGCGAAAATCGCTTGCAAGATGTCAATGAGCTGGGCTTCCGCGACCGAAGCAAGGAATACGCTCCAGATGCCACAGCTTCTACTGATGCCAAAAGGCTGAACACAGCCTGCAACCTAGAAATTGAAGTTTTGGATGTATCATTCAATCACTTTGTCCTGCTCCCCGCCAATGGATTTGCCACCCTGAGACGCCTACGGGCCCTGCAAGTGAACAACAATGAAATTTCCATGATTGCCGACAAGGCATTGAGTGGCTTGAAGAATTTGCAAATCCTAAATCTCAGCTCCAACAAAATTGTGGCCCTTCCCTCAGAGCTGTTCGCCGAACAGGCGTCTTCCATTCAAGAAGTCTACCTGCAAAATAATTCCATCAGCGTCTTGTCGCCAAAACTCTTTTCCAATTTGGAACAGTTACAAGCCTTGGATTTGTCCTACAACCAAATTACCTCAACCTGGATTGATCGCAGTACCTTTGTGGGCCTCATCCGCTTGGTGTTGCTCAATTTGTCGCACAACAAGCTGACCAAATTAGATGCAGAAATCTTTACCGACCTCTACACACTTCAAATTCTTAATCTGCGCCACAACCAACTGGAAAACATTGCCGCCGAGACATTCGCACCAATGAACAATCTGCACACCCTGCTCCTGTCGCACAACAAACTAAAGTACTTGGACGCATATGCTCTGAATGGCCTGTACGTCTTATCTCTGCTATCGCTAGACAATAATCATCTTATCGGAGTGCATCCGGAGGCGTTCCGTAATTGCAGCTCCCTGCAAGATTTGAATTTGAATGGCAACCAATTGAAAACAGTTCCTCTGGCATTGCGCAACATGCGTCTTTTACGCACCGTCGACTTGGGCGAAAATATGATAACTGTGTTGGAGGACAATGCCTTCAAGGGCTTGAGCAATTTGTACGGTCTGCGATTGATTGGCAACTATTTGGAGAACATAACCATGCATGCGTTCAAGGAATTGCCCAGTTTACAGATTCTGAACTTGGCCCGCAATCGCATTGCCGTAGTGGAACCTGGTGCCTTCGAAATGACTTCCAGCATTCAGGCTATACGCCTCGATGGCAACGACCTCAGCGATATCAATGGCCTCTTCAGCAACATGCCGTCCCTGTTGTGGCTCAACATCTCCGACAACCGCCTTGAACACTTCGACTATGCCCATGTGCCTAGCACGCTTCAATGGCTGGACCTTCACAAGAATCGTTTGGTTGAACTATCGAATCGTTTCGGCTTGGACTCCCAAATACGTCTACAGACCATCGACGCCAGTTTCAATCAGATTCAGCGCATTTCCCCCTCCTCCATACCCAACTCCATTGAGCTATTGTTCATCAACGACAACCTCATCACCACAGTGGATCCGGACACATTTATGCACAAGACCAACCTCACACGCGTCGATCTGTACGCCAATCAGATTAGCACCTTGGACGTCAAATCCCTGCGCATTTTGCCTGTGCACGAACACCGTTCCCTGCCCGAGTTCTACATTGGCGGCAATCCATTCACATGCGACTGCAACATCGACTGGCTGCAGAAGATAAATCACATTAAGTCGCGCCAGTATCCCCGCATCATGGACTTGGAGACGATCTACTGTAAGCTGTTGAACAACCGCGAACGTGCCTACATTCCCCTCATCGAAGCTGAGCCCAAGCACTTCTTGTGCACCTACAAGACGCACTGCTTCGCCGTCTGCCACTGTTGTGAATTCGATGCCTGTGACTGTGAAATGACGTGCCCCACGAACTGTACGTGTTTCCACGACCAGACTTGGTCCACCAACATTGTCGAGTGCTCTGGAGCCGGTTACTCGACCATGCCTCGCAAAGTGCCCATGGACACCACCGAATTGTACATCGATGGCAACAATTTCGTCGAGTTGGCCAGCCACTCGTTCCTGGGTCGCAAAAATCTCGCCGTCCTCTATGTGAACAACTCCAATGTCCAGATCATTTACAACACAACGTTCAGTGGCCTGAAGCGTTTAGTTATCCTACATTTGGAAGATAATCACATAACATCGCTGGAGGGAAATGAATTTGCTAACTTGGAAAATTTGAGGGAGCTGTATCTGCAAAACAATCGCATAGCCACCATTGGCAATGGTAGCTTCCACGCCTTGAGAAAGTTAGAAGTCTTGCGTTTGGACGGCAATCGCCTGATGCACTTCGAGGTATGGCAATTGGCTTTGAATCCCTATTTGGCCGAAATCGGCTTGGCCGATAATCAGTGGTCTTGTGAGTGTAGCTATCTTATGCATTTCCGAACCTACTTGGCCCAGAACTCTGGCAAAATTATCGATGCCTCTCGCGTATCCTGTGTCTACAACAATGCCACAAGTGTTCTGCGAGAGAAGAACGGTACCAAGTGTACGTTGCGCGAAGATGTTGCCACCTATGTGCAGGCCAGTGAAATTGAAAGCCTCCTCCCCCTTTTGCTGATGGCCACTTGTGCTTTCGTTGGCTTCTTTGGTCTTATAATGGGCCTCTTCTGCTATCGCCAAGAACTGAAAATGTGGGCCCATACCAACTGCCTGCTAAACATCTGCTACAAGAACACGGGCTTTGTCGAAGAACTCGACAAGGAGCGCCTCAACGATGTCTACTTCGCCTACAGTCTGCAGGACGAGCATTTCGTTAATCAAATTCTGGCCCACAACCTGGAAAACGACATGGGCTACAGGGCCTGCCTGCATTACCGTGACATTAATATTAATGCCTATGTCACCGATGCCGTGATTGAGGCTGCCGAAAGCGCCAAGCAATTCGTGTTGGTGCTGTCCAAAAACTTTTTGTACAACGAATGGTCGCGATTCGAATACAAGAGTGCCCTGCACGAGCTCGTCAAACGCAGGAAGCGCATTGTGTTCATCTTGTATGGTGACTTGCCGCAACGTGACATCGACATCGACATGCGTCACTACCTACGCACCAGTACCTGCATCGAGTGGGACGACAAGAAGTTCTGGCAAAAATTGCGCCTGGCCCTGCCCCATGTTCGCAGCAAACGCACCACCACGAACTGTTTAAGCAATCGCTCATCGGTAAACATCTATGCAGCAGCCCATGAATATCAAGCGACTGCCAATGGTCGAGCCAGTGGTGTCATGGTGGCCGACAAGCCGTACAGTGATTGCAGCAACTATGCCACAATTAATGACTGTGTCCGAGGGTATGCTCCCATTCCAACGGCCACGGCTAATTGTAAATTCAACACACTCAACGAGCTGGGCTACAAAGCGAACAAGGAGAGCAAGGAGATGCAGCACGCCAAAACCCTTGAATTCCAGCGCCATCACAACCACATGCGGCCACCACCACCAGCAGCAGCTGCAGCAGCAGCCCTGTCAACGGCCCATATGCACCACCAGCAACAACACGAGTATGCAGTGCCCTCGTACTACAGCATGGGCAATGGTCAAATTCCAAGGGGACTCAGTGTTGCCTCGGGCGCTGGTGTCGTTGGCGGTGGTCTGGGGGAGATGTCTGCTCCCACATACGACAGTGTGGATTATTCAAAGCAATCCACTTTACAAAAGACCTCCAATAACTGTGATTGCAGCGGCGAGGGCACCAGCAGTAGACGCAAGCCCGGACTGCAGGCCAGTTTTTCCTCAAACTTTACGCCCCCACCACCACCGCTGGCCAATGGCACGGTCGCCAGTTATAATTCCAAAAAAGCAACCTGTAGTTGTCGACGAGGAGAGGATAATCCTAATTGTCGTTGTGGCAGTGGCGTTGGCAGCAGTGCAGCCAAAGCCAGCAGCAGTAGTAACAACTCCAGCAGCAACAGTTCCAATGAAAGTTGTCGTCCAGATGATGACGACCTAAATCATTACGAATCGAATCTCTCCCTGAATGAAATCAACACCACCACAGCCTCAGTGGGCGAGGAGAGCAACAGTTTGTGGGCGTAACATCAGAATTACCAACAAGTCCAGCGACAGCGACCACATCAGCAGCGCCAACAGCAAACGGCCGTTTGTTGACGTGATTTCAACATCCCAGCCGGAAGAGCCGCAGAAGTTGATGACCCTGCTCTAGTATTTAAGCTTTCCAAGGAGACAGACTATGTAACCAGTGAATTTATGAAGTGCACAACTCTCTATTTCCAGAATAGGAGGATTCCCCAGCACTTTTTGTAAAATATGAAAACACCCCATCCCACTCCCCAACCCCCATTATTTATTAATTGTATTGTGTACTTATTGTTTATAATTGTTTTGTAATTTTTTAAGTTTAAGTTATTATTATTTTTGGTTGAATTCAATTTAGTTTAGTTTATTCATTATTTTTTTAATATATATACAACAAATTTTAAAGGAAAACAAAAATGTCCTCAAAAGTTATACTGAAATTTTGATTGGATAAAATAACAGACTGATAAACTTAGTTCGTTCTATTTAGCGAAACGTGTGAAGCGAGAGCAAGAAATAAAATAAAAACGATACAAATTAAAATAAAATGAAATGTAAATACAATTTTTTTTGTTTCTGTTTCTTTTGTCTTTTGTGCGGATAAGGTTAAAAGACATTCGTAATTAACAATTAACTAAATAGCGTACCGTACAGGCACCCACACACACTCACAAACAACCATTGGATTCGGTTTCATTTGGGTTTCAAAGGAGCCCCATTTTTGATTGTCGCTCCGAAATTGGCTTGAAATGAAATCGAAAGCGGAAATTCATTCAATAACTCATTGTAAATAGACATTGACGGACCGATGACACACACAGACACATACACACTGACAGCCGACATGCAAGACATGCAGACAAAGTGACATGTTTAAGGCTAATTCCAAACAGTATTTATTTGTTTTTACTAAAATAAGATTTCAATGAAATTCAAACCTAAACTAAACTAACTGGTAAGCGCCACTTCTTTCCGTTAACTCAAACTAAACTCAGCAGCCATATATAGAAAATATGACACAAAAAAACGAAAACGAAAAAAAAAATAAAAAGAAAGAAAATACAAATAAATATGAATGAAAACGACAACCAAAAGAAGAAAGAAAAACTAACTTGAAGAACAAAACAAACAGTAATAAGAATAATAAATGAAAACAAATTGAAATTCTAAAAATAAAATGCTTTAAAATGTTTAATTTCTTTACATTAACTCATTAAAGTACGATCCCGTGTCCCATTCCGACAAAGCCCCCACCCACCCTGAAACCGCACCTGACTCCCCATACATCAAACAAAGACAACAACAATTAATATTCCGCCAGTGTAACTGCAAACGCTTAATTTCCTCCGGCAAAAGACTTCAAAACAAAACGAAAAAACAGAACTGAACAGAACTGAACCCGTGGCTGGGAAATTCAAAATAGTAGCCAATAGCCAGCCATGTCATGATAGTCAAACAAGCCAACACACACACACAAACACACTGTCCAAATGACTACATTAAACGCGCATTTAATTTATAATTAACAATAAACAAGCCATAATTAATATTACAAATACTGCCACAAGTCCCATCCCGTGTAAATGAAACGAAAATAATATCAGAAATCAAAATGACACATTTTTCCTCTCAGGCCCGAGTCAAAAGACCACAAAGTTTTCAATTAGCGAATATCAAAACCTAGTTGCCGTGTTTCGGTGTCTGTGTAATGGTGAAACTTGTTAGGAGGTATAGTGTCAAAATCGATTTAAAAGCTCATTTACCAGATGTAGTTCGGAATATGTCACTTGTGTTTTTTTTTTTAATACTTCATTTATAATTCGAAATATACTGCTTATAATTCAGACTATTTCATTTGTAATTCGAAAATTAATTTTGATATATTATTTATGCCTAACAGTATTCCATTTGCCATTCTTTTACCAAATTTGTTCGAGTAGATTTATTTAAAATTCGAATTATAAAACTTGTAATTCAAATGATCCCCTTTTGTAAATCGAGACATTAGATTAGCAATTAAAGAAAAAACAATTCAAATAAAATTTATACGGAAAATTTTGAACTAAAAATAAAAATTGTAAATACAAATATAATTGTAAAGTTTTCAAATGAAAATGTTCCAACTTTTTACTCGGCCAAATTTGTACGCCATGTTTATGGGGTTCTCTTAAAATCGCTACTAGTATTACTATGTACTTTTATTCCAATACAGGAAAAAACTTAGGATAATCTAGCCTCCATTTGAGAGTAACACTCCCTTAAGATGTACGATTTTAGCTCATGAAAAAAAGTGTTAGAGAAAGTCAATTCCCTGTTCATATAGTTTTTGAATCAAATTACTTCCAAAAGAGACTACAATTACTAAGAAGAGACTACATTAGACTATTTTGTGCCACTTATGTGAGTTGCAGTCATGTCATTCCTTCCAAAAGTAGCCCTTAGGTCTATATTCAATGGAATATTAATTGTGTAATAAGTCCTGCTTTAAATATTAAATAAATATATTTTCATGGTTTCGCACGCAATTCAAAATGATCTGATGTATTAATTATGAGCAACATTTTCATAGGAGGATGGGAAGCACTTCAATTGTTTCAGTTCTACGAAACAGATAATTAATTAATAAACAATTTTAATTATATGCACTAACAACAAGAAAATTGAGAATTTCTAATTAATTTAAAAAACTTGATTTTTTTATTATTTTTCAACACCTACAAAAAATTGAAGTATCAGTTTTGCATTGCACTCAACATACAGAGCGGAATTGTTTTTGAAATCATTAGAAATACTTGAATATACGTTTTTATCACTGTATAGATTTTGTCTTTTTTTCCAAATTAACTGTAAGTAAAGTAAAAAAAAAATTAGCTAAAAAAATCTTTTAACATTTTTTTAATAATCAACGAAATCTTCCATATTTCCCATACCAAACATCACCTCATCTCGATCCCACATTGTCCCCATTTTGCCAAATAGCAAACCAACAAACTTAGATTAACCCAACCCAAACAACATTGTAAAAAAACCCCAAAACCACGGTAGAATGTTTTTTCTTCTTAAAATACGTTGTACAAAAAAAATTTAAGAGAAAAATAAATAAAGAAAAAAACACACACACACTTGAAGAAAATTATAGACTACATAATAATACAATGCAATGCAAAAAAAAAAAAACTAAACCACAAAAGCCAAGAAACCAACAACAAATGCAACGAATTATACTCGTCGTATAAAGAAAATGAAAAGCTGAGCATTTTTTATATTGAACTTTTCTAGCCCCCTTCCCCTCAGCACCACCACCTCCATCATCCCCGTTCAAATTATAGAATTTTTATTTCATTTTCTTTTAGTTCACTTCACTGTTCATTTCTTACAACAACAACAACAAAAAAGCAAAAGCAAGAGCAAAATCGATTTCAGTTCAACATCATAACAATCATAACCAGCATCTTGAACTACATACATACAACTACCACTACTACTACTGGCGTTCTTCTATATGTACATACATACCCAACTACTGCCAGGCAGACATAGCGTAACATATGTATGTTTATTATTATGTTCCTATTAGTTATTATAAAATGCAAAACTAAAATTATAATCCGATCAATAATTTAAATAGTTTTATTTATGGTTTATTTTTGTGTGTTTCCATTTAATTTTTCCATTTTTGCCCCTCAGTTGCTTTTGTAAATTCTCAAAACTATGTTTTCCCACAATTTCTCTTGAATATACATATATACATAACAGTAAATAATGTAAGGCGTATTGTTTAAGCAATACTTTAAGTTCAAATAAATTAATAAAAGAAACAAAACAAAAACAAAACAACAAAGAAAGAAATTTACAAAACGAATTATGAAAATAAAAAGTAAAATCAACCAAAACAACAACTAATAAATCTTAAATTAAAAAAAATAATAATGAATAAAAAAAATGATTCAATAAATAATTATTTGAATATTGCAAAAAAAAAATGGGAGAAAATATTCAAAAGGAAAAAATTAAGCAAACGGCTGTTTTAATCACTGATGTTGTCACATTTGTTGGCTCCAATGTAAGTATGCACAAGGTTTTTTTTCATTACTTATATTATTAGAGATTCTATTGTTAGTTTTAGCAGCACTGCTCAAAACAGTGTGCTAGCACTTGAGCCCAAAAAAGAGACAATTTAATAATTTATCCATTCATTTCTATAGTTTTTAAACTTGGATGTTGTCAAAAATTGTTAATAAAGCGAATTTTTACAAAAAAAAAAATGTATAAATTATAGTTTAACGCTGGTTTTTTGATTATTCAAAAAAAAAAAAAAAACAAAGAGAAATTGAACTGGTGAGCGAGGTCTTGTTTTTGAGCAGCGCTGATATTAGTGAAAATTAGGACAATACTCTCAGAGAAAGAGTAAAGTTAAGGGGTTAATTTAAATTTTTATAGTATGGAGGGTAAATTAAGTTTGTCATTCCGTTTGTAACATCTCGTAATATACATTTTAGATCCAACAAAGTATGTATGTTCTTGATCAGCATAAAATTCTATGTCTATTCTATGTTAACGATGTCCGCCCGTCTATCTGTCTGTGGAAATCACTCTAGCTTCCGAACGAAATGTAGTTGGTTGGTAAAATTTTACTCAAATATATATTATATCTGCAGGACTTTTGGTATTGAAAATGAGTCATGCAGGTCCACGTTTTGGTATAACCCCACAGAACGGTACCTCCTGATATTCTGTATTTTGAAGATTTTAGCGACATTATTCACCGGAATTATGGTATTTGAAGTTCGTAATAGATATTACAGCCTAAGGCAGAAAATTGTCAGCGCAGGTCCACGTCTTCATATAGCGCCCATATAACGGTACCACCCGATATTCCGAATTTTGATGATTTTAGCTACATTATTCACCGAATTTTTTTTTCAAGTTTTGCATTTGAATATGGTAATGGCTTATTTAAATAATGTAACTTGCCTATGTCGGTCCTAGAAAAAATCTCACCTTTATGCCTCATGAGGTAGAAAAAAACTGTCGAAAACAAGTTAAAAACAAAACAAAATTAAGTGGGCCGATAAATTCCATATTAACATCAGATCTCTGGTTGAGAGAAATACTTAAGTATACCAAGTTTGAAAAGAATTCTTACTTATTTCGCTGGTTATGAGATATATAAGTATTGAAAATGGAATTGAAAATGTATAATCGCATTTTGTGAGAGTTTTGTTATTGAAAATTTTAACCCATTCGTGGGGAGACTAGTAGGAGTGAGTCATTTTTTGAGTTACTGACAAAAATAGGTATCTTTGAAACCCAAAATTTTGATAAAAAAAAGTTAAAGTTGACAACATTGGTACCTATCGTTAGGTCTTAGCGGCTACTTTGATTTAGTCGCTAACTTATTGAAATTTTTCGTTAATTGCCAGAATTATAAGCATTTTCACTTTACCGATTTTTGTCGGAAACTCGGAATGTGCGAAATTTGATGACAATAGATTATAAGAGTTGTAATTATTCTAAATTTTGAGCCTTGGTGCATTGGGCCGATATTGGTCATTTTCCTCACCTAACACAAAATCGAATAATCCATTCTTATTCTATAACGTTATTTTTTTCTGTGAAAATTTTGATTTTTGTGGGGGAGGTACCAGGACTGGACCGATAACAAAAATCGTGTCTATAATTTTTCAAAAAAAAAAAAAAATGGATGAAGTGCACTACAAATTTGTATGTTGGGATTCCACGAGTTTTGAACATATCTCTTTTGAAATTGAAACCTCAAGCATAATTTTCTGCATATTCTCATCAATAGGGGGCTACCAATTCTGGAATTTCTGGTGGAATGAAATTTCTTTATACTTTTTCGTCTTTAAAAAGGATAGTCCATTATCTAAACTTTTTCTCATTACATGTTTTTGTGTATTCAAATTACACTTCAAATCCTGTTGGAATTTCTCTTTTGAAACTCGTTGTTTTTTTACATTAAAAAATTAATTTGCTGAAATGTAAACTTTAATTGAAATAGGCCATCATAATTGCTAATTAAAAAAGCAGAAGCACCAGTAGCAGCAGCAGCGCCAGTAGCAATTCAAATAAATCCAGAAAGATAAATTTGTTTTGATGACCTCGGTTCAGCCATTGTACGATATTAATTAATGTTCGTTAATGAAAACTCCCACAAAATCTCACTTAAACACTTGCAACTAATTAATATATGACCATAAAAGCATCAATAGATCTATAGTTCTCTTATTTATGCAGGCAAGCCCCGAACGGGGATGGAATAACAAAAAAGGAATATGCAAATAAGTTTTACACTGATGAACACAAAAAAAGAATAAATAATGAGCAAATAAATTAATATATTGAAAGCCTTCGGAATATTATATCACAAACAGTGGACCTAAAGCGGGTTTCCATGTAACATATTTCTAATCTCCACCTCCTCGAACTTAATACTAGAAGTTGATGTTATACACACCAATATCTATTCACTGTTACCCAGTGTAAGTGCCATTAATATTATCATTACATAGTTCGTTAAAAAAGTTTCAAACGTTGCATAAACAAACAAACGAACGAACAAAAGCGAGTAAAAAAAGCTCTTAAATAAAAGCTATGAAATGTCATTCATTAAATTAATTATATTTTATTTGAAACGAGACTTTTAATTGTTTAAATAAATTATGTTTCATTCAAGCCCACATAAATTTAATGCATTTATATCGCTCTGTGTGTGACTGTGTGTGTGTGACGAGTTTGTGTTTACGCTTAAGCAGTTATGTGGAAAATTGTTAAAATATGTTTTGGACTTGATGTATTTTGTAATTTGGCCACTTTTAATTTCGCCATCCAAAACAGCAAAAAACAACGTTCTCAAACCAATACACACTCATAAATATTGCCAGTGGATGCATTAAATAGTGCACCTTTAACCCAACACAAATACAAACTTGTGTGTGTGTGTGTTAAGAGAATTATTACATGTCCTTAAATAGTTTTAACCCAGCCACCGCGACACATACCACGACTCACAAGCACACATATATTCTGCTATTAATGTCATCATAAATTTCGTTGTAGTAAAACAACACACACACACACACACACACTCACACATCATCAACAGCAATATGCCATGTTTTTGTTCCTTTCCTCCGACCTTTGTTGCTTGTTTTCATTTCCAAGCAGAAAGAAGAAAAAAAAACAAGAGAATTGAAAACAAGGAAAAAAACTAAAATTAAATTTCAACAACTCTTATTTGAATACTCGAATACGCTGTTCTTGTTGTAGTTGTTTTTGGTATTGAGTTTTGCTATGGCAAGGATTCATTTGCATCTCCCATCCATCTTTCTCCCCTGCTGCTGTTCATTCATCACCCACACACACACATACACAGATATACAACCTTCCTGCAAAATGTTGAAAAGTTAATTATTTATGTACGTATGTATGTTTTTATCTGTATTTGGCAATGTGTGTGTGTAGAAAATTGTTTTTTTTTTTCTGTTCTCTCCTACCTTTGCTTGAAAAAAAAAACAATGCCTTTGTTATGGTGTTAGTAGCAGCAGCAGCTGAAGCTGAAACAACAACAAAAATCAAATTAACAATTTAACAAAATTATACTGCAGTAGTTTTATTGAAAACATTAAAAAAACAACGCCATTCGCTATCAGAGATTTAACAAACAATCTTGACCTTCCCACATCAGTGGCGGGGGAGGCCACCCGAGCCCCCTCACAAACACCAATGTAAACATAGCCGCGTCATTATTTAAACAATATTTCCTTGCATTATTTGTGCTTCAGATTTTTGCAAGTCCGCTCTCGGCGACCGGCAGTCAATACCTGCATTGTTCTCGTGGCTTTTGTGATGGCCGTTGTTGTTTTTATTTGCTTGGCGTGTGGGTGACGACATGGACATAATTTCATTAACTATTTATGGCAATTTAAACGACAACAACAAACATTTGTTCGTTGGGTCAATATAAAATTTAAAATTAAATACTTATTTTCATGAATTATTCACCAGCCATCAATGCGGCCAATGTTGATGGTGGTGACGGTGACGGCGATGATGGGGATCGGGGTGTTATTGGTGTTGGTATTGGCTAGTTAGTTGGCAGGTCTCATGTTTGCTGTTGTGATTAAACAAAAAAAGTCCGTGCATTAAATCATTTACGGATTTGTATCCTGAGCGTTAATCGAAAACACATCAATCATTCTGGGCTAAGAGCTATCGATGGATATTCAATGGCAACAACAGCAACCATCATGTCCACCGCTCGCTTTTTGCCGTGCTCTACTCGCTTATTGCGTTGCATTTGTTTATTCGGTCAAGGTTTATCGGTTTTTTAGTATAAATGTTATGGGGTGTTGTATACCGTAAAATTTTAACAATATAATACGCTAAAGCCAGGGGTATAAAATTCGAGGAGGGTTTGCGTAGCACAAATATTTAAAATTGAGAAAGTTCCGTCAAATGATATGTATTTTCATAGTGGGATAATCACTGCAGTTCCTTCACTTGATTGGGGGTTTGAACCCATTAAACGACAGGTTAGGGCTGAGGGTTAGTAATATCAAAATACAACTGCAGTTTTTGTATAAAATGGGAACTATATAATAACTATGTGTTCTTAAGATCTCAACACTAAATAATATACCAAGTGTTTCGAAACTAGGGCAAATTGGTCGAAGAGTATTTGATTTCATGCCCAGCCTAGGAACAGATGACATAAGAGGGAATTAATGGGCATTTGTTGCCACAGTCAACGAAGACTCATCTATTTCATTATTTTTCAATCTCAAATCAACATCTCAACATATTATAAATTATTGTCATTAAAAAATTGGTTGTCAATTGGACTTCTGTACGACCTGCTCAAGAGTCATGATCCGAATAAATAAGTCTATCGAAAAAAAACATCAAAAATTATATTATGTTTAAAACTCTATTGCTATACAAAAGATATAAATTAAAAAATAAAATATCTGCTCATTATTTATTTTATTATAAATCTCAAGATCAAACTATTAAAAAAAGGTCAGAATTAATAAAAAGATGGTCCATGCAATGAAAAATTCATAAAAGAATTAAGCGGAAATGGGCTTTTTATGACCATATTCCGATTTCAGGGTAATTTTTTAGACGTCTCCGACTCAGATGTCGAAGTCGACCAAATTCATATTTCAGAGAAAACTTTAACCCTTATGGGATTTATCTCACATAAACATTTGTTTTGGAATTCTAAAAAATTACCATTTTGAAGGCCTCAAAATGTTGGTGTCAAATTTGCCCGTCAGTTTTATCACACTATTTTCTAAGAATGTCAGTTCAATCTATAGCACGTCTTTAGGTAATTTTAAGGTTTCCTCACAATTTTCAATATTACTGCCAGTCATTTGGAAATTGGGACTATTATTAGATACTTTAACCTCTTATAAAAATTATTAGTATGGAACTTTGTAAAAAGTCTGTGGTCATTTTTAAAGCCTTTCTACCGAATATTATGCCGATCATCAGATTTTTTAAATATCCTATCAGATCGATACTTTAAAACTTTTTCCAACTTCAAATTTAATTCAATGAATTTTGATATTTTAGGTTCGAAACCGGAAGAACACCATCTTTAGAAAGTTTCTAATTGGAACAGGTTTTGGGAATATTATCTGATATTCATTCAGTTCTAACCCTTTAATCTATTTATATAATCCAAACATTGTTAAGTAAATAATATCCACAAAGGGCCTCAATGGTTCTTACAAGAACCGTTACTGTAGCCCTGAGAGCCCTTAAATTTGAATACAAGCCGTTATGAAATAAATGCCCTCCCTACAGGGTACAGGGGTATATCTACCATAGAAAGGACATCAGAGGGTTTCTAACCAAGTAAACGACACTCCCAAATTTTAATTCCAATATATCTGGCATACAAAACCAGTTTAACATTGATCGATTCAACATTTTCTCTGGACGAGTATTATGAAGAATTACAATTGAAATATTGCATGTTTTGATATTTAGATCTATTTTTGAAATTCCAAACCACCCAAAAAAATAGTGGTTGCATGCATAGAGATACAATTAAGATATTTCCAACCACTTCATGTTGTAAAAATATTTTAATTAGCAGCTCATCGTGGAACATTTTCTCACATCCAACAATGGTCCCGGTTACTCTTTGCTAGCGATATGAAATGGTCCTACCCTTAGAACCACCACCTCAATGCTTATTAAAGCCCATTTCACTTTGATTGATATTCATATGGAGAACAATGCCTCTTTTATTGCAGTACAATGGCATGCTGTGATAATTACAACCCATCTTTTAAATGTTCCAACAACAACAACAAGAACAACTGCATGAAAACTGGAGACAAAAAGTGTTGATACTTAAATTACTGGGCTTTTAAGTGTCAGTTGGAGAGGAATGACAACATAAAAGTGATACACACTCAAGTTCACAGAAAGCAATTAAAGGCTTTAAAAAGAGAGTTATATACCCGCCGCATAGCAGTTCATTTACTCATAATATTAAATACTCGAATTATGACGACACTGTTTTGAGCACAACTCATGCAAGGCTGATATGGATGGTTCGACTGAATGATTATTAATTCAAAAGCAAAGGAAAAACGTGGCTGGTTGGCTGGCTTTTTGCTGGGTTAGAATATTACGGTTGCCTGATGATTTATCTGCTCGAAAACACAAAATGCTTTGCCGCATCATCGTTTATTGTTGTTGTTGTTGGTGCAATTTCTCTCTCGCTTTTTGTTCGTCGAAAGATGTAGTTATCATCTGCATCCAACCAGCAACAACAAAAACAATTAAATATCATAAAAGTAAACAATCAAAATAATGGGCAATAAATGATGAATGTTCTTGTCATATATGCAAAATAATACACACACACATAAGTATTATCCAGTGAGTGCCAAACATGGGTACCTAACAAAAAGTGTGGCTTTCGATATTGTCTATGCGCACTCTATGTTGATCTGGAATGGAAAAAAAACAAGCGTTGATGAATAGATTGGAAAGGGCTTTGACTTTGTGCGAAGGCGATAGACCTAGTTTTAGACACTTACCGTATACAAATGCGTGTCCTTTTTCATTGTCATTCCTGGTGGAAAACAATTACATGTCCTTGCATATTTCTACACACACACATACATACATTTGAAGGTACGTTGGATGTAACATAGCTCAATAAACGATGACAACGACAGGATGATGGTTGCTAAACAACCCTTTAGTCAAGAGTCGGTATAATTGGACATGTGTACCAGTGTGCATACATGCGAGCGAGAGTGTGTGTGTGTATTTTTCTATCACTAAGTGTGCTGTAACACTTAGACAAATGACTGCGTGTACAAGGACCGTTTTGTTATTGTTAAAGGCTGTTGCACAATTAAGCCGATAACAATAATAATCCTGGATGCTGTGCTGGCAATGATGGAGACTAAATAGCACAGCCATCCAGCCAACCTACCAGTGTGCTCGCCGTTATCACTGGACCGACTGTTTAGAAACACGAAAAAAAACATTTTCCACTTACCATTTTGTAGGGTATTTGCTTCGGTTGCGCCGGGAGGAGGGTACACAAAATACCAAGTCGGTACGTCTCTCCCTTCGCCCAGGCAAAAGCAAAACAAAAAATTAGCCCAGCAATTATGGGTGCTTTATCTCGTTGTGTCCATTATCCGCTTTTCTGTGTGTTTCGTTTTAGTTAATACTTCAAAATTTATACGAGTGGTTGAATTGTTAATTATTGTGTGCTAAAAAGTTGTAATCCCTACAGAGGATTTAAAATGTTCACCGCCAACCAGGCAGCGAGCCAGCCAGCCAGCCAGCTACCCAGGCTGGAATCCCTCCTCCCGTTCTCCGCTGAACGCACATCACTTAGCATAGCATAATCAGGACAATGGCCACAGCCACTTGGAGTTAATGAATGAACGAGTTCCAAGTTCAAAATGTGAAGCAAAACAAACGAAAGCATTTTATTTTTAGTTTGGCGGGGATGCAGGGACTGCCGGGTGGTGGGAAGCCCAACTAGAATGGAATTCTTTTCCTTTTGACTTGGTGTTTGGACAATTTTCCCAAATAACTTTAGTTTTTCAAATAAAGTGATTTATGATGTGTTGCAAGTTTGGCAAACGCAAACCCTTGACCGTGCCACCACCCAGCCCCCTAAGTTTCAAAGAGTTTTTCTCAATGTCTGATTTCATTCCACTTTTGTTTTTGTTTTCGGAAAATAATCATTAAATGACTTTAAAGTAACAGAAAAAAACTTTTTCTTGGTAATTCATTGGTGGTCGAATGTGTGTGTGCGTGTGTGTGTGTTTGTTTCTATGTGTCTCATAAGCAATGCCAATATATAGTTGATGACTACAGAACTCCCAAGAACAACAACTGAGTCCTTACCCCTTCGTGTTCTTCTTCTCTTCCTTTGTCTACTCCAGTCGGTGTTCCTCTTAAGTTATTTGATCTTCTCATGCATCAAAGTTGAGTAGAGTTGAGTGTAAGCTGTTTAGTTTTCTATTTAAATCCTTCAACCCCTCTCTGCTGCTGCTGTTGTTGTTGCTGCTGCTGCGGGTTTTTTGTTTCTCTGGAAAAAAACTTTTTGGAAGTAATTTTCCTTCCATTTGTAAATTGACACTGAAACTTAACTAGACAGACTCCCAATATCAAATATTTTGTTTTACTTCGAATGTGTGTGTGTTAGTATCTATGTATGAGGAACTATGTATGGGAACTCTAAGAGTCTCTTAGTCTTCATATTAAGTGTCCCATATGTATGCATGTATTCTACATGTGTGACTAAATGAATGTATTCAGTTGTATCAAAACAAAGCCACACAAATTGAAAGATGTTAGAATGCGTAGCAGGATAGGAAATTGCTAAATAGAATGTATATTCTCATTGGACCAAGTCAGATGTACTTCCTATTTTTGAGGTGAAAACTCATTCGATTGTCTAAGAACATACTACAGCCAAGTTCAAGATTCCACTATTTGTACAACTTTTAATTAAAAACCTTTATTGAATTGGAAAACTTGTAACACTGTCAGCTAAATTTAAGAGAACCGAAAAAAAGCCGTGAATTGGGTTTCCATTCATTTCTCCAAAAAGTCTCTCTGCAACAAAAAGACTATTACGGAATTTAATTAATGCTCAATCTTCCTCTGCGAAACATCCGAAAAAAATTAATTTAAGCAAACACGGACAAATTTAGAAATCACGTCGAATGCATTGAAAATATGTTCAGATATAGCTCTCTCTCCCATATAGACATCCTAGACTATGAATAGCTCCATATACACATATATCAATATTATTTGGTAGCAGTTATCATACAGATCCCAGTCTTGTCCTGTCTTTTTTTCAAATCGATTAAGATATAGCTTCCATATAATTCCCCAAAATGTAACAAAACTCCATAAAAATCCTAATAGAATCATTCTATTCAGTACCCTCCAGAGTTATCTAGGGCCCTTTCCTTTCTGGTTTTAGTCACTAATGCCACTGCCACTTTACCATAGATATATGAACTATTCTTTCCACCACCTGGGTCCAAGTACATGCCATTGCGCTGATCCTCTAAAGAAAACAATGCAAACATCCGAATCGGATTAAATTAAAGCTTACAATGATTTTCCACATCTGATTCGACAGTATCCACAAACATTTTAGTGTAAGCGTATCTAGATAGATGTACGTCGTAGGGTAATATGAAACTTTTTTCGAAACAGCATCATCTAATGGACAAAATAAATTGCTCGTGAATGAATGGGAAAACAAACAAGCAACTCTAACAATGACAAAAACACAGGCAGATATGAAAAAAGAACACTAGACTTGGAATAGGATCCCCCAACTATGGCCAGCATCATCGGGCTGCTGTTTAGCTCCCTGTTTCCCCTGCTTTACCCAGCTCTCTCTCACACACACACATGAAATAATGACAAAATCTACTGAACTGGCGTCATATGCCACCATGTGAACAAACAAAACAGCCAGCCAGCCAGCCGAGCAAAAGACCGAATCTATGGAAAACAAACATGTTTCCACTAAACCACTTTAAAATGTTCTTCCTCACACACACATGTACACACAACCAAATGTTAGTAGTGTAAGCTCTCCCCTACACTCATTCATTCATTTTCCATGCGAATAAAAATTCCCAACAAAAAAAAAAAAAAAAAACTCACACAAAAATGCCAATAAAAATATTTGCTGGGGACAAAAAGCGCTGAAATTGGCGATAAACTTCGGCCGCAAAAATACACCAAAAATAATGTTATTGGAGTGTGTGGGGTGGCGCGGGAGAAAGGGGGGAAGCGGCATAGTAAATGTGGGGGAGCGAAAGACAACCGACATAATTGAAGAATGGCTGAATACATTTAGCAGAGTAGATTTGCTACTGCCTGATTGTATTTTTAATCCAAATGAAATACAGACTTCTGCAAACACACACACACACACGCGCATACACACATAGTAAAGAGCCTTCACCCACACACACACACCCTTGCCAGTACACAGGCAAAAACACAGACATTTTAGTCGCGTGGCTGGTTAATGTTTAATTTATAAATGGATAGACCAAATCGAGAGACCGCGGGGTACACTCCCAATGACACATACCAGTGTCACTGGCAAGCACACCAGACCAGAGCAGAGCTCCAGCAACACCATTAAATGCTGGCAGCCAACAGGCTCGGACGGGTACATTCAACTGTCCCATTTGTATAAACTTAGCATACCAGCCTATGTTCGAATGTTCGTTTGTTCCTTCACTCATTGTTCTCATTTCCCGATGAGCTGTGGTGTGGGGCTGTGGCCCATTCGAACTCCCGAGTATTGCAAAACCAGTCATCCAGACTGGAAGGCAGACAGACAGACGGACAAAAACATTACCACAAACATAGAGAAACGACGTAAATATGTCCTTCCACAATACAATGACAAAGTCGTGCATGTATGTGTGCGTGTGTACATACCAGCACACAAACACACACACACACACAAACATAACTATAACTATACAAATATCCAGAGACAGACAATGGAACTGTTGGAGAAACACAGACTCCATTGCCATCAACAACATCAAAATGAAACAACAACACGACGTAACCGAACATCTCCCAGCGAAAAACTAGGTCAAAATGTTTATGAATTGCTTCTGCCTTTGCCATAGCTGTCGCTGTTTGTGTTTCAGATACAGATACAGATGCCCATGCCCATGCCGATGCCGATTGTGACTCTACTGCGTCTAACGCTACGCCAACGTTGGCTGCCCTTGAGTATCTGTTGGGCTGCAGGACAACGGATTATCATTTCGTTGTCAGGCCATACCACGCCAGTGTGGAATTGTTAGTAGCTGTGAAAACTTTCAAGCGATACAAAGGACCATCACTCCACCACTGCTTCCTTTGCCATGGAACGTGAGGTCGGAAGGCTAAGACCAAACTATGTTCTACTCTCTCCCCAAGGAAAGGGATTTAAGGTGGTTGGCTAAAAACAGTTATTTTCTTCTTCTTCTTCGCTGCCAACTTTGAATGCCTCTGCCAGGCATCTATCGCGACAGCAAGTTAAGAAATCGATAAGAAAATAAGTTTTCCTCCACATTTTCCAACGCAAACGAGAACATTACCAAAGACTTGCACTAACCAAAGCGTATTTTCATTTTAGTGGGATCCGCAACTACTATCATCCATTTTTCTAGGGCACAAAACCAAAAGGAGGATAATAAAAATTAATAAAGATAAAGCAGTGGCCGCAGCAACAGCAGCCGCACCACCCTCAACCAACCGACCATTTTAAATCCTTTGGTTAAAGCAGATGAACAGAGGCGAACGCAGTTTTTCCCATGAAATGACTTTAATAAACCATCACTTGAAAATACGAAATTTCGAAATGAAAATAAACTCAACGCGAAAATGGCTGGAATAAATTTGCAATGACATTAATCGGCTTAAAGGTTATCATCCATCCATCCATCCATCCATCTTTTTTGTACTGAAATAAAATTTCTAGCGAATTTTGTTGTTGTTTGTTATTGCTGTCGCACTCACCGGATTGTCAATCGAAATTTGGTTTGATACAATTTAATGAATTGAAATTCAATTCTCAATTGATTTGATTTAGAGGATATTTGACACAGTTTCTCGTTTTTTTGGGGGTACACATTTTGATGTTTTTGCGTAACAAGGATTAATTTCATGAAAATCTGTGGCAAATTGACAATTATCCGTCTTTGCATTCACGCCCACCAGGATGGGATAGATGTGTGGGGGATATATTGGGATTATGATTCCGTTGGCAACTTCTTGACGTAATCATGCCAAGCCATCCTATATTTATTTTTGTACTTCGAAAAATGAGGATGTCATTAAAGAAATTCAAACAAGGAATGCTATTTTGGTGCAAACGCCTCATCCGTTTTAAAATTTTCTGAAAAATTTTGCCATAATTTCCAAAATATTTGGGCATAATTTGGTATTTCGGGGAACATATCACCCAAAGCGTATTTTCATATCAATGGGATCCGAATTCATTTTATATATCTAAGTTTGATGGGATTCAAAAGCACAATTGTCGAAAATCGATATTGTGGCAATTTCTTTTCTGAGTGGGTTTGTGAAACAAGCCTATGATGTTGCCGAGCTCTTTGGACTTCTTAGCTCTCATCAGATGAATTTGTAGCTCTATGACTACCGACATAGGTAAATTAATGTAGTAAAAAAAGTCGGTAATAACGGTTCAGGAGTTTTACAATCGAGCTAGTGATGTTGACAGACATCGTTTCTCTGTGTGGGTGGTGCGTACTTAAATTGACCTCCGATGCCTCTCTCATAATGGATTCATGTATTCATGGGTAATTTAGATCCACGCTTTGGTATATCCCCCATATAACTGTACCCGGAGATTAAAAGTGTTCTTCCTGTAAATTGTGTGGGAAAGTATGTGGGAAACATCCTTGCATAGAATTGTCCATTGAGGTCCAAGTTTTGGTATAGTCCCCACACAACTGTAAACACCTTTATTCAGTTTTTTGATGTTTTAGCTATTTTTTTTACCAGTAATAATTCAAACGTGGTATTTAGAGTTCGCTAAGTGTGTCGCCATCTCTGGCAGATAATGGACTATACAAATCTACATTTTCCTATGACTCTTATCGATATTTTTATGATTTTTCAAGAAAGTTCCTTCCAAATGGTGGAGGGTATTCAAAGTTCGGCCCGGACGAACTTGACTCATTTTGATAAAAATCGAAAATAATTCTCACATTGCAATATTTATACTAATATTATATGAATATGGAATATTATGGTACGTATACTAAAAAGGGATTACATAAATTAATTATTTAATAATTGTCGGAGCACCGGTTGAAACTTTCTTCCCCTTAGAGGTTGAGGTGAAGTAATAGGAGTTTTGTCAGTCTAAAAGAAATGCTTTAGCAAAATTTTAATAAAACAAATTTCACTTCAACAATATTGAGTCCTTATAAAGTTAACAAATACTGCAACAAATATTTTACATCCCATAAATAATTTAAATATATTTCAATATAAATTCAAAATGGGCCCAGGTAAATTAACTGCATTGAAAATAATACCTCAACAGCCGACATTCAAATATAAAGAATTTTTAATTAAATTTTCGACTTTTTTTAAGTTTTCCATTTGCACACATATTGCAATCATGGGCGATTGCTGGCTGGTTGCGGGTCGATAATTGTTATGGCATCACGTAAATTATTATTATTATTTTTATTCATATTCACACAGACACACACACTCACACACTCACACAACGATAAACAAAAAACTCAAACAAATTTCATTAGAATTCATTTGCAAATCAGCCAAACATCAAATGATGAACGACCGACCCGACTCTAATGGGATTCGAAAGGCAAAATTAGAAGTACAAGCTTAATTTGGAAAATATTATGTTCCAATTAATTTCATAAGGGCATCATTAGGTCATAAAAGTATCTGGGATTTGAAATTGAAATTAAAATGAGAGACATGTAATTAATATAGCATAGTATAATTTAAAAGCAGATACATAAGCAGTTCATTCAACATAATCTGGACCTTTGAAATGGGGAATGATAATTTGGACGGTATTGAAAATTATTGTTTTGAAATGATTAGATTAATTTTACCGTCTCTTTGCTTACAAATAATAATGTATTATATACAGGTAAGACTTTTTTATTACAAAATTACGCTCTAGTGTTTTTCAAGGAACCATATATGTCAGACATCAAAAACTGATATTGGTACAAGCTATTCAAATGAATTTTTCGACTTGATCAAATTCTAAACAAAAATTAATTCTCAGTATTTGTTGTTCTCACTCAATTCCCTCCATTGTTTATTGAATGGAAATAAATTTGTAGCATTTCTTCAGAGTGAGTGAATAATTCATTCATAAAAATATGCCAAATGGAAAACTCTACAAGTCCTTGAGATGTGATGCAATGAATTGAATTGAATAGAGTTCGACTGGGCTGGGCTGAGCTGGGTTGGCCCGGGGTGGCTTAAAGGCTATGGAAGAACAAGGCAATAACAATGAAAATCCACTTGCATTTTCTATTAATGAACTCCAACTGTGCTCTAATTTTCCAAAGTTGCACAACAATCTGCAGAAATATGTTCGGCTCACACATGCATGCACACAATCAGAAACACACTCATACACACCTATGCGAAAATATACAACGTTAAGCACTGGCACGTATGCACTGATGACAATGGAGTGTTAATTAAAACACACACCTATACATACACACAACATTGAACTTATACACATATATGTATGTGTATGGGCTTACAAACATTTATAAAACTATAATTTCTATTACAAGAACGCACACACACACACACACCCATAGACATAGAGGCTTACACATGAACCTGAAACGACATTAAGCAAGTACAACATTTCCACTTAAGAAAAACCATGCCAAAGAATTGTTCAAATCAAAACTCCTGCTGTGCTGGGAAAATGAAAAAATAAAACAGAAGAAGAGAAAACAAAAACAATATCGACACTCTGCCTGCCTTCCAGCCTGCCAGCCTGACTGCCTGGCCCGAAACAAGCAGCAACACCAGAAGTAACTCAAGCAGCAAAAAGGATTTCATACATTCGATGATGCATGCATGGTGCACAAGGACAATAATCTTAAGAAAACAAGCGAACAAGAGAAAGCGCAAAGGCAGAGAGGGAGACAGGGGAAGCAACACAAAAGTAGGTTGTAACTGCACCCCATTGACAATCCATTAATAACAATGGGGCAAGACGTTTAACAATGAACCGAAGAACCGGAATAGTTACTGCCATTGGGCCAGTCATTGTGTGCGGCGGTAGATGGTGGCGTTGACGTTCTTGCTGATGTCGGCTTTTAAAAAGTGGCGGCCTCATAAAAAAGAGAGTAGGTAATGCACACACAACAAAATTGTGCCACTACCCAAAAGGGAAGGGAAGGGAAGAAAGCTAATTGTAGTTTTGTCAAACACACAAAAAGAGAATAACAATTACCAAATAACAAAATAATGATAATAATAATGGTCGGGGAGGTAATAATGATAATGCCTGTGAAGGGTATGACCTTTGTCACCGACACTCGTTCCCAGTGTTTGGCCAAAAAGGGGGTGGATTCCTTGAGTGTTGTGGACGCACCAACCAAAGCAACATCGCTTGCTTATTACCCACGGCCGTTCGCCATCAAACTATGTGTCAAAAACACATCAAACATATGCCAAGTGACATGCCAACTGACATTTGCAGCGGCCTTTTTGTTCTAGCCGATGAACATCGTGAACTCGCACACGCACATTAATTCAGGTCGTAAATTGAATTGAAGACTGGCAGAGGTTGTTTTTGTTACTGTTTCGATGTTGGCCAAAAGGCATTTCAAATTTAAAGAGCATAAAACTTTATGCCACCTCATCTTAAGTCAGTGGGTGGGGTGAATAATGCACACCAAGCCATAAAAGACTTTGGTTTTTAGTAGCTTCCCAGCGAACCAAACTGATCGAATTCTTTCCGCTTTCGAGCCAAAAGTCGGATGAAATCAAGGATTTCGGATGTGTGTTCGGGTTAAATTCTGACTGAAACTTATATGGCGTGATTGAGATGTTCTCAGGCCAAAGATTCGGATGAAAGTCATTCGAACCGAAATAGGATCGAACTCGTAAAGATATTTAAGAAAATTCGGAACGGAACTAAGATTTGTCGAACAGAACTTAAAAGTAATATCGTGCGGATCATCAAACTTGAAGAAAAAATAATCAAGATACATCTAGTATTTTAAGACGGGATGAAATCACTTATATAATAAATAATATTGCTATCGGATGTATATTACGAATTTAGGGAGGTTAAAATATGAAATCGTATGATACATATATAAGAGCTATTGTTATGTCCAATCCATTAAGTTAACGTAGAGTAGATATTTAGTGACTTGTGTGTAATTGAGGGAACTATACAGTGATCCCACATCTAAGTTTTAACATATATCCCCTTTCTTAAAGAAAAACTCAATCTACAAAGTCCCATCTTGATCGGACTGTACTTTGATCATGATAACTGTCGAACTGGTGGAAATATGGATATGAATAAATTGACTTAGAGAGTCTTTCAAATTTAGCTATGGGTCTCATCCCGTCACCATCTGTGTATCACAAACAAATGCTCAAAGTCAAAATACCCTCAAACACATTGCGGTGTAGGGTATATCAAGCAAAGGATTTAATTTAGTCGTAAAACGACTAATGCTTGAAATCACCTCATATACCAATATTCACGAAAATTACAAAACTCTTGGGATTTCATCATCATTTTTAAGATTTTTTTACATTTCTTTGAAATAAAACTAATAATTTCCTGCGCTGAATGCCATAAACTCTACATCCTCGAACGTACCGCCGTGGCAGCTCCAATCGCATTTTACATTTTTATGTGTGTCATAAAAATAAACACAATTATAGTTATGATGGATGTAAGTATAGCATTTAAATGGAAATTGTCTTTAATTTTTCCTTTTTAACCATCCTCACCACTGATGGTAACCTTCAGTGCCGATGGCGTCGTCGTTGTCGTCGTCGTCATAACATATTGAATGCGATGATGAATGGCATTAAGGCATTCATTTTGCCTGCCTGGCTGCCTGCCTGTCAACCCACCTTCACAACGACCGACCAACGAAGTGAACAGCCAAAAGTGAACAACATTTTGTTATAAAAAGCACGCATACCGGAAATCATAATCACAAGGAAATTACGCGTTCAAGTCATACACAGGCACACTCACACATGCACACACTGGCACACATAAATCCCCACCACACACACACGCACGACCAAAGCAAAGCAAAGCAATGCGATCAATGAACCTGCTCATGTGAGAATGTGTATCTGTATGCCGGAGCGAGTGTTACAAAATGATACGAGTGCTTTTTTCATTGGCGTTTTTTATTATCATTTGCCGGTCGGTTATGTGGAAAAAGTAACCAGAATAAATATTTTCCATGCATAACATTTAGGATGTCATTAAAATTGTAATTACGTGCTTACATTTCCAAAATAGTTCAAAGCCGAGACAAAAATGTGGTTGAGGTAGAGTTGGAAGAGGGGAGGTGGTGTGGGAGTGGGATTTTCATAACCATAAAAGAATTTTGTGGAAAATTGTGACAAAATATTTGTATGAATGGAAATGCGATTGAGTGGGATGGAGGTAGACGACAACTTTGTGTTCAGCAATTTGAAAACTCACACGGAGCAACTATTGGCCGACACTGCACTACTGCTCACATCCACACCTGAGAGCGGGGTGTACGAGAGAGTATTCAAATGGTGTTCTTTTTCACCGGAAGAATTGAATATTTCATTCGTTCGTAAACAAATATTTCCATTTAAACAGGTGCATCAATCATTCGAATGAATTTATGTGAAATAGAAATGTTAAACTAACAGGTGAATGCTATTCAATATTGGTTAAAATGCAAGTAAATATTCCAATTCTCAGGGAAATTGATTGGAAAATTGAGTTGGATTGGGAGGACAATTATCTAATCGAATTGAAAACAATTAAAAAATTGAAATCAAGCTTCAAATATATCGATAATATTAAATTTCATTAATTTTTTTACCAGAAGAAAATACTTTTGAAAGCAGCAGCCAGTCTGTCTGTGGAACATAAAATCCCATTATTACATTTCATTTAATTTGAGTACTTATATTACGAAGGAAGAATGATTTATACATAATTTCGACTTTCAACCAACTCGGTTGCAAAATGTGTCAAAAAGCTTAAAAACTTTGAAGGAGATGACTCACTCTACAAAACTCTGTAATTGAATTTTTAGCCAAAGCGGTTGATTATTGTAGGTAAAATCCTTAATATGCATAAAATCGGGTGATACCATAACAGGGGGTATACTTTCTCTAATGGCGCAGCTGCATCAAAGAAAATAATAGCTCGAGAGCTCCTTGTAATGTATATGCCTGTGGAGGTACGGCTAAAATACAAGACTGATACAGTCTCTTGAGACAGGCCTTATAAAAAGTATATACTTAAAGGAGATTCCAGAACAAATCGGGAGCTTTATAGGCCAGAAACGTAGAAACGATCACTTGAATGGCTTTGGCTTTATTCTATCGGAGAGCAAAGGATCTATTAATAAAATCCAACATTTAATAATAAACAGGGTTCACACAAAATCGATGAATTTTATTTATTTTTATTTTTTTGGAATGCTTTCGATTTCTTCCCGCAACTCTGACTTGGTAGAAATGTTCAACCTAAGCTTGATATGAATATTAGAATTAACCAGTTTAAGCAAAATAGAAAACTCTCTTTAAATGTTATAAAAAAGACAGATATACGGACGGACACTATAAGACGTCTAAAAATAGGATCGTTATTGCGATGAGGGACATTTTGGCCATTAAAAAGTGGACAAAAATGTTCACAACAAAAATCCACTAGAGGCCTCAGAATATTCCAAAACTCCTCCTTTTATTTTATTTTGAATTTTATACCTTCATGTTAGTACAGAACTCCCCTTTCAATTTCGCAACAACACTCACAATCTTCTGCGCAGTATACCCAACCCGCTTTTGTATTTCATTTCCCCATCTTACCCTAACTATATGCTCCACACTGTGGTAAAAGTCAAAATTGAATTTATTGCTCTAATTACCTTTAAAGTTCGTCCAACCGCGCTGGCGCTGCAATGCAGTACCAGTACCTCATTGCGGTTGGCCGTCGTTATTAAATATTATGATTGGGCTTATTTAGAACAATCAAAACAATTTGTCTGGCGTCTCGGTTTTGTTCTTTTTTTATTTTGGCCACAATTATCCAGATTACAAAACCAAGTTGTAGTTCAAAAAAAAAAAAAAAAAGAATAACATTTGTTTTGTGTCCAAACTCCAAAATTGCTCAGTTCCTGTTTGAACGAATTCCCACCACTTTTGTTTACTTATTTATAATCACGAGTCTGGCATTTGTTCAACAATAAGTAGATGTGTAATTAGTTACTAATTACATTGGAAATCCTTACATCGTTTTTGTTGTGGTCCGTAGATTTGTTATGGGAATGAGGGGGTGAATAGAAGTTTAGCATTGGCCCATATGTGAGGTGATATACGCTGCTCATGTGACCCGGTGTCAGGCTGGACGAGAGAGGGAGAAAAGGGAACCAAATTCATAATGACATGGGTTGTACCCTTTTCAAAATGTTGGTGAAAAAGAAAGCGATTGTGGATATAAAGCGTTGAAATTTTGGACAACTAATTTTGAATTCATGGAATGTTGTGGCAAAGTTTCCTTTTTACCAATTAGCCATACAAAACATTGGGAGATATGGTCAGGTGCAGGAAGGATTTCAAATGCTCAGACACGAAATTACAGTTAACCAAGCATGGCACCATCCACCAGTCATGATTTGTTAGTTGTCTTCGTTTCAACAAACTATTTGCCAGACAAGGCCACAGTAGACCACCATCGATGACAGGTTTGAATTAGTTATGGCAACGCCACCAACGTTGGCCACTGCTAACACATGACGCAAAAACACTTCTTCCTGTGGTCATACGACTCTGTTTTTATCTCCTCCAGCCAGGCTATTATTAGTTATCTATACAAGAATATTTAGCGCCTTTGCAATGATAGTTGAAAGCAACCTTGCATACATATGGTGTCCAATGGCCAATGATCGACAAAATTAGTTTCGAATCATTTGTTTTCAATACACAGCACTTGATAAGGCAGCTCCTTTTTGTTTTTTGGAAGTATTGACAGCGGTATTACCTTTGAAACTAGTTTCCAACGATTTGTTCCGCCGTATACCAAAAGTGGCGTGGCTAATTGGAAATACAGTTCATTGATAGAGAGTGAGTTTGTATGCGGGCGGGCGGGCGAACGATCATCGCTGTTACTGTCGATATCAATATCAGGCAGTGGCATCAATGGTGGTAGCGGTATCTGCCTTGCATCTTTGTGCACTACCACCAGTGCTGTGGCCATACCAGGTTACTTCCTCACACAAACTGTGGTGGCTATATCGTGGTGTTTATCGGCATTAATGAAAGGTAATGACAGCAGCAGCAATGTATTGTTGCTGTTGCTATGTTTTTTTGTATTGTTTTTTTTTTTTTAATTATACAATACCCCTATTGTGCAAATGTTTTAATTTATGAGCGGCATTCAGAAATACATTTAGAACACTTTTCCACTTTCCATTGTAAGGAAAATGGTAAAAGTTCGGCATTTGTCTTTCGCTTCATTCGTTGGTACGTTTGTTTGTTTGTTCTGTTGCCTCAGCAATCAATTGAACATTAATGAGGGAGCAGCCATCGAAGCGTTGAGTTCGGAGCTCGGAGGTGGAGGTGGAGGAAATTTGAATGCATTTTCCAAACTATTATGGCCAATAAAAATAATCATAATGTCCCGCCAAACGATGTGTGGAAAGTGCTCGTTCAGCTGGCCATGTGTGGGTCATTTTGGGAATACCACCAAACTTTTCTTGTGGAAACATAAATTGTTTATTTCCCCCAAATAACAGCGAAGTGCAAAGCAGTGAAACCGGAAGCCGGATGTTCGATAATTGATTTTCTATATTCTACTGAGGTGAAGGTAAAGGGTGCTACTAGTTTGTTTGCTAATGATATCATTGTGTAAAGCTGAATATAATTAGAATCGTGCAATATTTAATTTTCACTTTCAATTTTTTAACGTTTCCAAAATTACGGAAGATATACTTTCGGCGCTATTCAATCCACAGATTAAAAATTCTTTAAGCACTTCCTGAGAAAAGACCAATGAAGGATGTGTTATTGAGAACCTATCTTCTATAATCTTGAGAATGGAAGACATTTACTAAACTATTTGAGCAAAATATTAACCAATAAAAGAATACATAACTTCCTCAATCTAAAGGGTGTTCCATCTAGAACGCAATCGAGAAATAGTAATGAAATGATAAACAATTTGTTCTTAATTTGAATTGAAGCCAGAAAAACAATTCAATTACTGCATCAGTAATTTCCCGGCCGAGTTATTTGACTGCCTAGATCGTGTGATTTAACAGCTGTAGATTTTTTCATTGGGGTTTTTTGCAGTTGACGACGACTCAAGCCTTAAAAGAGGAAGTTGGACGAAATACCCTGCATTTATGAAAATTGCATTAACCGACCGAGTGTGTGCCAGCAAAGCCGCGGCGGGCATCTGCACGATACTTTGTTTCATACCATTCTGTCTACTTTAAGATATAATAAAGTTTCAAGTTTTTTTTAATATCTGTGTTTTATTAAAAATATATTTATTATCTAGTAATGAGAGACAACTAGCGAGTAAAAATGTATTTCGTAGTACCGTAATGCTGAGATCAAACTTGTCCAGTTTCTGAAAATATTCTAATACAGTTCGAATGTCGTTAGGAACAAACTGAATATTTTAAATCCGATGTTACTTTCCTTTAAATGTTTTCTTTAAAAATACTTAATTTAGGATTTTCTCCATACAACTTCAAGATCATCAAATTTTCATATTCCATCGAGTTTATCCTTTTTGGCAGATTTCCTTAAATTTCTGCCCAACAACGTTCTTTATCATTTAACTTTCACACTCATAGTTGGTTATAGTTTTAATGGTGCTAAACATAAATTTATTGAGCATGACAAATTGTCTTTAACACTTTTGCTTTAATCTGTAAGTCATTGTAAATCTGTATGTACATGTGTGTGTGCGTGAGTGGGTGTTTGTGTGTGTTGTACGTATACCCACAAATATTTGTCCCAGTAAGCATAATGCACGCTTACTATCTCGGAGCAGTGCGGACAACATACCTCAATAAAGTGAGGGTGTAAAGTTACATACTGAATGTATTGTAACTTGAGTAAAAGCATACTATTAGTTGGATACAGAAGGTATGCCAACTTGGACAAATATGTAAACCAGTATGATACGTTGTCATACGGAAGGTATGGCAACATGGATGAATCAAACACACTACAATACATAGTCGTCCCCACTCGGTTTGATTTTATTTTAAGAAAAATGTTTTCGTTTTTAATGTTCCAACCCAGTAACCTTATTAAATTAGTGTCCTTGTCCAAACGAATGGCCAGCAAGTTTGGAGCACGGGGGCGTATGTGGACACAACAAAAGATTTATACCACACCGCATTCACACATGTAAGCTTCGTTGAGTTGGGTGTGTGTGTGTGTGTGTTGGAATGCGGTTTGTCATACCACAACCATTTCAATGTCAAGTTAAATACTTAATCTTTCCCAAAAGTCTTTGCCTGGAAAAGAGGGCAGCTGAAAGTAGCTTTGACACGCCCACTTTTCACACACAGAGAACAACGGAGTAGAGATAATTTTTTGTTGTTGTTTTTTTTTTTTTTTTTTTTTTTTTTTTTTGCTGTGTACACATTGTGATTTTTTAATGGGAATTACTATTTATTTATGTATGCTGCATTCATGTATGTGTGTGTGCGTGCATACCTTGCCGCCTGGCCCCTCGGGAGCGTTACATGATTCGCGTCTAGTTAAAATGAATTACAGGAATAACAACAGCAAGGATTTTATCTTTCAGCCAGTCATTGCTACCCCACTGATGATATTTCTCTCGGAGTCAGAAACACATAGAACGTTAGTTTGTGTCAGTGTGTGTGAGTGTGTGTGCGTGCTATAATCTGCAATATTTTCTTGGTTGACTTTGTCATTTTGCCATTACACTAACAACAACAACAGCAGCATACAATGGAACTACACATCTTTGCAAGACCCCAACTAATACATGCCGGGAACCTTGCTGTTGTTTGGCCCTAGCCTGTAGCTTGTTATTATTGTTGTTGGCGTTGGTGTTGTTATGTTTACATCTAACCAAGTGGTGATATGACTAAAACTTGGCTGCAAGATATCCTTTTCTTTGATTCCTCCATACGTTGTCGACTGCCTGCCTTTATAATGTCCCCTTTCAGCTGGAACCATTGTAACCAGCGCCTCCCCCCACCCTTTTCAGGAAACTTGAATGTGGCTTAAAGCCACTCTTTTGTTATGGGGGAGTACAATGAAATTTATCACTTGTATTTTTTCACTTTCTTTTCTTTTTTAAATTCCATACGGAAAAAAGACTTCCTTGTTGTGTTGGTGTTCCTTTTCCATCACCGTTTTCTTTTTTGTGTTTAGAGCTTCCATTTTTTTGTTGCGTTTGGTATGTGTGTGTGTGTTCTCCTTCGTGGTTTCTCAGATGTGCGTGGCAATGGCATTGGTGTGTGCGTCGAGTTTTCTTTTATTAAAGTCATGTTTTATGAAATTAAGCGTGAATGTACTTTTCTGCTTCATAAATTTAATAACAAATAAACATTTTTATAAATGGGATTATAAAAGCTTTGTGTTAGTGTGCGGGGCTTCCTGGTGATTGTTACCCTTTGTGATGCGTTCGAGTTGGAAAGGTGTTATTAATGTAAGCGTTGAGTGTTGTGGGTTTGAATCTGTGATAATTTGTTCCGGTTCAATGTGATTTCAATTGATATTTCGATTCTAATTGGATTACGGATTCTGTGTGGGATTCAGAGTTGCATCTTGGAAGAAATACTCATACAACTATTTGAAATCCAATTAGAATATGGAGGAGTTAATAATGCAGTTTTAATGTAAGCCAAGGTTGTCTAAAGGAAAATTGTGACTACTAGAATTGACAATGAATAATTCTTCATTAAATAATTTATAACAGATCGAAAATGTATTGAAGTGCCAAAATGAAGGACAAAAAGACATTGACATAGTTAAATATCTTTTGAAGGCTGTTCATTCCTTCTAGAACTATGAGTTCCAGCAAATTTCTTGCTTCCATAACCAGATTTGTCTTTTCTGCAACCGTACCAAATATTCAGGAAACTCTTTTGTAGAACCATACTTGTTCTCTACTTCTTGGACTTTGTGCTCGTAAATTTTAGAAAGATTATTGTAAGTGTAATGTTGATAGGTTTCTAGGAATACCATTAGCATTCAGGTTGGTTGTAGTGCGGAGAACTTAATTGAATTGAACAGCTACATTTCCAATTATATCAGATGGTATTTGGGGAAGGCAACCAAAGTCAATATCTTAAATGCATTCCAATTATGTTTATTGAGTTCAAATGTAAGGCGTGGTAATCGCTTCATTTGTACCAAACAGTGCCAACAAGCAGGCCAAAAATAGGCACACATTCATCCATTCATATTTATCTACAAGACATCAGTGTGGCAGCGACAGTGGCAAACGAAGCCAAGACATCAATATAATCATGCCTGTCGTCATCCTTCTTGTCCATTTAGTGCACATACTCCCGTGTATGTCTAGGGCTGTTTGAAAGCTGAGTAAAAAGGTAAAAATGTAAATTTCTGGAGAATATAAAACAGATTTACTTCCTGGCCACCACACACACACGCTCACGTTCACACAGCACAAGGAACTGAGGAAGGCCATAACCGAAGATGAAGATGTTTCAATACCAGTGAAGGATAAACAACCAAATCAACCCTCACTCCTACAGGACGCAATGTGTCTTACTCCGTGCCGTGCTCCACATGAATAGATTGCTCTATTGCCATCATTGCATGTGTCTACATGTGTGTGTGTGTGTGTAATGAAATGTTAAGTAAGAAAAGTGGGATACCATTACCGAAAATTAAAGACAACAAATCTATCTGGAACCAAACAAACATGGCCATAAGAAAACAACGATGGGGGGAAGAGAGAGAGAGAGAGTTGGAACAACCCTGAAAAGTATCAACGATCGACCGCATTAACAAGCCATACAAAACCCAAAACATGAACAGCAGCAAGAAAAGAAATATTCGCACACACACACACATCCCCACACATACACTCGCATGCAAACTTCAGTAACACTACTATTGTATCAACAAGAAGGAAGAACTCCTGCTATTAAAAATAAACAAACTCAATTGGAATGGAGCAGAACGATGAAACTAAAACAGACAAGACAACAACAGCAACAAGGCCACACACACACACACTTCCCGCCACCACATACTCCCAAACATACATATACACAAGATATGTGTGACCAAATAAAGAAACTACAAAAACAATGCGAAAAAACACAAAAAAGAACTTCAACGAAAGGATAACGTCGTCGTCGTCCATGCCAGCCAGCCAACCAAATACGTGTGTGCTATCAAGAATATATTTAGAATTTCCAAACCAATACACTGACACACCCATGTGCACAGCGATACATTGCTGTGTTGTGGCACAATTCATGCCAGACTTATGTCCGCGTGTGTGTGTGGGGTATTCGCATGCGGAGCTACTAAATTGTTAGTCATAGAAATACATTAGAGCAGGTTCGATTGGGTCGAGGCGATCGAAAGCAATAGGAAATTACAAATAATTTCAACGATATACATTTTCAGTGAAACGCCTATGCATTAGATCAACTGTGAGTAAAGGGATAATGAAGATTATATTAGCTTTGGACAAAAATGACCTTTCACTGCAAATTTCAAATCATTTAGCCAATCTCGAAGCAGAAACAAACAAATAATTTATGAAAATCAAAATCTGTCTGGCTTTTCGTCCTTTTTGATTGTTAATAAAAACAATTGTTTGAGCTTGATATGAAAATTAACTCTAAAGAATATAGGATTAATTTATTATTTCTTGATTCATTAAACACTTCGATTTTATACTTAAAGACAAGCATAAGGTCTCAAGCTTGAAATAAACTTATTTTCGATACTGCATATTTTTACATTTTTTCCGAAACCGCCTTAATTTACAGTCACATGCCAGGTCATGTATGTGTGTGTGTTCGCTTGTTGTTTATGTGTCTTTATAACAATTTATCTGTACAAGTTTAATATTATTTATGTCTGTCTGCAGATGTATGTGTTTGTGTCACATCTTCCAAAGGAGTAACGAGCTGTACATATATGTGTCCGTGTGTGTGTGCTTGTGTTCGAATATGAATGTGGCCAACAAGAATAGGGAGTATAATATAACAAATATGTTTGTCGACACAAAAACATCGAGAGCTCCTTGCTATCTATTCTTTACAAGCAGCAAAAACCAATATGGCATCAACATTGCCATTGCCATCGCTATCGTCATCGCCATCAACAACATCGCCATCAATACGAACAGCACCAACAACAAAACGCCTGGCAGCAACTAATAGCAGACTACAACTATTTTAAGAGATGGCTAAGTTGGCAACGATGCCAATACAATTGCAGTGGAAGCGAAAAAAAGGAAGAGCCAACTGAAACCATGTATTTTAAGAAAATTAAAAATAGTTACATGTGTTTGTGTCCAATGCTTCACTCCTCCAGCAAGATACTAGCAAACACACACACACGCATACACACCAACATTGTAGTGCAGGTATTTGTACAAATATACAATGACATTTAGCAAGATTACTTCAAAATTGCAGAACAACAGCAGCAGCAACAAAAATTGTCACAATTTGAAATATTAGCAGGAAAATATTCAAAATGAAAAAAATAACTTATCAATGGCAAAAAAAAAATGAATTGAGGTTAATTAAGTTTGAGTCTACATTAACCTCCAAAAGCATTTAAACCTAGGAAGTAGTGGATTTAAAATACAATTTCCTATTATGTAACGATTGTATGTATCGACGATAGATATGAGAAATACGATGGCGTTCAACATTATCATTAGTATTTTATAGTTTGACTCCAATCCATAATAGAAGTAGAACATCCAGAAAAATACCAAAGATATAAGGTTGTAAAAGGGGTCTTATAAAAGTATTGACCGAACATTTTCATAAATTCTATTCTATCTTTCATATCGATGATTCAGGCTTAATGAGTAGCTTCTAATTTGTGAAGTGGTGACTGCAAAAATTCAGATTGTAACTAACACTTTATAATATTTTTAAAAGGTACCAACAGGACTGGGTCGACGTATATATTGGAGTGCCCCTTATTTGAAGAGAGTTCGCGAATAATTTTCCATTTTATAGGAGTTAAAATCATTCAAAATTCCGATCCCTTGTTGGTGAGGTACCACCAAGAGTGGATCGATATCATCCTAAAACCTTTTATAAGCCAGTAAAAAATATTACCAAGTACCAAGTTTTGTCTGCAAAAAACGTATTTTCATCATTTTCCAAGTTTATACCTTCTGCAAGGTACTATCTTCGAACTAGATAGCATTCTTGACTCTTTTTCTCCATTTACGAAGGAAAAACTTGTAAATACTTTAAATCGCTCAAGCAAGCTTTAACCGTACTGAATAAGAAAGAGCCATCCACTCGTTATGTGCCAAAATGCTTTTTGCACTCCGTTCAATTGAAAATTGTGTCCTTTAATTATCTTACAGAAATAACTATAGGCTAGTGTTAAAGGGTGCTATTCCAAAACCTTGGCCCAAGACCTTTAAAATCAGTTCACTCAGAATTGACTGGACTAGCTACTTAACGTTTATCTTAGCATGTGGCAAATTTTCATTCAACAAAAAGTCACCAAACCAAATTTCAGATTACCCAGACTACTAATCGACAGATTTCGCTCCATAGAGGACATAACACATAGTGAAAAAATATTGGAAATTTTCTGCAGTTAGTACTGAAATTCTCTGAGAATCTGAGTTGTATACATAAAACTAATTTGATTTTAAAACTAATCAGAAGCCCTCAAAAAACTTTAATAGCTACAACAAAATACTTTATCTGTAGAAAACCCTAATCGTAATCGTAGTCCGACTTAGACGATCATCGGCAGAATAGAAATTGTCATTCTAAATTTTGAAGTTCCACAAAAGAACTTTTTTGGAACAAGGACATGCAAATAAAATCAATATATATAATATAAATATTGAAGTTCTGAAGTTATCAGTATAAACTATTTTTTTTTTTTTTTTTGGTAGTATCAATACATTGTCGTCGGTTTAATTCATAAAGTCATAATTGAAATACTGTTGATAATGAAACGAGCCCGAAGTTTGAGATCTCCTCCTGAAGGGTCTTAAAATCTTTCTTCACCATTAACATTATATCCTCTTCCACTACCTTGGCTTCTCCAACCCCTACTGTGCAATAATATGCTACGAATGTAAACAAATTAATTCCATTTTGTCTAGTTAAAAATATTGTTTCCCATTTCGCAATTGCTGATGATGAGCGTCAGTGCGGGCGGAATGATGGTCACATCATTACAAATCCCCAAGAATAAATAATCCGCTTTCATGTTTCCCAAGGTATATTTTCATTTGCGCTCCAGTGCAGAGAAAAGTAATTAAATGCCCTGAAGAGACACAATCCAGAAAACCATCCCCCCCGCTCCACACTCCCCACCATTCTTGCGTAGATATGAAGACATTTATTTAGTGGCCAGTAATCTACCGGAATGATTTCCCGTCCGATCCAAATGTATGCATACTATCCGTCCGAATTTGGTACTGGATATGGTAAATTTATTACCAAATTAACACAGATACAAAGGTAAACATCTCTATCGAATGTAAATGCACGCACACACACACAGATACTCGTACACACAAACGTACGCAAGTAAAAACACACGTCGGACATACAGTAAAGTTGTTAAGATGGCAAGCTTCTTATAAAATACAACTCATTCAGGAAAGCTATCATGCGATTCCCTCACCTCCCCCAACCCATTCGTGCCGGGCTATCGACCAGCTTAATGGTAAACAATCAAAATAACTAATTGCAAAATTACTACTTAACTTCTTGGTTAAACCAACATCAGAGTTTTAAGGGTTAGCAGAGAAACGTATTTGTCTTGGAGTTACCTGAGGGCCATGAGAGCAGCTCCCATCACTTGTTACCTTGGAACACACGCACACACACACAGATACTGTACGCACCAGTAAGTATTCTGAGCCAAGAGATCGACGAAGCCATTCCGAAAAGTTACCAAATATAACTTGGTTGTTAATGGTCTAATTTCTCAATTGAGTTCGGAAAGTTTTAAGCCACAAAATGCTTATCTAAACATCAGTTGGAAGTTTTACATCGACCACTACTTGTGATAGTTGTTCCTGTTGTTCCTGCTGTCGTTGTTGTTATTTTACGTAAGACTCATGTTTACATCTGGGGAGTTGTTGTAAGCCAAAGAAGAGTAAATCAAATAGCTTGGCATTGCAAACATTTGATGCGAACGACCGACCGACCGACCGAATCGATTCTGTGGAAAATCATTCCTCTTGTGAACGAATGAATAAATCGATGATTGCTGATGAAATGAGGCAATGGACGATGTGTTGGCTGGCCCACAATGCTTCCTCCCACAAGGTAAATAGGTTACCAGTGTTATCACATGGTGATTGAATATCCGTTCAATAGATTTTATTAAAACCATATCGCATGTAAAGGTGAGTCGGAAGTGTACTATTTTCTCTCAAACTGAAACTTTCCTTTCAGTGTTGTTGAAAGCAAATGGAAAAGCCTTTATTTCGGGCTTATAGGGACATATTTTAACCACATAAGGTATATTCCAATAACAGTTCCAAAATATAACTGGGTCTCAATAATGGGAAGGCCATCATTACATTGGATATATTCAAAAAAAAAAAAAATGGAATATGTATTAATATTTTATGCAAGGATGCTTTCTGTATTTTAAAATTTAAAAATGTCAAAAATCATGCAAACTCGTTACAAAAATTAGCAATAAACATCAACCACGCCTAATATCGCAAATTGCGCCTGTATGGGGCCAATGTCAAAACTGGACCGATATGGAGATATTTGAATACTGCCAATTTTCATCTTACAAGACTCTAATGTGTCGAAATTCACGTTCGTTGAACATATATAAAGTTTCTCATGTAAAATATATCAATGCGTCTAAATTGGATAGCAAGGACCCAAACTCCAAGCAACAACTCTCTTGGTCTAGGGTCTCAATACCAATATGCCAAATAGTTGACCTGGATGACATAAAACCACACAAGCCGACCATTTTATCAGTTTAACGGCAAATCGTTTGGCAACACTAACCAAACTGAATTGAAATAAGATGTTATCGACAATTTGGAAAAGTTTCGTTTAGCCGGCACCCATTTGGCTTCTACATGGTAATGCAATAGCTATAGAGCAACAAAATTTTAGCCAACCCACCCTAACACACACACCCACACATTCGCATACACAGCTCAAATAACAAAGCATACAAATCAACTTAAGATAATTATTGTACAACATCAATCGAATTGAATGAATACTTTGCTTTCCATCGAAACATTTATGTCGGAAAGCCACAACAACAACACCAACAAAAGCAACCAACCTCAGTAATGGCAGACTGCTATCAAAACAAATTAAAATGGAAGGGAATGACCAAATAATATTCCAGAAGAAGATATTTATACTTGTAGCAATGATGGCATTTACAGTTATTTATAAGCACTGACATTTCCAGTAGTACCGAGAGGACAAGCCTGGAAATGGAGACGACCGCTTCTCATTTATTCACAAGAAACATTCTAAAGATACCACCAATCGGTCTCATTTTCATTGACAGGAATTGATAAAAACAGTTCTCTACCGACCAGAGTCGAATCAGCGTCTGTTATGTAGAGACAAACCATCGGCATCATTATGGCAAACTTCCGTTTCCGTTTATGAGTCCCATTGGTTGCGCTAGTGGCAATTTGTATGCGTGTGTGTGTAGGAATGAACTCAACTATGGCGAAAACACAGACAAGTGACGTGGTATCGTGGTTTCCTTTATGGCATACTTATTGTTATTGTTATTACTTTAAACAGAAGGCATAAATTCTTCATGCACCTCTCCTTGCCACTCTCTCTCTCCACGGGAACTTCAGCCGCAAACATTCGCTTGCTCCTTCACTATTTCATGTCCGCATAATGACATTGCGTTGTTTGCGATGATACGCATACATCCTCAGATCGTGTGACAACCCACCAACACATGGACAATTAAATGTGAACGCGTGTGTATAAGTAAAACATTTGTAGTGCGTCCGTTGAATCCATTTCATTTTATGGTAGTTTGTCGGACTGGGAATAGGAAAAAGGCCCCTTCAAACACTGACATTTTAAATACCCGCAGTCCAATGTTGAATTTCGTAACATGAACTCATCGGTTTATTTAAGGAAAAGGGATTTCTTATTAAAATACATTTTCATTGCCACTTTCAAGCGAGTCGCATTCAATTGCAAAAATAACTACAGACAAGTCACCGGAAACCGACAACAGAATCGCATATTTTCCCTCCCATAAGATCAATATCTTGTAACAATGCCGGAAATGTAAGTGACAAATAAGTTCAAAACTTTCCTTCAGATGAACTAACAAAAGAGTGTTTTAAAGTGCCAATGAAGTCAAACCATGGCAAGTAATTTCAAGAAACTTTAATTGTCTTTCAAGAATAAAAGGAAGGAATTGAATTTTTGTTATCAAAAATTGTTTTCAAATTATGTTTTTAAATAACAGTGGAAAACATCAAATTTTGAAAACATTTTCTGTGCTATCCTGTGAGGATATTTTGCTCGTATAATTGTTCTCAATAGCTGTATCCAATCAGAAACAGTAATCCTCTAGAAATTTCCTGAAATATTATTTTAGTATTTATTCTTGATAAGCTTAAAAATTAAGATAAAGTTAAACAAAATGAATCCTGACTCAGAATTTTTAATAGGGTAAATTACGAGTATTTTCACTTTCTTACCGTTTGCAGTAAAAAAGCGCAAGTGAACTAAAAATACGTTTTTATTTTCCAAAATTATTATTTGAACCGAAAATGAGCCCCATAATAGAGAAGTTACTTTTATGGAAGGATGCGCCCGTTTGAAAGATATGGCTCCATTTTAATTCGACTCTAATAATTATAAATTTGCTTTAGGCTTTAGATATATATTTGGGACCCAAAATAAAAAATGACGTTAAACTAAAACTTTGTTTTGTTAAACATTTACGTGGACGAATTAACCTTTCTATCGAATTACAAATAAACTATACTCTGAAATCTTAAATTTTAAATCATTTTAAAGCTCTCTAAATACCAACATTACGACTAACTCCCTGAGCAAACAAAAAAAGGAATACACCACGCCAATAGGAGACTGGTAAAAGAGGCGGAGAGTGGAGACCAATATATAAATATGCCAGAAATGCTGCTGTTCACAAACCACACATAACTTTCCAATTATTTTCATTTAACCGCTAACAAAACCGATGTGAAATTTATTACAAAAATACCAGAATAATAACCAAAACGCCACGACATATTCATGTGTATAGGTGTGGGTGTGTTTGTGTGTGTGTGTGGGTCTGCATTGTCACAGACACACCCACACGGTAAGGATGTAAAATATAATTTATCACGTGACAAAAGTAATAAAGCCGACAGCCGTTGGACAATATCTCATGCGAATTACATACATACATATGTATGCGTGTGTATGTGTGTGTGTGTGCATGTGTCAACTTTATTGAAATTGAATATTTTTCGGTTGTCCAAGGACCAAAGAAGGAAGAATTATTTCTTTGTCTGAATGATGAAATGTCCTTTGAAAAGAATTTGGTTGAATATCATTTCTCAGGATGACGGTTTTCTTTTCTTAATATCTACAAGGATAAAATAACAACAGTTAAGGACAAAAGAAAGCAATATTTGGCGATTAACATGGGGGAGGACATAAAATAAGATGGTATATAAATGGGTCCAAGTGTGAAATGCCTACAAGCAATATAGAAAATTACGAAGAAATGCCAGTGGAAGAGTTTTGGTGATACACTCCCACAACTTTTACATGAACTTATATAAATTTATTTTAATAAAAATTAATAATTAATTTTTAAATAATAAAATATTATTTTAAAAACCAATCGTCTCCTTTAGAAATTGACTACATTTCAATCTTTATACATCAAAAAACTAAAACTACATAATTTCCCAAAATAATTAATTTAAAAAAAATAAGTTGTAGGTATTTAAGAAACATTTATTTCTTTCTTTTGCACTCCACTGTAAATATTTATTTGCCCATTTTGTATTACTGAATTGCAGTAAATATTACATTATTTGAGCATGTGTACGGGATGAATTGGTATTTGTGTGTGTGTTGGTGTGCGAATGCATGTGTGTACATTTTGAATTATTTTACATTTTCCCGGATTATGCAAAATTGGTTTCGCAAATATTTATGTGATGAAACACACAGAAAAAACAACAGCAAAAAAAGCACTGGGGGGAAATCGCAAAAAAAATTAATTAATTTTTCCAATGAATGCCGGCGAATGCAGTGCGGACAAACCAAATGGATGATCACATGGACTCACACACACACACTTACATAAATGCATGCATGCACGCTTGCATTTGAATGATTGTGACGTAGCCATAAAGGTGGCTATGAAAAAAATTTCTCTTTTCATTCATTTTTGGTTAAACAAAGCATAAATTCATTGATCATCGAGCAGATACAAAAATAGCGACAGACACACCAACACACATACATTAACATATTCAAGGCTGACAATCAAACAAAAGAGCACACAATTTTTAATGGAGATGTACATGGAGAGAAATGTCTCACATGACATACGGAAAGGTATATTGCAGGATTAGAAGGGAAGTAGCGTGGTATAGTAGCGTGTATAGTACCCAATAGGAAAAAATAAAATTCCGAACCATAGAAACACAATCAAAAAAAAATAAGCTGCAAAGCAATACTAACTTTCAATACTCCTAGCAAAATAGTTCCTGGGTAAGTTTTGAGTCCGTCTGCGTATAAATCTAAAATGAATACATAAATAAATGACCTTTTATCGATTTTAGCATTGAAAACTTTAAAACATAACGGAAGGTCTGAGTTTAAACAATATATTATCTGAGGTTAACCTTTTTAACCTTGCCTGCTACCAAACAAATTATACATGGACAGAAAATAACGTTCTAAGTTTCCGTTTTAGATTGAAGCTTTAAACCCTTTAACGAAAATCTATAGCAAATTGCTATTCTTTTACAAATATAACCTTCCATATTCGAAATATAGCTGCCCATGACCATATATACCAATTCATCACCAAAAGGCTTGCTCGAAATTTCTCTGAGTACAATTCCCCTTCACCCCTTGCCCAAGGACTCCCATCGAAAATTCCATAGTCGATGCGACAGCACTTTTACATGACAAAATTTTGGTTGAGTTGTTTTTCGGAGGATAAAGAAAAAAGGTATTTGGATTGTTTTTGCTTCGTTTGCACCAATTTTTTCGCTGTACAACGTTGCATTATCACAAGTCAGTGGAAGCCAACAATATCGAGGGGTGGCGGGATGGCAAAAGGACGGTCATCATTACGTTTGTGCAGCAGTTATTAAACCAACACAAAAACACTGGTACTGTTGTTGTTTTTGTTGTTATGTTGGCAAACATGTCAATGTGCCGCCACACAACTATTTACATTTCGGTTATGTTTATGGTGCTGGTGCTGGTGTTCGTTTTCGTTTTGTTAAGGCCTTTTCCACGTTTTTTTCTGCGTCCTGCTTTCGATTTGATGGCAGGCACATTAACCTGTAGTGCAATTAAAACCGTAAATAATAGAAACAAAATGTTGTTATAAATGCAATCACGCCATACACACACACGTGCACTCTCACACATCCATCCACATAAAACAATATTTTTTCAAATAGACTAGCCACAAGCAGGTGTTGAAAAACGCCATAGAATCGCCAAAGGACAGAGGTTTGGCATTGATTTTTCAATCAAAATTTTGTTTACGATCATGATTATTATTTATCGTTTAGCAGAGCAGAAAAACAACAACCCCCCTCAAAATTACTAACACCAGATATGACAGAATAGAACAACAAACATTAAATTGGTAGCATTAAAATAAAATTATTAAAGATTTCGTAATAAATTTAAATGAATTCATGAATGAAACATGTTTTGAATAAAGCAAAAAAAACGTTGACTATTGCTATTTTGAATGTTTTACAAATAAAGAACTTAACATTTCATAGCACGATATTTATTCTCTTTTTTAAGGTTCTTTATTATTTCTGGGCTTAAATCAAATTAAAAACGTTATTTACCATTACATTAATCTATATATAAATGTAAGTTGTGTTAGTTACTACGCTTATAACTCAAGAACCGCTGATCTGATTTTAACGATTCATACAAATTCTGAATTGTCTCTTTTCCGAAAAGGATAATATTCAAAAAAATCGCGTAAAAATGTGATATATTAACATTTTCATTTTGACTTCTGAAATGTACAATCGTAATGTTTTATTTTGTATGTTTTTTTTCCATTTTGACTTGCTTTTTTCGAATGTACATTTGTAGTGTTTTTTATAATATTTTTTTTTCTTTTTGATTCGAATATTAATACCAATTTATTTTGACTCGATTTCTTGAGAACTGAAATAGAAGCCGGGTTACATTGAAGTGTAGTACCAAATTATGTGGTGGCGAAACGAAATAGATGTTATAGAAATAATTTAACGCGGTCACACCAAATTTAAGTCAAAATTTCTAAAAATCTAGAAAAAAGAGATCTCATTGCAAAAATTCTCAAATCGGGGAAAAATTACATAAGGTATAACTAAAGAACGGCTTGACAATTCATACAATTTTGGAATGGTATCCAATAAAAATATTAATAAAAAATTTCTTTTTGGTGTGATTTGTTTCAATTTGACATACTATATTGAAGTGAACATTTTTTATTGCCTTGAAATCTGAATGAATAATATTTAAAATAAAATGAGTGACCTACGTGGACCTACATCTTTCATATGGCAATAATCCGCCCAATGAGAACTCAAAATGCAATTCATTGGAACTGCAGTCAGTGAAATACCGAATATAAAGGGTGCAAAATGGTAGAGCGAATTGGACATTTAGGAAAAAAGAAAGAAATTCTTCCTAAACTTTCAAGATTTTGCAGGTCATGATATATGACCCCCGGATAAGGGTACAACCCTATTTCAAGTATTGTTTACATTTTAACCACATTTTTCTTAACTCATTTTAATTTGATAAGAAACCATCCTCGCAAAATATGATCATGTTTTGGTATAACCATCATATAATTTAAGCCATGTTCGGGGTCTTCGACATTTTTTGCATCTTTAGGCCTTTATTTGGCATCCTTGTTTCTAAGGGTGTAAAAACCTTTTCTCATAACATTTTCAATTTTCGGAGTAGAGTCCATCTTGGTCTTGACCACATTCATCAATTGATTTGGCTAAAAAATTGTATTTAGGCAACTCTGGGGTAGAGAATCGTCCCTCAGATAATTGTCCACATAGGCATTTATTCGAATATAGTTCTCACATTAGTGTACCCACAAATCCGCTTTCCTAACCAATGTTTGGTCAGAAAAGAAAATTTGATATACTATTGAATTTGAAACTCCAAAGAGAATATTGGTTGGGAACGTAGATGTGGGATTAACATCTACATGCCATAAACTCCGAAATATCAAATTGTGGCAGAAACATTAAAAAATCACGAATATTAATTTTTTTGTTCGTTATTGAATTATACTATGATGAAAAATATGGACTTTATGGGTTCTCCAACTCACAATTTAAATGACAAAAATAAATTAATTAATATTCCACGGTAATGGGTGTAAAAAAGCAATTATCTTTGACTATTTTGAAATCATTCCGCCCTCAATTATGAGGTGGACAAAACTAAATACCACGCAGCACGGTATTCTTAACATTGGAAATTCAATACCAAAAATTTAGCTGAGTTTTCACATGGGGCTATTATAGAAGTTCTATATCATACAGGTTTTTAACACTCAATTATAGCCTTAGGCTGAAAATAAGATCAGGCTATTCAAAATATCTAAAACCGACGGTAGATTATTATCTATTATAATTTTTCCCATGAATGTTTATTTCTATTTAGAAATTACTATGGAGTTATTTTACTTATAATAAAAATTGTGCCGCTTTCATAATTCTATAATGCTTAAAAAAATATGCATTATAGACTAAAAGTAGGGGCCGGCAACGCGGACCGGGCCAGCTAGTATTATATAAAACACTTATAGAATTTAATTTATATTCAAGTATGTTGAAATTGTGGAAAAGGGCTTTAAAATGTCTCAAAATTTGTGGATACCGCTGCACGATACCAACAATTGGACCATTCAAAAACATTATGTGCTGTGGATTTTAGAACCTCTGAGAACATGAGTTTGCTAAATGCAACCAATAAATATGGAAATTAAATCGAGCAACTTTGGCAAGAGACAAATAATCCTAGTATATAGAAATTTCAATTTCTTCTTGTTTCGATTTGAAATTATATCGGAAAACTTAAATATATACTGTCTATAGAGGGTTGCCATTGACGTTCCTTTGAGAAATGTATCAAAAACATTCAAAACACAGGATATGATAAACTTTTTCAAAGAAAGAATCCAACAAAAATCTCGAAAGAGACATTTATACAACTGATTGAGAAACATCCCGAAAGCGACTTTGAATTTTGATCCCGAAAGCGACTTTGAAATTTCTCAGGAAAAAAACTTGATTTTGTTACTCAAAAAAATAAATATTTCATAGCGAATGGAAATACGAATTTTCCTTAGCTTATGAAGACATCTATCATCAAAAATATTAAATAACATCATCTGAGAACCGATTTGTTAGTGAAAAAATCCATTCAAATAATACTGGAAAGTTAGTACCCTATGGACACCGCACGTATACGTCTTCATCAAACACAGCAGCACATAACACATTCGCACCCTAGTACCCTTCGCCATAACGATAAAGCCGGGAGACATTCAGCAATTCATTCACCAACAATAAATTGAAATTCAATTTATGACAACCACAACAACAGCATCACCTACAAAAGGGGAGGGGGGATTAAAAAATAACACTTGCAATCATGTTCACGATTTAATCTCTCGTGATAAAATCTTTTCGAAAACTTGATCCCACCAGAGGTTGATGCATAAATCCCACATCTCCTTGGCCATGTTAAATTGAATTAATTTCTTCGACTTTCTTTTGTGTTGACCTAAATTCTTAGAACGAAACTTTAAAGTTCAAATATGTGTAAAGTGTTTCTTCGTGTGTGTGTGTGTGTGTGTGTGTGTGTGTAACCGCCCCAACACGTACATACACAAACACTCAAACACATAGCCAAGCCACACGAGAAACACACAACCGCAAATATTTTAATGTTTTTTTTCTGTGCTTTTTTTTTGTCATAGTTGTTGCACAAATTTCTGACAAACTACTGTGGCATACGCAATTTCTTCTACTCAAACTGACAGCGTTTTATCTCAAACCGAGAACTTAAGCGAATGACAAGTGTCGAGAGTAGATAGAGCAACCTCAAACTCTTTCCCAGAGACCCACTTTGAATGAGTTTCATTAAAATTAAACATAAGACAAATACACGTAGCATTTTCAGCATTTACAAGTGCAAGTGAGTGCGTGCACACACGCACACACACTTCCACAGTGACAAGAACATACGAGGTGTTGTGTGTGTGAACCAGGACAAAGCACGTTTTCTCTCCATAGATGTGCACACATCGATGTGTTTGTGTGCATGTCCTTTTAATGTTCAGTAAAAGGCTTTTGCATTTAATCCCCAAGTCCCCGTTGCAACAAACTCAAGGGTAAGTTTGTTCCCAAAGCCCAAGCCAGCTGACTATGATGATGATGATCGTCGTCATCATTATCATCATCATCTTCAGCTACCAGTGCCACAATGACGATGATGAAATCCATTTGCCTCCATTTTTTTGCAAGAAAGAGTAGAACACTTTTAGAACCTACTTACACAGTGCACTCAAACAACTAAAAATGAATGTGTACACTACTACTACCACTACCCACACACACACACCCAGACTAACTGTACGAATGCATAGTTCCACCATTTATCCGAGCCGAGTAATAAAATTGCAGGCAGGAACTTGTGAACTACTTTTGCCACAGTTGCCATCGTGCCTCCTTGTTGTTACGACCTCCTTCGTCCTTGCGGTGTAGCGAATTCACCGCATTTAATTTTCCCACAAAAAAATCTACAAAACATCTCCTTGAGGAATTGCGGTTTCAGATGAGTAACAAAATCTCAGAAACCAGAAACAGAAGGAGACAAAGCATCACAAATTCCTTAAAGATTGAAAAGATCAAACCTCAGTGGAGAGCAGAAAATGTGTGCTTCGACGGAGAAAACCTTTAAACATCTTTGCCTGCTTTGGCCAATGTTAGACGAATGACAAAGAAGAAGATGTGTTCTTTTTATTTTAGAAATCCATTATTTTAATTTTTGTTTTTCTCATCTCAAAGTACTTTGATTTAAAAAGAAGCCTAAGATTACCAATCATGGAACGCTGTAAAAGAGAAAAAATAATAATCAGCTATTATCGTTTATATGAATCTTTTGATGCTTATGAATGTGAACGACACTTTTAGACATTGACATAGATAGTTAGATGGTGGGAATGTCCTTTAGTAGAGTTGCTAGAAATGGTTTTTAGAAAACCTATGTCAAATACAATATTCAGCCAATTATAAAACCGCAAAATTAACCTATTTTATTTGATGCACTCTAATGGGGACTTGAATTGGGAATAATTATGTCAAGTTCTAATATTGAAATGTTATATCCAGTCGTAAATACCCCAAAGTACGAATGCTTAAATAACGAGTTCTTTTTTAAAAGTTTTCATAAATCAAAAATGAATTTCTTCACACTTTAAACGTAGTACTATTAGACTACGTACTCCAGAGACGCACGCAGAAGCGGTACAGGGGTGTGGCCGACTTGGTTACTATTCTGAACTTTTTCGCATTTAGTACGTTTGGTAATTTTGAGTACCCAAAACGAAGGAATTGTTAACAGTACCTTAACATGTCAATCATACAGACATTTTTCTCAAGGTATGGTGTTTAGAAGACCGAAATTTATCTAAAAACAGAAACGAAATAAGACAAATTACGTTGTCCCTTCCCAAGATATGTAACTAGAAATCGTTCAGTCTTTTTCATAGGCTGATCCAAAGAGATAGTGCTGGGAATTGTAAGTCTCTAAATATAATCAACATTTTGCATATAATTCCGATTTCATTGATTACTTCAATCCAAAGAGGACAACTCCACCTTAGCCACACTGTCGCCCAAGTAACCAAAGACATTTTTGGCACAATTTGCAAATATTTTATTGTTAATAGTCCGTAGTAAAGTAGACTTTCTGTCTCAATGAGCCAATAAATCACGAAATGAAGGTAAAGAGTTTTCACCCAAGACACACACACACACACACACATACACTGCGTAACAAAGACCCACATACCGACACCACAAAACCTAGCTCAACTGATTTGTGGTCTGTGTAATTTAGGGCTTTGTCATTACTTACTCTCTTACACTCGCTCCCGCGCTCCACTGTCACCGAAGTCAGCTTTGCAAAATGTGTCAGACCACCTGCAGAAGAGATGGGATAAAGACAAAAAGAACTTGAATAAAAAAGGCTGACTAGCATAAATGCCAGTTAACACTAATTGGTAGCAATGTCACTCATACGCTAACACTGACAATACGCACACACACACAGTCACACATGTTGTTTCACAGACAGCAATTACGATGGAGCACTCGGGCTGTGGCAGCAACACGATTCCCATATGCGAATTCAAAAATCTAAAAAAAACAAAAAATATCCATGGCACTCGTCGTTTAATTGAAGTTAGTTGGCATTGGGTCGGCGAAATGGTCGTCTGAATGGCTATGGCTGCAAGTTTACCTAGTGGCTGGTGTTGCATGGACCGGGTCCTGGTGAGCTAGGTGCCAAACACTGCACTGGCGACAAATATAGCTAAGCTTGAAATGAAAATGGCTACAGCTCTCTTTCTTTCTTTCTGTTGTGTGGCGATAGCCATTATGTGATTGCAACAACTCGTATTACAACTGTTTTGACTGTTCTGTTCTGTTCTCAAACAAACACACATACACGCACACACACACATTTCACATTTGACTAGTTTTGAATCTCTCGACTTTTTTCATGGTGGCCGTGTATGTGTGTTTGCAAGGAGCTACTTGTGCCGCACTTTGTGTTGCAAAACTTGTTTCCGTTTTACTGCATTGCATGGCAATTCGTAAGTGTGCATGTGTGTGTGTGTGAATACATGTGAGCTGGCAAATAATACATTGGACTCAAACGGATGTAATGAATTAAAGTGCAAGTGGCAGTTAGCTCTGCTTTTTGTTTTAGTCACTATTTTTTTAGCCGACTTTCCACCAAATACTTTATGGCCCAAACATACGACCAACACACAGGTTACTTTCAACGACCGTCCAACTGACGAACAAACGAAGAAGACGTAAAACAATTACACGCACAAAAACAACTACTAAATACTGAAGAGCCCAAGAAAAGGACAATGCAAATGTCGTGTTTTTTGGAGCATAATTGTTTTATGGCTCTTTGTTACTCATTAATACAAAACAGAGTGGGGAAAATGCCGTACAATTAGATATACCTAGATCCAGGCACAAATAGAATAACAACACACGACTGGGCCGACCAAGGCTTTTCTACAGTGTTTAGTCTGGAAATTGGGAAGGATAAAACCATGTTTTTCTTGGCCCAGATGGAATCAAGAGAACACTTAAGAAAACAACCCATGTTCCCAACTTTACAAAATAGCTATGTGAGTGTTCCAAGTGTCCGAGCAAACTTCAGTGCATAACAGATAAAGGTATCTAGCAGATTATAAGCAGAAATCTTTTCTTATCCTATACCCCTAGCCTATATTTTTTCTTCTTGAACATTTGCCTCGCATATTCGGGCCACTCATTGTGCAATTCTATCGAATATTCTTTTGTATGGCTCAAAGCATTCTTTGGCCGCTTTTTGACTGCAGGAAGAAACAAAAATAAAAAAACAACGAGCTGTTCTGGTGCAAGTCGTTTCCCAAACGAAAACTTGTTTACATTCTATTAGCCTCCACTTTCGACTTGTCCTGCAATCAACCAAACGGCAGCAGTTATTCCACCTTGGCTATGCGAAGAAAGAACGGGAAGTTTAAGTAGGACTCGGCATAGCTTAGAGAACATTAGCAAGTTTCTTTGTGCCGGAATGTAAAACGTCTAATGCTTGCCTGACAATGCGAATGTATGAGAATGTGTGTGTGTGTGTGTGTGTGTTTCTACATTATGTATGAGCGGCAGAGCACTGCTGAATGATGTCTGAACGGACCGAACAAACACATTCTGAATGCCATTGTTTAATGTAGCGAACGGAATGAAACGAAAAACAGTCGAGTATAATGTAATGTGTAACGCTCGGTAATGTTGTGTACACGTGTTCATGAACGTGTAAGTATTGTTGCTGTTGTTGCCTATTAACCTCAATTTTGAGTTGGGGATAAAAAAGAGAAAGAAATGGCAAACGGCAACAGTGTTCGTGAATTTTATGATGCACATATGAGTTTATTTATACTCGTCGAATGCCTACAACACACACGGATGTGTACACACAAACACACATAGCGACCATGCAGAGGATAGCCGAGTGTGGGCTAGTCTCAGGTATACAAGGATTGTCTACACGAAATGTGATTACTTCTTTCTTCTGCCCGAGTTTTCTTCATTTCTTCTTCTTCTTTTCGTTGGACTTCAAACATGGGAAGGCGTTTTTATCGTTGGTCTTAATGTATTCCGCAGCTCAGTATCTACATATGCATGTCGCCCTGTTTTTGATCTCCTTACTAGATTCCATTATGTAGATAAAGGGAAGAAACATGTTAGTATATTTGTATAAACAAATGTGGAACATGGGGGTTAATGGAGGTTCGTCAAGAAAGGGCCTTTTAAACGTGACTTTTGTTTTATTTAAATTAACCATCAGAGAAAGCTAAATTCTCTGATAAAATACAATGGGTTTCAATAAAGGAAGAGATATTTCCAAGCGTCAGTTCCAAAAGGACTCTCTCAGATTATTTAAAAGTCAGTTAATCATTTCGCATCACCAATTGTAAAATACAAGCTATTTTCACTATAGTTTGCGGTAAAGTTTCTGTAGATGTGAAATTTTTTTGAATGGAATACACGAATCTTCGTTCGAATCCGAGTTCGAACATGGAAAATGTATATTGAACTATATCCGCATATATATTGAACTATATCCTCTTAATATTACTCTATAGGTAAGCGAAATTGGCTTTCAGGTTTTTCCACATGCGAAAAATAGCATTTTGGCATTTTTCTCTCAAACTTTTTGCAATATTTGGCAGATCAATACATGTGGCTTGTAGATCGACTACAAAATCAAGAAAGAATATCATTTCCTTTAATATATAACGATCATCTATTTTGCTTACACCATTTACCCAAATCTCCGCTTTTTTTTTTTTTGTAGCGATCGGTCCATAATTACGGCCTGGAGTTTGATTACAATTTATAACGGACATTCCGCCTGTCGGGTGAACACATATAGCCAGATAAATTCAGCTGGTCATGATATGGTGATCAATAAACCACTTGGTTAAACCAATAATTCAAGATTTAACAAACTTTAAGATTTAAACAAACTCCTAAAATTATCTCCAAACAAAAAATAATTCTCAATCCATGTAGAGGCCCCCTCAAAATAAACCATACACCGCCTGCCACCAACGACTGCCCGCTTGTGATGATAACATTATAAATGTAGTTCATACTTTTCTTACAAGACCTACAAAGGTATCAGGTAAGATTAGATGGGGGTATTATTTTCCAGAAGATAACAAACGAAAGCATGTCTTCAGATGAAGAGAAATGTAAGTAAGTTATGTTGTACATGTAATGGTGTTAATATTCGATGTGAGCACGTGTGTGTGTGTGTGTAGGCAAATGAATAACACAAATTATATATGAACCATATTTCATGACATGGCAGGAAAATCAACAAGTCCCCAATTCTCCTACACTGGCACAGAGATGCCGTTTTGCCACTCTGACCATGACCATTCGTTAAGCAGAAGTTTCAAAACTTTAACTTCACTCTTTATTTTTATGACATTATCAAAGTGCAGTAGACAACCACCACGCCCCCGGCCCGCCCTAGCTTAGCACTCTTCCATTCATTTTGAGTTGATTTCATTTTGCTTTGCTGTCAAACGTTAAATGAATTGCATTTTAAAGAGTTGCTGGTCCGCTCCGCTCTTCTCCATAATCTTGTCACTGCATTTTTTGTCCTTAATTTAATTATGTGCTGCATATAAAGTACTTAAAGCTCAGCGCCAGAGCAGAGGCACTGCAGAAACTCTAGCCAAATGACGGATATATGAAGCACAGTCTGCCCTTGTCATCTGCTTCTTCGTTTGCATCTTCTTCTTCTTGCTGTTTTTCGTTTAAGCTTGAGTTGAGGATTTTCTTTCTTTAAACTCTTTGTCCTTATAGGCCACTAGCAGCAGCAACAAAGGCAACGGCACTAGAGTGCATGGAAGAAAGACGTGCGGAGCAACTGGCTGTCAATGTTCGTTCTTAAATGTCGCTTGTTGAGGGAAAATGTATTTTAAATATTTAATTAAAGACCGTAAAGATTGAAACAAGTGGATGGCATGACATAAAAGACAGCATTACCAGGGCGGTGCGGAGAAAGGGTACAACAAGCAAAGCAGATAAAACAAAACAGAACAAAAAAACTTTACCTTGACATATATCTCATCTCATCGATTTGTGTCAATTACTTGTTGCCTAAAATGACAAAGAAATTGAACAAGAAACGAGAGAAAAACTTTGTCCTTTATGTTCGGTACAATGAGCAAGGCAAAGGTCCGGCAAAGAGCACTCACTCACACACACACAAACTCAACAGAAAACACAGCACAGCTTGCAAAATACCAACCAACCAGCCAGCCAGCCAGCCAGCCAAGCAGCATTCGAGAGAAATCGACCTGCTTAACTACTTTTGCTTACTGCAACGTTTTAATGAAAACATTTTTTTCTTGCTGCTCTGAAGAGCATAACGTTTGGGGCTGTTTTGCTTACTTACTTTTGTTTATACTGTTCTCCGGTTACCCCCCTATCCCCCCTTCAACTTGTGTAACGTAATTAAAAACTTCAGACTTGTAACACTGAATGTACAAAGGGGGGAACCCCCACCAACTGAGATAAACTGAAAAAAAAAAACATTTCCTTTTTGTGCAGAATGTCGAAGTCGGCTCAAGGCTGTCCTGGCCTGCTTTGAAGTGTCGATTTCATTGCTACTTAATCATCAATCATTGTCAGTAGTTCTACAAAAAAAAAAACTCAAAACTCAGTATTACTTTTATCTACTGTACAGCAATTGTTATATTATTTTAGTTTTAGAGGAGGGAATTCGGTATATTATTTCACATAAGGGAATTTGGCAAATACTAGGGCCAAGGATCTAAGTTAGGGAGAAAGGAAAAAGAGTGTTAGGGGGAGAAAGGCAAATGGTTAAAAATTTTTAATTATTGCAAATTCTGTTCAGATTTTGACTCTATATTTTGGTGCAAAACATTAATATTTAAAATTATATCACATTTTCTTAATTTCTAAAACATTTTTCCAAAAGTAATTGTGCGGACAGATAGACGAAGATCGATTTCAAATCTCCTGCAGTTTTTTTGACATAAGAGACACATTTTATTCGCATAAAATGACAAAATAACAGTAGATGAAGGGTACAAGAAACGAATTCTCTTCCAAACTCAGTTCGACGCCCTATTTTTCCCTGACAGTATTGAAATAAAATCCTCCCAAAAATAATAAAACCCTTTTTATAGAAGGAGCCTTAACACCTTTGATTGCAAGCCATTTAACAAAATATTTTGGATACGCACTTCTAACGCTTATTATAATAAAATGAATGGCAAATTAATGTGGCATAGTTTGCCAAGGAAAGCCTTTAAATGAAAATGAAAAGCTTTATTATTTTCCATTCAACTTCTTTACATTGGCAAAGTAAAAAAATATTTTTCGAGGGTTTAGAACACGCAGAGGAAGAAGAACAGTGCAGCGACCACAAAAAAGCAGTACCGAAATGCATTTTATGAACTGTAAAAACTTGGGCCAGCCAAAGTTCTGCGGGGGAAACATTTAACGCTCAATGCCTGAGTTTTTGGCTGCTGCTACAAATGTGTGGTGAGGCGCAAAGCTTTTTAACAACACTTAAGTGAACTTTCATTCAAAACCTCAACCACATCATCCTTTCGCTTCCCCACCCCCGCTCCGGCACCATGCGTAGCACATAACTTGCATATCACAGCCGCAGCAACGACAAATCCCACACACACACACACGAAACACATGAAACAGAAAACTTGGTTTTCGACGAGTGCGAATATTGAAATTAAAACAAGGTCGCATTCGACTGTTAAACTAATGGGAATAAACACTCGAAACGGCGTTATGCCATCGCCATCATATGCCGGAGAGCGAAATGTGGGTTAGCTGCATTCAATATCAGCCGTGGAAATCTAGTTTCGGCGGCCGGAGTGTAACGCAAAACGAAATAAATTCTAACAACGAAAAAAAAACCTCAAACTGACTCAACTCGTTCATCATTGGGATTTTGACTAATTTATGTGCAGGAATTCGTATGCGTCTATTTTGGTTGTTGCTGTGGGAGGCGGTGGTGGTGGCGGTGGTGTGTGTGTGTGTGTTTATGCAAAATTGCCCCCATTCATGGAAAAGTTTGATGGTTTGGTGCTGCAGTGTGGTGGGATCCCGCGCTCTCACACTGCTCGCAAAAGTTGTCACTTTTAAGGTCGCTTTAGAGCAATGTTTGGGATAATGTAGCCATTTTGCTCAGTTGTGGTAGTAACTTTTTTTTGGTTGGCGTTGTCGTCCTACTGTTGCCAAATGTTGCAGCGGCCGCATTGTTGCGAAACAGCAGCAGCAACAACAACAACGACATGTCATGTACTTGCACTTTGAAAAACTGTAACAAGGACAAGGGCATTTCCACTAAACAAAAATAAATGGCAAAAGATGGAAACAAAGGAAGAGAGAAGTACCCACGTCCCCTTCCCCTTCCCCTTACATGTTGTTGCCACACATTACCTTTTCTCCGTGCCCAAGATGAAAACGATGACAACATCAACTGCCACAGCAACAACTGCAACTGCAACGACGTCGTCGTCGTTGTCATCAACATCAGCATCCACCGACAAACAAAAGAAAACGACAACTTTCTGAAAAGCGTAAAATGCAATTTTGTACTTCTACACACCCAGCAGTGTGCAAAAATATTTACAGCCTAAATCGGTTAAGTTTTGTGAAACAACTTGAAACTAGTCGTTTCCTTTTGCGGCACCGCACACCCCGCCTTTGTGTTTGAGCCTACCATGTTTGCCATGGAGAGGAGCTCTCCAACAAGCTCCGGGTATGCTGTGTTGCTTGCCATGGAAACAATACCTGGTGTTTTTTATGAAATGAGACCACGGAGAGCATTTACAGTGGAACGAAAGGCTGTTGTGGAAATTGAAAAAAAGAGAGAAGAAAAATTTGAAGAACTGACTAATGATTAAGTGTCTCTTACTATTTTTGGCTTAAGATTAACCCCACACTTTATGTGTGGGGTTTTCCTTAAAATCCAATCAAACTCGAGAAAAAATTAAAAAAATCAGAGTTTTTTTCTTTATGAGAAAATCTTTGCTTAAAAATCTTTGCTTAAGTGAGCAAAGATTTGGTAAATATAAACCTGACAAAATGACCCCTCATTCTATGGAGAGTATATAAGCTTGGTCATTCCGTTTGTAACTCCTCGAAATGCTCATGATATACCCTACCAATTATATATTTTCTACATCAACGTACAATTCTAAGTCGATTTAGTAATGTACATCTGTCTGTCTGTATGCTGTAATCATACTATCTTTCGAACGAATTGAGAAAGAAGACTAAAATTTTGCACACATATATATTTTGCCAGTAGGAAGGTGAAATTCGTAAATGGGCCATGTCGGTCCACGTTTTGGTATATAATGTCACCTCCCTTTATTCGGTATTTTTATGATTTCAGCGATATTAAACACCAGAACTGTTTTAAATTTCGTATTCAAAGTTTGTAATGGGTACTACAGCCTATGAAAATTCTAATTTCGTATTTGAAGATCTTAATGGGTACTACAGTCTTTGACAAAAAAAAAACCAGTAAAGAAAGTCTTAAAGTCGGCCGGGCCGACTTTATGATACCCTACACCACTTTGCTAATTTAATAGAGCTGCGCATAACAATTAAAAGTTTTTATGGGAGAATTCAATCATACACGCTATGATTATAATTATAATTTAAAGTTCAAAGGACTAAATATGCCGAGGCATTTGTATCTTTTAAATTCGGAATTGTATTGCCCATTTGGTGCACAATTAATTTGAAATCGGATAAAGATATATATGGGAGCTATATCCAAATCTGAACCGATCTCGATAAAATTTGGCAAAGATATTTCTGAGCTGTATTTGATATATTTCCCTGAATATCGTTGTTACGGAGTGCATATTACTGTTGTGGGTAACAAATATAACAAATCGGATGAATAATATATATGGAAGCTATAGCTATATCTGAACCGATCTTCACCAAATTTGACATACTAGCTTCTAGACTCAATTCGGTCGTAAGTGCCAAATTTCATCCCATTTGGACAAATATTAGACGTTTGGTGCACAATAAAAGGTAAATCGGACGAAGTTATATATGGGAGCTATATCCAAATTTGAACCGATCTCGATAAAATTTAGCAAAGGTATTTCTGAGCTGCATTTGATATATTTCCCCAAATATTGTTGTTACAGAGTGCATATTAGGGCGGCGGTGGACAAAAATAACAAATCGCATGAAAAATATATATGGGAGCTATAGCTATATCTGAACCGATTTCGATCAAATTTGGCACACATATTTTCAGGCCTAATTTGGGTGTATATGCAAAATTCCATACAATTCGGGCTGATATTACACGTTTGGTGCACAATAAAAGGCAAATCGGACGAAGATATATATGGGAGCTATATCTAAATTTTGACTGATTATCTCCAATTTCAATAGGGTTCGTCCTTGGGCCAAACAAAAGATCTTTGCAAAATTTCATCTGGATCGGGCAATAAATGCGACCTGTATTTTGTTTACAAAAATACATGGACAGACGGACGGACGGACATGCATAAATCGACTCAGAATGTGATTCTATGCAGATCATCAAAAGGAACTATGGGTCTATCTCGTTTCCTTCTGCCTGTTACAAACAAATGCACAAAGACATAATACCCTGACCACCTTGTGGTGTAGGGTATAATAAATTGGCATGTCCACGTCTTAGTATAACGCCCGTATAACGACTTTCATTTAAGCAGTATTTTTCGTTTTTTTTTTTTTAATTTTTAAATTCATTCCAAATGGGAGAGGGTACTTGAAGTTCGGCCCGGCTAAACTTAGCTGTTTCTTTACTTGTTGTCATTATGTTTAAATCTTTTGTAGTCACGCTAACTAGCATTCAAACGAATCGATATAGGAAGCTAAGATTTTGTACAGCGCTGTGGTTTTTCTGCAGCCAGATCACGTTTAACTAGAACTAACCCATATAGGTTCATGTTTTGGTATTGTCACAATTAGAGTTAAGCCAATCTAGTTCGATAGAATGAACTAGGTCCGTGGACTCCGGGCGTTTGTATGAAAACATTGCGTATGAGTGATATGAAATAAATGACATCGCTCATACGTTTAGGTGTACTGACACAACCCTTGTCAATATGTAACGTTATATGGGAGCTATTTAGCTCAAATATAGCTATAGCTCCCATATATATGTTTCATCCGATTCGGTGTTTAAGTCCCTCACATTTGTAATATGCACTCCACAAGAATAATATTTGATATCAGATACGTTCCAGAAATACCTCTGCCAAACATTTGGATATTTTGTCTGTTTAGTATGTTTCTCTACCGAATTGGCTGTAAACTGGCAGTTCGTTCCCCAGATTTTTAACAAACCCAAATGTCAGATATTTCCATGATATTTTTCTCTCTCGTTGAACCACAGTAGTAGCAAACTCATCTGCATTTGCTATGAAATCCAGTTGAAGAGAGAAATAAAACAATCTAACAAGTTTCTGAAAGTACTGGCGAAAAAAGCTTAAGGAAACTCAAGAAACACGGAATGTTTCTGCGTTGAGATGTAGAATCTGGCTGTACACACTCATACACCCAAACTTATGTGAGTGTGTGTGTGTGTGTAGGTTTATAACTTGGTTTACTTTTAATGTTGTTACAAATATGACAAAACATAGAAAAATATTTAATTTCAACTCGAGATGGTTGTTAATGCATGGCAAGGCATGATGGCATGGCATGGCATGTGTTTGCTTGTTTGTTTGCCTGCTTGTATTTGTATAAAAGGATAAAGAGTCATAATGCGTGTGTGTGCATGTTTGTATTGTTATCCCATACGTAAGTATGACAAACACACATAAATGAGTGAAAGCTTTTAAACTTTGTGTTTGCTAATGACAAATTCCAAGTTTATGCTCAAGTTGATGTTGCTGTTTTCCTCTACTCCGTCTTCCTCTTCATAATTTATCACCGGATTGCAGCAGCATTGCAGCAACAATAATATTGTGTAATAACAATTACAACAACATCTCCATTAAATGCCACAACATGTTTTGCCAGGATCCTACGGCTGTATGTGTGTGTGTGTGTAGATTTGGTGGCATGTAATTGCCTGACTCTAGCTGTTCTTATTTTTAGAAAATTGTCATTTTCTTGTTCTCCTTCTTCAACATCCGCAACGAAAAACAAAGATGAATGTGCGGTAAGTTGGGGACTGATGTCAGTGTCCACACTTATTATGTCATACGATCTGTTAATGGTTTATACAACCTCAAACCTTCATACATACATACTACATGCATCCAACACATACTCACACACACACTCATGCACTCATAACCAGCACTTGTAGCGCCACAAAAACTGCACACACACACACACATATATATTTTATAGCAATTTTTCATCGCTTGATTTGTGGTCTCATTAAAAACGTGACAAAATGTTGGCTTGGAACTCTTTGGGAAAAAACTCTGTGCATCCAACAACCTGTTCGTTACGTTATGTTCCAGCTTACTTCTGTCGTTTACTTCGATGTCCGTCCTGCATCCCAATGTAAAGTCTCTCATCTATATGGTTAAGTAAATTTAAAATCAAGTTTGCGTGTGTGTGTGTGTGTGTGTGCAACTGCATTTGCTGGCTAAAAGTCAGGGTAAGCAAATGGTTTGTCATTTTGTTGGCGACAAATTTGAATCAGAAGAAGAAAAAAATATTTCCGGAAATGCTGTTTTATTTTGATTCAATGGAAATAATTAAAACTGCACAGAGGTAACGAGAATCGGAGAAGATGAATGGCGTCTAAATGAAATTTTACCTTGCAAAGGAACTACAAGGTGATTGGTATTAGAAATTAAAAGGAAAAATATTCAAATTAGTGCAAGTCAAGGTTTTTAATTTACACCGAAAATTTTCCCTAAGAAACAGTTGAGGAAAATGTCTCCTAAATTTCAAAGTGGAAACTTACAAATAACCTCCCAAAAATATATAGAATTTTAGTTGTGGCAGTATAAATAAGCCGATCAAATTGGGATTCATAACTTCTAACACTCCTCTTGCTAGGGAATTTTATATTTCTTACTAAACCCCTGTTTGCAATTATTTCCCAACCCTGCAACCATCGAATCGATGGTAAATACACACATATGTGACACACATATCTATGGACGTGTGCAAGTTCCGTGACAAAAAAAAGAACTACAGAGAATGACATTTTTTTATTATATTACTTTACGTTTTATAACGTTGTAAAGTTTAAACTTTGTTGATGAATTGTGGTTGGCAAACGGATTTATATGAACAATTCCACCATTACCACCAGAAGCTGAAGCTGGAGTACCAATAGCAATTGCACACACACCCATACTCATACAGTCGTTGCACTGCATGTGGAACAGTTCTACCATGACAGTGAATAGTTGAATGACGATGAAAACTACAGCGACAACGACAATTGCAACAACATCACCGCAACACTACCTCCAACCAACCTGTATTGCCAGTGCCATTACTCTTGTATGGCATGCAATTTACAACTTGAAACTCATATAATGCACTTGATGTACTGCATATGTGTTTGATGATACACACACACATGTGTGTGTGTGTGTGTCGGTGTGTTTGTGTGTGAATGCAAGGATTGCTGGCTTGCGATTGAAAAACTTTTGCCATTCTTATAGAATGGAATGAATTGAGTAAGCAGCGAGTGCGAGTGGGAGTGGGAGTGCGAGAAACAAGCAAAAACAAAACCCAAAGAATGCCATTGCAACATTGAATTGAAAGCGTAAAACACCAGCAACAACAACAACAACGAGAAATCACAATCCCCAGCGCACACACACACGCACGCACACTAACACTCACGTGCACACCAACTAAGTGAACAACTAAAACTGCAAATCTGGATAAGAGATTTTAGAATTACAAATGTTGTTTTATGGCAGTTGCTGGCTTCCACGAATGCTGCTGCTCTTATTTCAGGTGATTGCAGCGAGTCATTATGAATCTCAAGGTAGCTGCTGCTGCTGCTGCTGTCGTTAGTTTATATTGTGCAAGCAATTTAAAAACGAATACGTAACGGCTTAATAAATAGAATAGAAACCACGAAAGAAGACAAAGAACAATTCTTAGCATTATTTAAAGACGAAAACTTTTAAAGTTGTCAGTTCTCCATTACCCGCTCCCCCCTCCACAACGCCCATATGCCATTAATAATCATATTTTTTATTCTTCTTGTTATTGCTGTTGTATTTATGAAACAGACTCTAATTAAAATGATTGAATGTATTGTCATGTGACGTCGACTTTCTTCGGTAGGTCTTTTATCCTCACTGACAGTACCTCTCCAACATCGCCGGGCAAGGACAAGGAGGGGGGTATTTTTGTTGTTTGTACAATTAATTACTTTGATATGTAAACAAATTTGCTACAATCAACCATACACACGCAAGGTGTAGGAACACCGCTTACCCCCCTGAGCCGTGTCCTGTCAAAAAACCAGACAGTTACATTCACGCATCAAATTATTTGTTACGTACAATTACATCGAAAGGACAAAGGAAGGCTAAAAGCCAGCAGCTTTCGTTTGATTTCGGCAAACAATCTGATGAAAAAAAGGAAGACAGCAATGGAACAGGGGTAAATAAGACATCATAATGTACAGTGGGCCGAGGTGAGAAATACATATTATATATTTTTGTTACCTCCTTTTTTCGAAGCCCATCCATTGCTTGGTGGAATTTCATAAAGGTTAAATCCCTTTTTCTCCCCCTCCCCAGCCACTTTCGCATGGAACCACTGTTGTACATTGTTATGGCATGACAGATACAAATTTATTTTATACACTTATCATTTGGAAGTCAAAGAGCAACTGAGCTTCGCCAATCGTTCAGGTCAGCATTTTGCCATTGCCAGTGATGGATACGTACATACAAATATAAACATCCGCACCGGCAGACAACAGCGTGAATACATTGATCAACAATTGTAAGGATGTGGGGTGGCTTGTGTGTATCTTCCAGCATATCTTGTACGTCAATAACCGAACAAATATCCATCCAGCATTCTCCTGAGAATACCACCGACGCCACAACATGAACTCATCAAAGCAAGAACAAGCGAGCGAAGTCCAACCAACAAATCGACCAGGATCTGGCTGAAATGAAAACAAGAGTCGTTGACACACATGCCCAAACAACACGCACACACACACACATATTCACTCACATTCTGCCCTCACAAGGAAACGGGCATAGAAGTCAAACAAAGAATCGTTAAGTTCAACCTCATTCTTGGCCAGGGAAGAACTGTTTCCTTATAAGGTTCATTGCTGGTTGGCTGGCTGGAAGGATGAATGGATAGACGGATAAATGTGTCCATGTCATTCATATTTGCCCATTACTCATAATGTATGGCCATATTGAGACCGACAATAAATACTCTTCATTTCATATTTAATGTATGAACAACCTCTCACACACACACACACATAGGCAGGGTATAGCATGGTGTATGCAAGTGCGTGTCTATGTGAATGAAGATGGTATTGGTGGCACCGCTTATTATGCTGTTCCAATGATCCTTGTGGGACAAGCTAGGTATCGTTACCGGTAAATAACAACGAAGCAGAAGAAAGAATCCTGCGTTGTTGTTTTTGTTGTTTTGTAATGAAAACCAATTTGCAACTCTTGCCTGATTGACTCGATTGTGGCTGGGACTGTTGGTTTTGCTGACTAGGATGATGATGATGATGATGATGATGATGATGTTGTTTAAAAACAAAACAAACAATAAAGAAAACAGTAACAGAGCCGGCATAATGTTGCAACAGTTGCAGGCAACAGAAGCAGCAACAACAACAAAAACAAGCAAATCGACAACTGCATCAACTTCATTTAATCAGCAACCAGGCAAAGGCAAATATTTAAATAAAAAATCTACTAACCAGTCGGTCGTTCATTCGGCAGATAGATGATATAAAGAGAAACTAACTAACGGATGCCTCAACAGACGAGCCGACAGACAGACAAACAGATATAATGACATACAAACAGTTGGAAGTATAACTCCACAAAGAGACCTGTGCATTGATAAATTCAATGTGGTTAAATTAAACATTTAAAACAATAGCCAGCATAGAACAATGCGTTTGCCAGCTCCAATCCCCCACAGCCCCGCTTCCCATTTCTGAGGGGTAGACAATAAATGGTCTTCTCTACCTGACCGAAGGACACGAATACATCAATAACCAGACTCCAACTCCGACGATGTAAACAAACGACAGACCTGGAATAACAATCACCCGATGTTGGTTGGTAGGTGCAAGAAGTGCAATGTTCTGTGCAGGAGGGTGGTAGAGAGAGAGAGGGATTTTTGCACTATTATATTGCAGACAGTGGTTCGACAATACCCAAAATTGTATATACGAAGGGTTAAGTGAAACGGGGTTTGTAAATATGTTCTTCTTTATTTAATTCATTCATTCACTCACCATTCTGTGGGAAAGGTACCCCTGCCATGAGGGATGCCAATCTTCATATCATTGATGTCATGCTTAGGAGGTCCATATCACAATCAAAATGATCGTGTTTGCTTGCCAAGGGGGTCAGCTGAAAATGTGCACCTTCGGTTGGCCGCCAGAACTCAAGCACTGGCAATGGTGATGATGTGGACCGCCATAACAGCCGATGTTCGCTCTCCGCTCTTATTAATCGATCGTGGCATCAGAATAAATGCCGAATATTCTGGAGGGTGTATTAAAGCCTCGGGCACGCGAACATTTGGCCGCAGACCTTGGACATTCAGCACCATCGCACTCAGCGCGCGTCACACAAGAAAAGCTACAAAATGAGGGTCCGCGCTTCATTTTCAGCGCACAATGGCCAGCAAGGTTGGCACTAAAAAATATCAATGTGGCGATCACCTTAAGCAAACGCTTCGCCGGGAATGGGCCAAAATACCGCAGAGCAACAATCGGGCAGCGTGTGACGGTTTCATTGGCCGTTTGAAGGCCATAATTCGTGCCGAAGGTGCACAATTCGAACAAATCTAAACTTTCTAAAAGTTGATGCAATTTCCGACATTGTTTGCTTTCATTCAATAAAATTTAAAAAAAAAATGTAAAAATAATGGCGTTTGACTTTGTTGCAGTTTTTTTTATCTCACCCTGTATGGTTCAAACCTAAATTGAGCAGAAATTCAAAACAATTGACCACAGATATGGATATAACTATGTTAAAAATTTAGAGATCCTCATATATTTCCCAAATGAAATATTCCGAAAAATTCTACCAACTACGGCAATGACCCTCACTCGAAATCGAAATGGTCAGAACAATCTCTACATCCTCCAAAACAATTAACTTCAATTGAAACCTAGTCGTAGCCACTGATCTCAGATACAACATCCATCCTGTTGTTGTTGTTGTTAAACAGACTTTACTTGTCCTGTTTGATGCATTATATCCTGCTTTGTAGAATTTCAACAATTTTCCGATTTAAATGATTAAATAATTTGCATACCACTTGAAAATTGCGTAGCAAAATGTTTTACAACAATAATTGTACCGAACAGCAGTAACAACGTGAGCTGAGCAGCAGGCAACAGCTAACAGCATCTGTGAATGCCCGCAACATCACAACAACCAACACACAGAACAATAAGCTGTCGTCTCCTGGCTGAGGGAAGGCTAACTTATTTGGGGGCTATCAACAGACAGCCGTCGCACAAAGGCAGCAGCAAAAGAGAAGCCGATGTTGTTGATTACAGCTAACAAAGTCATCCGAAATATGTGTCTACACTGGACGAAAGATGAAAAATTGTAGAAAAATTGTAATGAAATAAATCGGCAAGCTGAGAATTACCATAAGACACTGGCACCAATGGAATTCCACAAATTCCATAATGTAATTTCATTATTCGAAACGTCATTTACACATTGTTAAATTAAAAAAATTGTTAAATTGTTAAATTAAAAAAAAAAACATAGTGGGTAATCTTACATAAGCAGCTAAATATCGTTGCCTTATATGTTTATGAAAAATAATAATTAAGGAACAATGACGGCATAATTCAAATGTTGCTCTGATATCACTTTGTAATGTGTCATGCGATGCGAAACTGCTTAAGGATAACTATCTTAAAAAAAGTTTAGCTGCTTACAAATATTCGAATAAGTGCTAGCCTTTTGCTTATGATATTTAAGACATTGAAAGACTGAAAACAGAACATATCTAAAATCATTTTTTAACGAGAACAAGAGTCAACATCATAACAACGTCAAAAAAGGGAATTATGGAAAGAAATATTTAAGAATTCAAATACGAAAACTTTTATCAAATTTATTTCAGTGTACCAACTTCCAGCAACGGCACAACTTAACTGGGTTGTTAAACAATATTTCGACTGGAGCTTTTAACACATTTACCAAACACTTCACTTGGCATTGAAAATCGTTTAATTGTAAAAGGCAATTGTTTCCATACCCACAACAACATTGCCACCACCACCACCACTGCCACCACTTTCAGCAACAATGCCTGTCTGTTTTTACAACAACTCCGCAAGAACAACAACAACAAGAACCACAAGAGCAATGCAACTTTTGTGCAATATTTGCTAATGGGTGTGAAGATAAATTGGAAAGTTAAATTGGATGTTAACAGACACAGTTACTTAACAGAGCTCTGTTAAGGACTTAACAGAGCTTTGTTAAAGACTGAGTAAAAAAGAAAATTTTGAATAATATAATTATTTGTTAATTATTATATAAAAATTTATTACTTCGGTAATAAAATAGCTTGAATACAAATTAGCACTTTCAGCCCATATATAGGTTATAGTCCAAACCGTTTCAGAGACCCAAATTGGACCCATCCTTAATAATAATAAGGTCCTAACAGATTGAACCACTGTGCAAATCCTATAAAACCTGCGCGGATCAAACTAGGCTTAAATGAAAGGTCTCTCCGAGCACTTTCAGCCCATATATAGGTTATAGTCCAAAACCGTTTCAGAGACCCAAATTGGACCCATCCTTAATAATAATAAGGTCCTAACAGATTGAACCACTGTGCAAAGCCTATAAAACCTGCGCGGATCAAACTAGGCTTAAATGAAAGGTCTCTCCGAGCACTTTCAGCCTATATATAGGTTATAGTCCAAAACCGTTTCAGAGACCCAAATTGGACCCATCCTTAATAATAATAAGGTCCTAACAGATTGAACCACTGTGCAAAGCCTATAAAACCTGCGCGGATCAAACTAGGCTTAAATGAAAGGTCTCTCCGAGCACTTTCAGCCCATATATAGGTTATAGTCCAAAACCGTTTCAGAGACCCAAATTGGACCCATCCTTAATAATAATAAGGTCCTAACAGATTGAACCACTGTGCAAAGCCTATAAAACCTGCGCGGATCAAACTAGGCTTAAATGAAAGGTCTCTCCGAGCACTTTCAGCCCATATATAGGTTATAGTCCAAAACCGTTTCAGAGACCCAAATTGGACCCATCCTTAATAATAATAAGGTCCTAACAGATTGAACCACTGTGCAAATCCTATAAAACCTGCGCGGATCAAACTAGGCTTAAATGAAAGGTCTCTCCGAGCACTTTCAGCCCATATATAGGTTATAGTCCAAAACCGTTTCAGAGACCCAAATTGGACCCATCCTTAATAATAATAAGGTCCTAACAGATTGAACCACTGTGCAAAGCCTATAAAACCTGCGCGGATCAAACTAGGCTTAAATGAAAGGTCTCTCCGAGCACTTTCAGCCTATATATAGGTTATAGTCCAAAACCGTTTCAGAGACCCAAATTGGACCCATCCTTAATAATAATAAGGTCCTAACAGATTGAACCCCTGTGCAAAGCCTATAAAACCTGCGCGGATCAAACTAGGCTTAAATGAAAGGTCTCTCCGAGCACTTTCAGCCCATATATAGGTTATAGTCCAAAACCGTTTCAGAGACCCAAATTGGACCCATCCTTAATAATAATAAGGTCCTAACAGATTGAACCACTGTGCAAAGCCTATAAAACCTGCGCGGATCAAACTAGGCTTAAATGAAAGGTCTCTCCGAGCACTTTCAGCCCATATATAGGTTATAGCCCAAAACCGTTTCAGAGACCCAAATTGGACCCATCCTTAATAATACTAAGGTCCTAACAGATTGAACCACTGTGCAAAGCCTATAAAACCTGCGCGGATCAAACTAGGCTTAAATGAAAGGTCTCTCCGAGCACTTTCAGCCCATATATAGGTTATAGTCCAAAACCGTTTCAGAGACCCAAATTGGACCCATCCTTAATAATAATAAGGTCCTAACAGATTGAACCACTGTGCAAAGCCTATAAAACCTGCGCGGATCAAACTAGGCTTAAATGAAAGGTCTCTCCGAGCACTTTCAGCCTATATATAGGTTATAGTCCAAAACCGTTTCAGAGACCCAAATTGGACCCATCCTTAATAATAATAAGGTCCTAACAGATTGAACCACTGTGCAAAGCCTATAAAACCTGCGCGGATCAAACTAGGCTTAAATGAAAGGTCTCTCCGAGCACTTTCAGCCCATATATAGGTTATAGTCCAAAACCGTTTCAGAGACCCAAATTGGACCCATCCTTAATAATAATAAGGTCCTAACAGATTGAACCACTGTGCAAAGCCTATAAAACCTGCGCGGATCAAACTAGGCTTAAATGAAAGGTCTCTCCGAGCACTTTCAGCCTATATATAGGTTATAGTCCAAAACCGTTTCAGAGACCCAAATTGGACCCATCCTTAATAATAATAAGGTCCTAACAGATTGAACCACTGTGCAAAGCCTATAAAACCTGCGCGGATCAAACTAGGCTTAAATGAAAGGTCTCTCCGAGCACTTTCAGCCCATATATAGGTTATAGTCCAAACCGTTTCAGAGACCCAAATTGGACCCATCCTTAATAATAATAAGGTCCTAACAGATTGAACCACTGTGCAAAGCCTATAAAACCTGCGCGGATCAAACTAGGCTTAAATGAAAGGTCTCTCCGAGCACTTTCAGCCCATATATAGGTTATAGTCCAAAACCGTTTCAGAGACCCAAATTGGACCCATCCTTAATAATAATAAGGTCCTAACAGATTGAACCACTGTGCAAATCCTATAAAACCTGCGCGGATCAAACTAGGCTTAAATGAAAGGTCTCTCCGAGCACTTTCAGCCCATATATAGGTTATAGTCCAAAACCGTTTCAGAGACCCAAATTGGACCCATCCTTAATAATAATAAGGTCCTAACAGATTGAACCACTGTGCAAAGCCTATAAAACCTGCGCGGATCAAACTAGGCTTAAATGAAAGGTCTCTCCGAGCACTTTCAGCCTATATATAGGTTATAGTCCAAAACCGTTTCAGAGACCCAAATTGGACCCATCCTTAATAATAATAAGGTCCTAACAGATTGAACCACTGTGCAAAGCCTATAAAACCTGCGCGGATCAAACTAGGCTTAAATGAAAGGTCTCTCCGAGCACTTTCAGCCCATATATAGGTTATAGTCCAAAACCGTTTCAGAGACCCAAATTGGACCCATCCTTAATAATAATAAGGTCCTAACAGATTGAACCACTGTGCAAAGCCTATAAAACCTGCGCGGATCAAACTAGGCTTAAATGAAAGGTCTCTCCGAGCACTTTCAGCCCATATATAGGTTATAGCCCAAAACCGTTTCAGAGACCCAAATTGGACCCATCCTTAATAATACTAAGGTCCTAACAGATTGAACCACTGTGCAAAGCCTATAAAACCTGCGCGGATCAAACTAGGCTTAAATGAAAGGTCTCTCCGAGCACTTTCAGCCCATATATAGGTTATAGTCCAAAACCGTTTCAGAGACCCAAATTGGACCCATCCTTAATAATAATAAGGTCCTAACAGATTGAACCACTGTGCAAAGCCTATAAAACCTGCGCGGATCAAACTAGGCTTAAATGAAAGGTCTCTCCGAGCACTTTCAGCCCATATATAGGTTATAGTCCAAAACCGTTTCAGAGACCCAAATTGGACCCATCCTTAATAATAATAAGGTTCTAACAGATTGAACCACTGTGCAAAGCCTATAAAACCTGCGCGGATCAAACTAGGCTTAAATGAAAGGTCTCTCCGAGCACTTTCAGCCCATATATAGGTTATAGTCCAAAACCGTTTCAGAGACCCAAATTGGACCCATCCTTAATAATAATAAGGTCCTAACAGATTGAACCACTGTGCAAATCCTATAAAACCTGCGCGGATCAAACTAGGCTTAAATGAAAGGTCTCTCCGAGCACTTTCAGCCCATATATAGGTTATAGTCCAAAACCGTTTCAGAGACCCAAATTGGACCCATCCTTAATAATAATAAGGTCCTAACAGATTGAACCACTGTGCAAAGCCTATAAAACCTGCGCGGATCAAACTAGGCTTAAATGAAAGGTCTCTCCGAGCACTTTCAGCCTATATATAGGTTATAGTCCAAAACCGTTTCAGAGACCCAAATTGGACCCATCCTTAATAATAATAAGGTCCTAACAGATTGAACCACTGTGCAAAGCCTATAAAACCTGCGCGGATCAAACTAGGCTTAAATGAAAGGTCTCTCCGAGCACTTTCAGCCCATATATAGGTTATAGTCCAAAACCGTTTCAGAGACCCAAATTGGACCCATCCTTAATAATAATAAGGTCCTAACAGATTGAACCACTGTGCAAAGCCTATAAAACCTGCGCGGATCAAACTAGGCTTAAATGAAAGGTCTCTCCGAGCACTTTCAGCCCATATATAGGTTATAGTCCAAAACCGTTTCAGAGACCCAAATTGGACCCATCCTTAATAATAATAAGGTCCTAACAGATTGAACCACTGTGCAAAGCCTATAAAACCTGCGCGGATCAAACTAGGCTTAAATGAAAGGTCTCTCCGAGCACTTTCAGCCCATATATAGGTTATAGTCCAAAACCGTTTCAGAGACCCAAATTGGACCCATCCTTAATAATAATAATAAGGTCCTAACAGATTGAACCACTGTGCAAAGCCTATAAAACCTGCGCGGATCAAACTAGGCTTAAATGAAAGGTCTCTCCGAGCACTTTCAGCCCATATATAGGTTATAGTCCAAAACCGTTTCAGAGACCCAAATTGGACCCATCCAGATAATAAGAAGGTCCTAACAGATTGAACCACTGTGCAAAGCCTGTAAAACCTGCGCGGATCCACCTTAAAAAATTCCATGGGACATACACATGCATGCTTCACCAATATTTTTCTTCAACATTTCCTCTTTTATGTTTTATCGCTAAAGTTCTTATTTTATTTTTAATTTCTTTAAATGTTCTACGTCTAAAAAAGTAATAAAACAAAATTCCCGTACCGGGATTCGAACCTACGACCCAACAGATTTATGCGAAACGCTCAACCGACTCGGCCACTGCGCCAGTGTGAGCGCGTTGGCTTAAAGTTATTAACAGTGCCGTACAGTATGAGATCATTTTTGCTGTTGTCAACGTTGATAATCAAAACAAAATCGGTAACGGACATTTTATTGATTTCTGAACCTCTTATGCAGTGGGTTGCATATTGGCGTAGGTAGGAGGTAGGTTTTTTTACTTATGCCTATTTATACTATTAAATGTACGTATTTTTTTTATTTGTATATATTTATTTTTTTTATATATATTTATTTTTTCCATTATAGTTTTATATTTGTATTTTCATAATTCCGTATTTATATTTATTAAAATATATAACTTAATTCAAAAAAATATTTTATTTATTATATTTTATTATAAATGTGTTAAAATGTTATATTAAAACTAATCCCTTTATACTTATTTATCTTGTTGTTAAATAGAAACATTTTTTATTTTGAAATACCCACATTACGATATTTCACACATTCACATCAGTTCATATTTTGTATTCAATTGCATTCATGTGAAGTAACCTATCTGAAAAGCAAAATTCCAAAGAATGTGAACCGTTACATTTCGCACGTAAAATTGTTGTTGTTTGTCTTAATGTTCGTTTTTTTTGACGAATAACTCTTGTTTATGTTTTCACAAAAAATACTACACAACTTAAGTTCACTATCGTCGTGATCTTGTTATAAGTTAAGGGGTAAACCCGTTGTCTCTCATGTCTTGTGTCGCGAGTTCGAACCCCGCACAAGTCGTGCTTTTCTATTTTTAAAAAATATGTTTTTTTTTGCATTTAATATATCATATATATATATATATATATATTTAAAGTCTTCGTGCAGTGAAATTCGAACAACAAGAGTGGACAAATAATTGTAAACATATTGAAGGCTATTATTAAGTCTAAAATTCTGTCAGGCCATATTATTCATATATACATATCTATTATAAATTGGCTTACAGCTATGTTAATTATTTTACAATTTTACAAACAGACACTTACATAAATTACATTCATTCTGAAAAATATTCTTAGTAAAAATTAAATGCAAAAAAAAACATATGTTTTAAAAATAGAAAAAAACGCCCTGTGCGGGATTCGAACTCGCGACACATGACATGAGACACAACGGGTTTACCCCTTAACTTACAACAAGATCACGACGATAGTGAACTTAAGTTGTGTAGTATTTTTTGTGAAAACATAAACAAGAGTTATTCGTCAAAAAAAAAAAAACGAACATTAAGACAAACAACAACAATTTTACGTGCGAAATGTAACGGTTCACATTCTTTGGAATTTTGCTTTTCAGATAGGTTACTTCACATGAATGCAATTGAATACAAAATATGAACTGATGTGAATGTGTGAAATATCGTAATGTGGGTATTTCAAAATAAAAAATGTTTCTATTTAACAACAAGATAAATAAGTATAAAGGGATTAGTTTTAATATAACATTTTAACACATTTATAATAAAATATAATAAATAAAATATTTTTTTGAATTAAGTTATATATTTTAATAAATATAAATACGGAATTATGAAAATACAAATATAAACTATAATGGAAAAAATAAATATATATAAAAAAATAAATATATACAAATAAAAAAAATACGTACACTGGTGGCCAAAACTAAAGCAACTTAAATCGCAAAGACAATAAATGTCCTGTAACTTTTACAAAAATAAACAAATCGTAAATATGTTTCCAGTTTTCAATGAGGGGTTTAATTCACTTTTAAGAAACTAAAAATAAAAATACAAAAATAATTTTGAACGAAAAATAATATGTGGACAACTAAAATGACCCAATTTTTGCTTGGTCAAAACTAAAGCAACTTTTGATTTTTTATTTTAAAATAATTAAATTTTGCCTAGTAGTCGATAGCATCCATTATTTTTGATAGCAGCTACACACCTACGAGGCATAGAATCTATAACACGCTCAATTTGATCCTTGGGTATGCTTTCCCAGGCACCCCGAATTCTTTAGAAAATGTTGGGCTTATTTATTTCCGAATCTCTCTTGATCTTCCTATCTACGATACTCCAAAGGTTTTCTAAGGAGTTTAGGTCAGGTGATTGTGCCGGCCATAACAAAACATGAATTTTTGACTCCCGCAACCAATATTTGACAAGTTTTGATACAAGTTTGGGATCATTGTCATGCTGAAACACCCAAATCAGCCGAGTATTTTACTCAGCGTAAGGGAACAACGTGATGTCCAACACATCTTTGTAAACAAGCCGATCCACAACTTTCTATATTTTATGGATAGGCCCAAGTCCATAGAAAGGAAAACAGCGCCACGCCATTTTTGACCCTCCCTCATGCTTCACTGTACCTTTGCCACACTGCTGCTTGAGTCCTTCATTTTTTGGTCTTCTCACCGTAAAATTTTTCACGTCTGAGCCTTTAATATTAAACGTAGACTAATCCCAGAAATAATGTTTTTTTCCATTGAGCTTGATTCCACTTAATATTATCGTTTCCGAAAGCCTTTCTGATTTTTGATGTCTTACAGGCATGCAGACCAGCTGCCACTACTCGTCTACGCACTGATCTCGAGCTTATATCCAATGATTGCTCTCTCACCAATCCAGTTGAACTCTTAAATAGTTGTTTTTTATTTCTCTCACAATTTGTGGATCAGTACGGGCTGAAGTTTTTCAGGGCCTTCATCCGTTATAGACTGTTACTATTGATGCAGTTTAAAAAAAAACCGACTTAGTATACAGAAATAATTAGGAAATCACATAAATATTTATGAAATATTTCTCGGAAATCATTTTCTGTGATATGTTGTTTTGATAGTCACTGATAATTTGCTGTTTTATTCAGGTACTGTATTTGCTTCTAGCCATTTTTTAAATTTTTTTGGGCAGTACTTAAAAAACGAAAATAAAAACACATACTGTTGTAAAAAACTTCTCAAAATGGATTTATGACAAGCGAAATTGTCGAAGGAAGCAAAAAGCGATAAATATCACAGTAAAAACAACTGAAATTGCAACGGTTATATGAATGTACAACAGAGTTGCTTTTGTTTTGTCCAACCCAAAATCGGGTTAATTGACTTTAGCAAACATTATTTTTTATATAAAAATGAATTTTGGTTTTATGTTTTAGGGTTTTAAAAAGTGAATAAAGTACCTAATTTAAAACAAGAAAAACTTTCTCATTTTCTTAATTTTGAAAAAGTTACAGGGCATTCATTCTCCTTGTAATTTCAGTTGCTTTAGTTTTGGCCACCAGTGTACATTTAATAGTATAAATAGGCATAAGTAAAAAAACCTACCTCCTACCTACGCCAATATGCAACCCACTGCATAAGAGGTTCAGAAATCAATAAAATGTCCGTTACCGATTTTGTTTTGATTATCAACGTTGACAACAGCAAAAATGATCTCATACTGTACGGCACTGTTAATAACTTTAAGCCAACGCGCTCACACTGGCGCAGTGGCCGAGTCGGTTGAGCGTTTCGCATAAATCTGTTGGGTCGTAGGTTCGAATCCCGGTACGGGAATTTTGTTTTATTACTTTTTTAGACGTAGAACATTTAAAGAAATTAAAAATAAAATAAGAACTTTAGCGATAAAACATAAAAGAGGAAATGTTGAAGAAAAATATTGGTGAAGCATGCATGTGTATGTCCCATGGAATTTTTTAAGGTGGATCCTCGCAGGTTTTACAGGCTTTGCACAGTGGTTCAATCTGTTAGGACCTTCTTATTATCTGGATGGGTCCAATTTGGGTCTCTGAAACGGTTTTGGACTATAACCTATATATGGGCTGAAAGTGCTCGGAGAGACCTTTCATTTAAGCCTAGTTTGATCCGCGCAGGTTTTATAGGCTTTGCACAGTGGTTCAATCTGTTAGGACCTTATTATTATTATTAAGGATGGGTCCAATTTGGGTCTCTGAAACGGTTTTGGACTATAACCTATATATGGGCTGAAAGTGCTCGGAGAGACCTTTCATTTAAGCCTAGTTTGATCCGCGCAGGTTTTATAGGCTTTGCACAGTGGTTCAATCTGTTAGGACCTTATTATTATTAAGGATGGGTCCAATTTGGGTCTCTGAAACGGTTTTGGACTATAACCTATATATGGGCTGAAAGTGCTCGGAGAGACCTTTCATTTAAGCCTAGTTTGATCCGCGCAGGTTTTATAGGCTTTGCACAGTGGTTCAATCTGTTAGGACCTTATTATTATTAAGGATGGGTCCAATTTGGGTCTCTGAAACGGTTTTGGACTATAACCTATATATAGGCTGAAAGTGCTCGGAGAGACCTTTCATTTAAGCCTAGTTTGATCCGCACAGGTTTTATAGGCTTTGCACAGTGGTTCAATCTGTTAGGACCTTATTATTATTAAGGATGGGTCCAATTTGGGTCTCTGAAACGGTTTTGGACTATAACCTATATATAGGCTGAAAGTGCTCGGAGAGACCTTTCATTTAAGCCTAGTTTGATCCGCGCAGGTTTTATAGGCTTTGCACAGTGGTTCAATCTGTTAGGACCTTATTATTATTAAGGATGGGTCCAATTTGGGTCTCTGAAACGGTTTTGGACTATAACCTATATATGGGCTGAAAGTGCTCGGAGAGACCTTTCATTGAAGCCTAGTTTGATCCGCGCAGGTTTTATAGGCTTTGCACAGTGGTTCAATCTGTTAGGACCTTATTATTATTAAGGATGGGTCCAATTTGGGTCTCTGAAACGGTTTTGGACTATAACCTATATATGGGCTGAAAGTGCTCGGAGAGACCTTTCATTTAAGCCTAGTTTGATCCGCGCAGGTTTTATAGGCTTTGCACAGTGGTTCAATCTGTTAGGACCTTAGTATTATTAAGGATGGGTCCAATTTGGGTCTCTGAAACGGTTTTGGACTATAACCTATATATGGGCTGAAAGTGCTCGGAGAGACCTTTCATTTAAGCCTAGTTTGATCCGCGCAGGTTTTATAGGCTTTGCACAGTGGTTCAATCTGTTAGGACCTTATTATTATTAAGGATGGGTCCAATTTGGGTCTCTGAAACGGTTTTGGACTATAACCTATATATGGGCTGAAAGTGCTCGGAGAGACCTTTCATTTAAGCCTAGTTTGATCCGCGCAGGTTTTATAGGCTTTGCACAGTGGTTCAATCTGTTAGGACCTTATTATTATTAAGGATGGGTCCAATTTGCGTCTCTGAAACGGTTTTGGACTATAACCTATATATGGGCTGAAAGTGCTCGGAGAGACCTTTCATTTAAGCCTAGTTTGATCCGCGCAGGTTTTATAGGCTTTGCACAGTGGTTCAATCTGTTAGGACCTTATTATTATTAAGGATGGGTCCAATTTGGATCTCTGAAACGGTTTTGGACTATAACCTATATATGGGCTGAAAGTGCTCGGAGAGACCTTTCATTTAAGCCTAGTTTGATCCGCGCAGGTTTTATAGGCTTTGCACAGTGGTTCAATCTGTTAGGACCTTATTATTATTAAGGATGGGTCCAATTTGGGTCTCTGAAACGGTTTTGGACTATAACCTATATATAGGCTGAAAATGCTCGGAGAGACCTTTCATTTAAGCCTAGTTTGATCCGCACAGGTTTTATAGGCTTTGCACAGTGGTTCAATCTGTTAGGACCTTATTATTATTAAGGATGGGTCCAATTTGGGTCTCTGAAACGGTTTTGGACTATAACCTATATATAGGCTGAAAGTGCTCGGAGAGACCTTTCATTTAAGCCTAGTTTGATCCGCGCAGGTTTTATAGGCTTTGCACAGTGGTTCAATCTGTTAGGACCTTATTATTATTAAGGATGGGTCCAATTTGGGTCTCTGAAACGGTTTTGGACTATAACCTATATATGGGCTGAAAGTGCTCGGAGAGACCTTTCATTTAAGCCTAGTTTGATCCGCGCAGGTTTTATAGGATTTGCACAGTGGTTCAATCTGTTAGGACCTTATTATTATTAAGGATGGGTCCAATTTGGGTCTCTGAAACGGTTTTGGACTATAACCTATATATGGGCTGAAAGTGCTCGGAGAGACCTTTCATTTAAGCCTAGTTTGATCCGCGCAGGTTTTATAGGCTTTGCACAGTGGTTCAATCTGTTAGGACCTTATTATTATTAAGGATGGGTCCAATTTGGGTCTCTGAAACGGTTTTGGACTATAACCTATATATGGGCTGAAAGTGCTCGGAGAGACCTTTCATTTAAGCCTAGTTTGATCCGCGCAGGTTTTATAGGCTTTGCACAGTGGTTCAATCTGTTAGGACCTTATTATTATTAAGGATGGGTCCAATTTGGGTCTCTGAAACGGTTTTGGACTATAACCTATATATGGGCTGAAAGTGCTCGGAGAGACCTTTCATTTAAGCCTAGTTTGATCCGCGCAGGTTTTATAGGCTTTGCACAGTGGTTCAATCTGTTAGGACCTTATTATTATTAAGGATGGGTCCAATTTGGGTCTCTGAAACGGTTTTGGACTATAACCTATATATGGGCTGAAAGTGCTCGGAGAGACCTTTCATTTAAGCCTAGTTTGATCCGCGCAGGTTTTATAGGATTTGCACAGTGGTTCAATCTGTTAGGACCTTATTATTATTAAGGATGGGTCCAATTTGGGTCTCTGAAACGGTTTTGGACTATAACCTATATATGGGCTGAAAGTGCTCGGAGAGACCTTTCATTTAAGCCTAGTTTGATCCGCGCAGGTTTTATAGGCTTTGCACAGTGGTTCAATCTGTTAGGACCTTATTATTATTAAGGATGGGTCCAATTTGGGTCTCTGAAACGGTTTTGGACTATAACCTATATATGGGCTGAAAGTGCTCGGAGAGACCTTTCATTTAAGCCTAGTTTGATCCGCGCAGGTTTTATAGGCTTTGCACAGTGGTTCAATCTGTTAGGACCTTATTATTATTAAGGATGGGTCCAATTTGGGTCTCTGAAACGGTTTTGGACTATAACCTATATATAGGCTGAAAGTGCTCGGAGAGACCTTTCATTTAAGCCTAGTTTGATCCGCACAGGTTTTATAGGCTTTGCACAGTGGTTCAATCTGTTAGGACCTTATTATTATTAAGGATGGGTCCAATTTGGGTCTCTGAAACGGTTTTGGACTATAACCTATATATAGGCTGAAAGTGCTCGGAGAGACCTTTCATTTAAGCCTAGTTTGATCCGCGCAGGTTTTATAGGCTTTGCACAGTGGTTCAATCTGTTAGGACCTTATTATTATTAAGGATGGGTCCAATTTGGGTCTCTGAAACGGTTTTGGACTATAACCTATATATAGGCTGAAAGTGCTCGGAGAGACCTTTCATTTAAGCCTAGTTTGATCCGCGCAGGTTTTATAGGCTTTGCACAGTGGTTCAATCTGTTAGGACCTTATTATTATTAAGGATGGGTCCAATTTGGGTCTCTGAAACGGTTTTGGACTATAACCTATATATGGGCTGAAAGTGCTCGGAGAGACCTTTCATTGAAGCCTAGTTTGATCCGCGCAGGTTTTATAGGCTTTGCACAGTGGTTCAATCTGTTAGGACCTTATTATTATTAAGGATGGGTCCAATTTGGGTCTCTGAAACGGTTTTGGACTATAACCTATATATGGGCTGAAAGTGCTCGGAGAGACCTTTCATTTAAGCCTAGTTTGATCCGCGCAGGTTTTATAGGCTTTGCACAGTGGTTCAATCTGTTAGGACCTTATTATTATTAAGGATGGGTCCAATTTGGGTCTCTGAAACGGTTTTGGACTATAACCTATATATGGGCTGAAAGTGCTCGGAGAGACCTTTCATTTAAGCCTAGTTTGATCCGCGCAGGTTTTATAGGCTTTGCACAGTGGTTCAATCTGTTAGGACCTTATTATTATTAAGGATGGGTCCAATTTGGGTCTCTGAAACGGTTTTGGACTATAACCTATATATAGGCTGAAAGTGCTCGGAGAGACCTTTCATTTAAGCCTAGTTTGATCCGCGCAGGTTTTATAGGCTTTGCACAGTGGTTCAATCTGTTAGGACCTTATTATTATTAAGGATGGGTCCAATTTGGGTCTCTGAAACGGTTTTGGACTATAACCTATATATGGGCTGAAAGTGCTCGGAGAGACCTTTCATTTAAGCCTAGTTTGATCCGCGCAGGTTTTATAGGATTTGCACAGTGGTTCAATCTGTTAGGACCTTATTATTATTAAGGATGGGTCCAATTTGGGTCTCTGAAACGGTTTTGGACTATAACCTATATATGGGCTGAAAGTGCTCGGAGAGACCTTTCATTTAAGCCTAGTTTGATCCGCGCAGGTTTTATAGGCTTTGCACAGTGGTTCAATCTGTTAGGACCTTATTATTATTAAGGATGGGTCCAATTTGGGTCTCTGAAACGGTTTTGGACTATAACCTATATATGGGCTGAAAGTGCTCGGAGAGACCTTTCATTTAAGCCTAGTTTGATCCGCGCAGGTTTTATAGGCTTTGCACAGTGGTTCAATCTGTTAGGACCTTATTATTATTAAGGATGGGTCCAATTTGGGTCTCTGAAACGGTTTTGGACTATAACCTATATATGGGCTGAAAGTGCTAATTTGTATTCAAGCTATTTTATTACCGAAGTAATAAATTTTTATATAATAATTAACAAATAATTATATTTTTCAAAATTTTCTTTTTTACTCAGTCTTTAACAAAGCTCTGTTAAGTCCTTAACAGAGCTCTGTTAAGTAACTGTGTCTGTTAAAATCCAATTTAACTTTCCAATTTATCTTCACACCCATTATTTGCTATAACAAAGCGATTCGCTTCACAGACAACATTCAGGAGGAAATAGCAAAGACAACAAAACGACTTTGCGAAGATAATTTCCATTTGCTGGAAATATTTGAGAACAAATATTCAAGCCATTCCCATACACATCCGAATGCATCATCCGCACCAGAGGACTTTAGCAAATTGTCTGTGTGAATAATAAAAGAAGACGAAGTATGAGGCTTTCTTTTGGGGTGCATCCTCCACCTCCCTGCAGCCTTGTGGAAGTTGGGGCAGATACAGATATCAGCAATGCACGCTGCATAGTTTAACAATTAAACCTACAAATGTTGCAGCCACATTTGTAATGCCTACTGACATTGCCTTATTTACAAAAGCATACGCTCTAAATGACTCATTGACCAACAGTCAGTCGGCATTGCCTGCCTCCACACTCCTGCAACAATGTCTGAACGTATTTCGTATGTTTGTGTGTGTGTGTTGATTTTCATTTATCTTATAAATACAGACATAGAGACACACACACATACATAAATGCATTTGCCCATGTCCTGTAATGGAGACAATGCAGATAATTCAGCTGCGCCAGTGTGTGCATGCGTAGGTGTATGTGTGCGTGTGTGTATATATGTGTGTGCTTGTCAGTTATCGAATTCCAGAATATACCAGCAAAAGAACAAACACATATTTGGCATACATGTCTGAGCATTTTAGTCTATTAACATTTACAAACAACGAAAGACCGGCCACACGAAGGCAGGCATGCATCACAGGGGCATTCATTAATTCGACCACAATGATGTCCGGGTCGGGCAGATACTGGCACTACCAGTTACTTAGCGAGTAAAGTAAAATCTGAAATAATGGTCAAATGAAATAACAGATCAAAGGTTCCTAAAGTCGATTTAAGATGAGACCTATTAAAACGGCAATTATGTTAGCCGTACCAACATTTTAATACAATCCACAATGGGAAACTTTTTATGTCAAAATCAGTTGCGAAACCAAACTGTCAACTTTAATAATTCTGGAACCTAGCGTTATATATAGGTTATTGCAAAACCTGCACCCTCATTGAATATTTTTGCGAGATTATACTGTACTATATTATACTATACTATACTATACTATACTATACTATACTATACTATACTATACTATACTATACTATACTATACTATACTATACTATACTATACTATACTATACTATACTATACTATACTATACTATACTATACTATACTATACTATACTATACTATACTATACTATACTATACTATACTATACTACTATACTATACTATACTATACTACTATACTATACTATACTATACTATACTATACTATACTATACTATACTATACTATACTATACTATACTATACTATACTATACTATACTATACTATACTATACTATACTATACTATACTATACTATACTATACTATACTATACTATACTATACTATACTATACTATACTATACTATACTATACTATACTATACTACTATACTATACTACACTACACTATAATATAATAAACTATATTATTCTATACTGTACTACATAAATATTTAAAAATGTTTCCAGCCTGGCTACACATTCGAGGAATGTCCCAATAACAGCACTCCGAAAAAAATGTTACGCACCACAGCTGATTAACATTCCACAGTGGAAATGTTGTTGTGCTTTTCTTGGCTCTCAAGCAATCGGTGGCATTTGGCAATTTTATTTCAATGTAGCAATATGAACAATGGCGGCTTGCAGCAAAAGTCAGATTCATTGAAAACCAAAAGTTCGAGCTCGGACAATGAACCCAAACGATTTTCTTCAAAGATTCCAAAAGATCCGTTTGCGAAAAATTCCTATAACAACAATGTGAGTATTTATCGGAAAATCGCCAATAGAGCAATTTACAAGGTCCTCTGATTTGCAACAAAACCAAACAATCACTCGCCGAACAGTGGCATTTTCCAATGTGTTGTTGTAACCGAAAAGAGAGGAAGAAAGCAATGGAAAATATGCTGCTGATGCTTCTGCTCTAAGAATATTACAAGAGCCGCAACATGGCCAACGGATATCCGGCATGGTCTGCCGACAGCATTCCTGGAATGTGAAATATTCAATTATTAAAATTAATATCAACTTTTCATTTTAGCAATTACAACAACAACAACATGCACATTATGCTCAACTACAATAAAGGCAACAAAAAAGGCTAAACGATGATGAGCCAGCCAGCCAACCATAACTGAGTGGCCGAAGGTCAAGAAGTAAGGGGTGAATAGTTGACTTGTAGTCATTTGTGGTTTATTTGCCAGCAATTTCTCCCCCCCCCCACCATTTCGTCTTACCATCCCCCACACAACAGCTTTGTATATTGAACATTTAGTTGATCATAAAAGTGAATTATTAAATATTAAAATGTTCAAAGCAAGAAAGAAAGAAACCGAGCAGCATTTTATTCTCTCGACATCCACTCACCCGCCAACACTTACTGAATAATGAAAATCCCCTCCAAAGACAAATGCAAACGAATGACCAAAGAGGAAAATAGCAAATCTTTTTATTATTATGAAAATTCATTAAAAAAAAGTATTAAAAAAGGACACGGAGCACTGGGCACAACCGTCAGCCGTGCTGGCCAGCAATGAAGAGCGAAAGTATTGCCATAATCCTTTTTACAGGACATAAAACATGAATACAAAGGCCATGGCAACAAAATCCAGCGAAGAAAAATAAGAGTCTTAACTCGTTCTCGATTTAGCCTTCCTTACAGCCAAACCACCACAAAACACCCAACCCCGTTAGAATACCATGAATCTAGTTGGAAACCCCCCACTGCCTTTCGCCCGCCTCTAATGGTGTAATTCCCCATTTGCGATTGAGATATTTCCCCCCGTCCCTCGGACAGAAGTTAGTAACATTTGTTAATAGTAATGGCGATAATAACTAAATCTATTCACTCATTTAGGGTTTCTCCCTCCATGCCACCACCAACTGACCTGTCTTCCCCAGATGCTGGTGCTAAAGAAATTGTTTGGCACTCTGGTTGGGCGCCTGCTGACAGCATACCTATGCTCGCAATGCTTTCGCTGCACCAGCTACGGCAAAGAGCGGTTGAAGTTTATAAATTAAAATGGTTTGGTTAGATGTGATTCTTTCTAAGCTCAAAACTCAACTGACAACTTTTGTTGGCTTCTGCTCTCTTCGTGAGCCCGGTTCTTTGTCTCAAGTCCCATCTCTTTTGCAACAGAGTGCAACAAATCTGTCGGTCACACAGATGGCAACGTGGAATGCCAACAGGACAATGGTGCAAAACAAGAACCGACTCCATGGTAATGACTATACAAGGATTGATAAAGAAGATTTCATTTGCGTTTCTTCTGTCCCCGCACCCTTTCAGCTGCACACAAACACACACACACACACACCGAGTTTCGCCATGGCCAACAGTTGGTGGCGTTGTAGTTGTTGCTGTTGCTGTGACGACGACAAACCAACAGCCATCCAGCCAGTCCCTCTTTTGTTGCCTTTATGTACCAATGCCATTAAATCTTTTTCTGACCATAATCTCTGGAATGCCCCTGCTCCAATTGTTGAGCACTCCATGCTGTTGACGTAGAGCACTTATTCGCCCTGGTCGTCTGGCTGCTCCTTTGTTGGATGCTGGTGTCTCGAAAATTAAATCTTGATTATGTGCAGAAAATATTTACTAGATTACACTACTCTCCAGTGGTTGATGTTGCTGTTGCTGTTGTTGTTGCCGTTGTTGTTGTTTTACTTGTTTTCCCATTCATCTTCAGGTGGAAAATTAAGAAAGTTTGTTGCACCGAATGCTACCATTCGTACTCCCCGGTCTGTTATCTGTCCTCATTTTCCAAGATACTTATCCAGTAAATTACTAAACAAAATTGTAATAAAATTATGGAAAGGACTTAAGAAAGGACATTTGGCATGGGGTGCAGAGAAAGGAAAAAAACGTGTCTCCATGAGGAGAGAGTGATTAAAATATTCAAGGGTCTTCTTTTTCAAAAGTTGCAATTAAGGTGCGAAGATGGTTTCCTAATTTATTTCTCTATCAAAACTTATTTAGTTTTCACCAAATCTTTTATATCCTCTCACAAGATACCTTTCTTGATTAAAATCAACCGATTACCTCAATAGGTAAACTATTTTTGGTCAAACGCAAATAGATAATCCTAGGGAATCATTGATATTTTCCTTGGCATCTGAAATACATTTTGTATTTCAACAGCATGCATCCCCAATGGTTGGTGGTGTTTCAGGATGAAAAAGAAATCGCCCTTAATCCCTGAAAAATATGAAATTCATCTACCGACAAAATGCATTTTGGAAGGACTGCAGAAGTATTCAGCCATCTCGGAATAAATTGAGTATTTTGTTAACACTTTTTCAGCACACACACACACACACACTTACCCGCACATAGACACATTTCCTGACATTTGAGACTTTTTGTAATGGCCCACACCATCCATTTGTGCGAACAAACCAAGCGAACGGAAACACCATCATTATTTCTATCCTCCATTCTTTCCGTCATCTTGTTGCTTTTTCTGAGGATTGTCAAGACGCAATGGTTCATTTCAAATGCCACTCTCTTCGAAATGTGGGTCTGTGTGTTATTCGAACACAGCCAACAACAACGGCAACACCATGTTTCGATATATGATGCACTCATGCCAAAATGTGCCACTGCCACTGCCGATGCTGATGCTGATGGTGCTGCTCTCAGGATGTCGGTGTCTCTGGGCCGGGGAGTCCTCGGCAAGGAGGTGGTGGCCAAATATGAATTTGAGGAAAATCATTTCATTTTATGTTTGTTTCCTGTTCACAAAACCATGTCGAGCATGAGAAATGAGTTGTGAAGCAGAGCAGAGCAGAATCGGAATCAGAGCATTCGAATCAAATTGAAATTTTCTCATTTCAACGCAAGCTTACAAAAGCACAAAATCTACATTTTTACGGGTAAGTGGAGAAAAATACTAACGGTGCCCCGGAAGAAGAAGAAGAAGAAGAAGAAGAAGAAGAAGGCATTCAATAATAAACCCCATAAGGATACTGTCGAAAATTGACAAGGGATTTAGTCATGGAAGATAACTAAAATAAGTTTACCGCTCTTGCTCACTGCACCTCACTTGCCTACCACAATGGCGAACGAGCGAGCGAGTGAGTGCATCAGCTCAAGATTGCATCGTCGTTCTTGGCCCAAACCCATTTTGAAAAGTATCGAACCGCAAATAAATGCACTTCCGAGTAGCTCTTGGCATTGGCACACCATGGCAGATGGCAGGGGCGGGTGGCTCGTAGTACTGCTATCCGATGTAAGGCCATAACATCCAAGTAGGCCATGTGCCTTGGAAGCTGTATCTGCTGCCGACACACTCTTTGCATTTGCTAAATGATATTGTTATGAATTTCAAATTTGATTCCTGTTGTATTTTAATATTTATTATGTGTGCCAGGATCCAAAGGGAAAACATGTCAGCCAACAACAATGGGCTTTTATAACCTCATATAAAATTAAGGGATTTTGTGGTTAAATAACTTCGTGCCTCACATTTTTATTCATTCCCAATCGCGGTTGTGGCTGGCTTCAATTTGCGCTGGCAAAAGTGACAACAGCAAAACACACAGCCATCTCGACGCAGCGACAGCCCAAAGTCAGGACAGCCAGGACGACATATAAAAGAAGCTGTGTGAAATATTCCGTGCAGATAGCGAGACATCATCGCCCGCCATGAAAGAAAAACACATTTGCCCGTTAATAACAAAACATAATAAATAAATCACGATCCCCGATATACAAGCTGCCAGCCAGCCAACCAACCAAGCAGGCAGGCAGGAGTTCTTCAACATGTATTACCTTTATCCCATACACACTGAATACAAATACAAACATCTGCATAGGCACGCACACACACACGCACGCACACTTTACAGTTCGGCGCTACCCATCACAAAAGAAACATTTCTGATTTACAAAAGTTATGCAAATATTTCTTAGCACAAACAACAGCTTCCTGAAATAACAATTCAACTGCTCGAAAAGAATGTCTTGCAAGGGCACGAATTTACAGTAGTGATCATAAGTTGAGGCGGGAATCGTTATTTTTGAGCTGATATCCACAGAACTTCTGACAGTAAATGTAGGAAGAGTGGTCCGGATATCCTTAAGAACTGGGAAATAGGTAAGGATTTGACAAAACTAAAATACAGTCGAACTTCTCTATAGAAAACCTCCCTATAATAAATATCAACCACGCACTCAAATGCATCTTTTTTGACGAAGTTATACTATAACGTATGATTCGTTTAGGGTAGTTCTTGTATTTTGCCTGAAAGTCCTAAGTATGGACCCATGTTGGAGTCAATCAGCCATCAGGATTGCTGCATCATTATTTATGTAAAAATGTCAACACTGTACGGATATTCCACAGTTCATATTTTAACTGTATTCCTGTTCTAGCAACAGAATTAGAAGTAGATATATGTATGTTTGTGTGTGGTGTGTAAAATGCAAAAATGTGTGTAACAGGCAGAGTACCGGCATCAGTAACTATAGCATTTCAAAAGGGCTACAATTTCCGTAAATTTTATAGGGAATCAATTTGGTTGTAAAACTCCATGCTTGCGTGTGTGTGTGTGTGTATGTGCGTAATGGCTGCGGTGCGGTGTGGTGCGATGGCAACATTCAATGTCAAGACATCGCGTCGCGTCGCGTCGCGTCGCGTCGTACTGCGTGAATACGTGCGCATATTTTATTTACTAACGACCCCTTTTAACTGGCAAAATGTGTTTTCGTTACGCTTACCATCTTTATCAAATAATAATATTACTCTATGCCATCGTTCGGAGGTCCCATCCTCTCCCAAACGTGGAACACAAATATTCCGGGAACCCCTTGCACACACACAACGGCACATACCAATTTCAGTTATCCCCAACAAACAATTTCAAATCGAATAAAATAAGAAATTTATAAGAAAGAACAACAGCCACCCCCTCACCCAACCAAGCTCGAGCAACATTGAGCATTCCCCACCCCCCCCCCCCCACCCTGGCTTGTCGTCCCACAAGGTATACAGGCCGTCAGCCTTTTGCAGGCGGCAGTTTTACAGGCATATTGTTGCTTTAAACTTGTTTTTTTTTCGTTCCCGTTGGCTTGTCATTGTTGAACCTTTTTGCCACGTATCCCACAACCAAACAGAGCAGCCAGCCAGCCAACCATCCGAACAGTGAAGGACGTTGTTATGATGGCATTTGCTATCGAATAAATGGCAAAATGTATACAAATGAAAAATAAAAAAACGCTTAAAATTTGCATGCCAAAACATCACCAGAACGAAAGCAACGCTGGATACCCCACAGCCATATAACCAAGACAAAGGCTAAGGGCTATGGCAGGCATACTCAACGAATATTGGCATGTCGATAGGGCAGGCAAAAGTGGAAGAACCCTCACAACACCTACCATCAAAAATCCTTAGAAATTTAAATAAAAGTTAATGTCAGGACCAAAAAAAAAAAAGAAACGAAACGAAATCACTAACGAACGAACGCACTACAAATAAGAGAGACTTGGAATGAGCAATGGCCAGGTCGATTCGTAGACACCCTTCAGAAATCCATGACAACCACTTTGCTAGGATTGTTGAATCAGGTTAAACTGGAGTTTCGCACAGATAATCATTAATGGTAAAAATATGAAAATTCACTGCAAAAATAGGAATAAAATAAAAAAGAGGAACCCAGGTCATGACCTGAAAATGGAAAAAATATAATAAGGATTATATTGTTAATTATAATAATGCCATATTTATAAGTCGGGTATAGAATTATTTCCACTTTACACAACGACTATTTTATGAAAGTGGACTATTCTCGCCCAAAGCGAGTCTTTATTAAAAACCCAAGTCTCATTCATTCATCAAGTAGTTTGCATGTAGTTTCCACCGCCGTCGTCTAACACCTATTCTGAATAGTTCAATCTTTCCTTTTTTGCGTGTATTTGCTCTTTTTAGTCTAGTCTTTTTATCAGAAACCTCCTTCCAATCCTCATTGTTAGAGCTACTTTCCCCAACAACACTCAACTAGGGTAAGTATTAAAATTTTATTCTCAGTACTCGAAAAATGGGAAAGGGATGGGGGTCGGATTTATTACCATCAACAAAGGTTCGACGACAATATTATTTTGCAAATATAACGGTAATTGAACAATAACAAAAGGATAATAGAGTTGAGTTTCCCTTTCAGTCAATGGAAAAAAAAAGTATTCCACGACCCACTGACATTTTCAATTCTTTGATACGCGTGGCAGTTTATTGCGAAAAACGTGGTGGCATTTATTTTTGCTTAATAGCAGAATTATGACATACTTAAGATGCAATTATTACTCTTTACGCTCTACCACGAACACCCACACACACACACACACACACACACACATTGCCTTTCACGTGTAATGGCTTCGATATTGATATTATGATGTGGCTGCTCTCACTTCCGCCGTCGAAGCCTTTACGTGCCCACACTAAACCTCTAATCCTTGGGATAAATCCAGATTTATAGTAGCAACAGCGGCAACAACAATGTCCCTCATACAAAGGGAATTTCTTACATGTTATGCAAATTTTTCACTTTTATTCCTTTCTAAAGGAGGAAAAAAGAAAATATTTTACGAGCACTTCGTTCTGCCCTACACTTAAGGGCAATCGAGGCAAACGGAAAAGGGGTAACTTTAATTGACTCCATTGCCATGCTTGGATCCCCGGTGCCACTAAGGTTCCTCTCTCCATCTCACCATTCATAATAAAAAGCACTGCTTTCAACTGCACTGCAAGGGTGCTCTACAATACCAGAACAAGGGTTTATTAAAATATGGTTATAATTATTTTAGAGCAGCAACAACAAAACACAAACTCATTTCGAACAAAACAGAAAACGAAAGTAAATCTTAACTTGAAGCCAACGACACACAGGGACTCTCTTCAGTTGCACCAAAACGGATTAAATTAGGAAAACAAAACTTTCTTCCCCACCGCCAACTTCGCATTCTGAGCGTAAACAGACGCTGCAGAGAAGAAGTTCCGACATTTTCCCTTTTGATTTATTTGTTATTGGGGAAAACATTTCACGTGAATAACTCTGAAGATAAAACTAAGGGAATGTGACTGGGCCTTGGGCGAAAACTTTAGAGATTTGTTAATTAAAATTAACTGGGATTTTCAAGACAGACAGAAACATAGCGTTTAGATATGAGGTGTGAAAGTTATAACACAGAATAAGTTAAACGGGGGTTCAGTAGGGTTTAGAGGGACGAACCTCTAATACCCTACAGAGTAGATACTAAATCAAAAATCCCTCAAGAAAATATTTTCTTAAAAACTTAAAATGTGTAAAAAGCCAAAGTTATTGAAAATAAATTATTTAATATTTTTACCGAAGCGAGTTCAGGAAAGTTGCAATAACAGAGTTTCATAAGTTGCTAAAGCCTTCTACGCCCACGATTCACATCGAAATCACCTTTAAGCATGGATGGCGATTGTCAAGAACGTAAAGTATTATATGCACTTTTATGATTTCTTTGGGAAAATAATTCTCATTTACTTTGTGTTGATTCCTCTAGAGTCCGGTAACTGTTTTAAGTCATGCAAGAATTTCCCTCACTCTTAGCAATTGTTCTGCGCTCACCACTTTTTAGGCCTTTAACAAGCTTAATTCGCATAGCATTTGGAACATAGAACAATCATTGTCTAACGTGAGCTCTAAATCGGTTCTACAAAATAAAGACCAATATTTCCCATGTCCTCTTCTGATGTTATCATTATCACATATTACTTTTGAACTTATCGGGTTATCCATTTAATTTTTATGAGATTTATGTATGATTTTTTCAAAATTTAAAGATTTGTGGATGGTGTACCACAATATTTTCCGTTTGCCGATATATTCCGTTTTAGCTGTAAAAAATTGAAGATAATCGGGCATCGATACCCCACATTAAATGAATTTTTACTTTTCACAATTTTCACCTTTGGGTGAAAAAGTACAAGAATTAATGGACCAACGTTGCCCATTCTCACTTCGGACCTAAGCCAGATATAAATATTACTCCTTACCAAATTTGAACTATATAGGGTAATCTCTTCGTTTGATATGAGACATAATTAACTTTTGGAAAATTTGAAACTTGTTTTGAGGGGAAGGTACCAGATAAAGTGAGCCAATACTTATACACAATAAATACATGGATTGGATTTAGGTCAGGTGCGAAAATGGACAATAGTGAACCACTCCTTCTTTTAACTGCCCAAATAAAAATATAAAAAGACGGATAGTGCTAGATTAACTTCAAATCTCCTCAAACACGATCTAGGAGCTAAAATATTTATCTCCCTGAGACTTCAATATGTAACCAAGTAAAAACCATTCTCCTCTGAAATATAATCAATTAAACGAACATTTTTCAAAATTCCCTACTCTAAAGAAACAAACATTCACCAAAAAAATGCAAAACAATTATCTGTCATTACAAACACATCAGGGCGACATTGCAGCAGGCCCCGGCGCTTTCTTCAAAAAGGGAATAAACTTATTTTGTTTACATTCTTCACTTCCTATTTAAATTTGCTTAGAATCGTGTGAGTGGAGTACTCGACAAGTTGTCGGTACACAACTACAAGTACTTGAAAGTTTAGATTTTCTTTTTTCTCCTCTTCTTCTTCTTGTGGGTCTTGTTCTGCACGAACAAACAAACACACACACACGTAGGGAGGTTGGTTGCATTCAGAACTAGATGTGTACTTGTAAAGGAATGCGAGGTGCACACACCCACATGCAGCGTATGTGCGGGGGAATCTTGTAGGTTTCCATTGAAAGCATTTAATATGCAGCGTTGTCACAAAGTTTACACTAATACTTGTCCGTGATGGGTTAAGAATGTAAGTGACGTAGATGTAGTGACTGTGCCAGTAAGTGAGTTGTCTATGTGGTGCCTATTCATGAGCCGGATGAGGGGTGGAAAGTTGACGACGACGACGATGTTGATGATGATGATGGCGCTGGCGCTGGCGATGCGAGTGCATAAATGAATATGTGCGGTTAGCAGCTCCCACTTAGACAAGTTAAGCCTCGAATCGTCACACACACTCACATACACCCACCAACTCAGACGACTAACACTCATTTCAGCAGTGATAGGCAGGGAGCCGTTAGCAAGGCTTTCTTTCTAGGATTTTTTTTGCTTTTTTCGAAATTCCAAGTGTGTTTGTGTTCTGTTTGTGACTGAATGCAAAAGAGTGCGAGTGTCATTCGTTCCAAATGCAAACAGACAGACCAACTAGTCGAACAATGGGGGAATGGGAATCATAACTATTTTCTCTCTCAATGTGGGGGAAGGAATACTGAAAGGGTTTACAACAGAATATAGTTTTCCTGTCCAAAATCTAGTGTGTGTGCTGAATGCGTAGATGTGCATGTATGTAGTATGCAGAAGAAGTTGCCCAACATACCAAAAATACAATACAGCTTGAGAATAATATTATGAAAATAGTTTATCGTAAGAATTCCTCAACAATGCTAGAGAAAAACTTTTTTGCACAAACTTTTCTCAAATCTGTCCTTTGTTGACAAATTTGTTTTGATTTTTTTGTTTTGTGAAAATTGTCGACAAAAAAATATTTTCTTTGGTTAAAATCAAAATCACGCGAATTTAAGACCCATTTCTGGACGAAACTCTAAGGTAATGATGAATAATAAATCTGGGAATCTGTAGTGTATATTATTTCAATCTCATTTCAGAATAGAGGTGTCAAAAAGTTGCAAGAATTCAAGAGAAGTGAAGAATTAGTGGAGGAGATGCGAAAGCTCAAATAAGGGGAAAGAAATCATCTAGGTATCAATGCAACAGGTGGCAGCGACAGCTGGGATGGCGATCAATGAATGAAATGTGTAAAATAATTAAAAAATAAATATTTTATACCATTGAAAAAATAAGCTTGATATAATATTAATTTCGTAAGCTTATTCTGCAATTACAAGAATAAGCTTATGAATAAGGGTTCCCTTTCGATTATCCTATAATTGTTAAACAAGCATTTCTCAATACATTCTCAAGATTTTCTCAAGCTTAAGGCTTATTTTTGAAAGCTTATTAAAATATTATTCTCAAGTCAATTTGGTATGTTGGGTGGTTGCAAAAATGCATTGTTGTTCCACAATTCTTCCTAGATTTGTATATGGATGTATGTTAGTGGGTATAATTCTCCATCTTGGTTCGAACATTTGCCACCACTGCTACTGCTGTTATGGAAAAAAGTTTCATTTGCACAAAATTGCATAATTCATGGGCTGTATTGTTATTTTTCAGTGTGTGTGTGTGCGTTCATTCGTGTCAGTGTTTTGTGCCATAACGGTGGTCGCTGCCACCTTCATATCTTCCATATTCGTTTTGAAGTTTATTATTGTTGTTGTTATCTTTTTTTAGGGTAAACTCTTGGACAGAAGAATTCCAACAATAGTCTCAACAACAATCCACCACACAAATATTTTGCGTACACTAAGTGCAAGAAGTTTACATATGGTATATGAAATATAAAAGTACCAACATTTGTTGATAAACCTAACTTTTTCCTGAGAAACTATAAGACCCTGAATTAAGCTTCCTTTATACATGGTTTTTATCTCATTTGATGAGAATACGATATTTATTTTAACAAGGATTGCATTCAGGGTATTTCCAATAGAATTCTGATATTATTACAATGTTCCCGTTTCGACCCGAACAAAAAATTGAATATTTCCTCAATACACTCAGAATTGTACAAACTATTTTACAGGTGTCTATGCGAATTCTTCTCCTGTTCATATTCGATACAAAAACACAGTGAACGTCTCTACGAACCTTTGAATATGTAAATTTATGCCCACTTGAATGTGTGTGTGTTTGTGCGTAGGTGAGGGGTATATGAATGTTGAACCAGGAAGTGTTGCTTCGCCTCTGTTGTTTTATGCATGTGGAGGTCAATAGTCTTGTAGGCAGGTCGGTGGAAAACACTAATACTTTCCAAAACACACACACACACACACTCTCTCACTCGCCAAACAGATACAAATACTCACGTAACTACAATGCGACATTAACTTCAATTGAAATTTATTAGACATTGTTGTTGTTGTTGTTTTGTTCTCCTCTAACCTAAACATTAAATGAATGTGAGTGTGTCGGTATGTGTATGTGTGTTCTTGGATATGAATAAAATACAATGCAATATATGAATAGCAACGACTTAGACTGGGACTTCAACTAAATGTACAATCAGAGTATAAATGTGTGTGTGTCAGTGTCTCTTTTGCAAGTTAGTTTTTTATTGTTAAATAACTTGTTTTTTATTTGAATTGGATTCATTGCTTTGTCTGTGTTTATCCGCCAAGGCATAGGGCGAATGTTTGTTGCTTTCTTCTTTTTGTTCTCTGTTCTTTTCATATTTCTTTGCTATTCGTTCGTTTGTAAAAATGTATGCATGCGTGGGTGTGTGTGTGTGTGTGTGTGTGCGTTCTGTTTCATATATACATATGCAGCAAGACTACAATGCTAGAAGGGAGTTGTAAACTAACACAAAACGTGTTTTCTTCTCTATGATGCCAATCAATTTGAAAGCTTTTTATTGAGTTTTATTCCCTGTTTTCCTTTCAACTTTTGTGTTTCTTGTTGTCGTTGTTGTAATGAATGCTGACATACTTGTTTTCCGTGTTTCTTCCTTATCCTTCCCATTGTTGCCTTATCCTTCCCGTTCTGACCCAAAAGGGACACTATAAATGTCTGAAAATGAATGTTTTAAGTCATGTGTTGAACAAGCACATATTCATGTCGTAACATTTTGCATTGGCATTATTAGTAGCGAAACAATCATTAACATGATCCAGAGTTTTTCGAAATCTTGTTAATAACCGCTAATGGCCATTAGTTAACGGATTGCATGGCCATAACACGAACTCATTGCGCCAACAACTTTTGGCATAGCCTAATGTCTCTCCAAGAACATGTAAAACATTACATTTCCATTTCAAGATTTCACCACCAGGAATCTTTGCAGTTGTATGACACCTCTGGGACAGGTGTAAGGATATACCCTGTTGACAGTTCATTCTCACCTTAAGATGTCAGTTTTCCTGTTCACTTCCGCCAAGATTTCTTTGTTTGAATAATATCAAGTACAACGAATGCCTTTTAAGGAATCTACCTACATATGTACATACATACATTGCGTGTGTACATTGTACAGACTTGTAAAAAACGTAAATAAATAATATTGTTGTAGTAGTTGTTTTGTTTGAGAAATGCGTGTGTACATGTTTTTACAAAAATAATGTTGAATATTGGATATGTTTTTAAGTGGATTTTATGTGTCAACATGTCATTCTAAACTTAGTAAATAAATATGTGTGCCTGTGATATGCATAACATGCTGCGTATACTTAATGTGCTGCTGTATTCCATTTGAGCTGTAATACTCATACGCACAAAGGCACTAAAAGCTCATTTCCAGTTCAGAGCAATCTAATTGTTTGTTTGAATTTACTTCTCTCGAAAATGCCTTTCCGTGGTAAATAGCCGTACAGGAAAAATGTTAGAATATGACCCACTCATATAGATTATGACCCACTAAACATTCAGCTTCCGCCTTTCAACACATATTTTATGATAGCCTTAGTCGACTCTTGGTTCCTTATTTTCCAATGCAATTTCAATCAGATACCTCATATGTCACATACCTTCAATGGTCATTTTATGGCTATATTTTACATTTTAATCGGGTGTCAACAATTTATCAGCTCAAAATCATTTAGATCTTGATCTCGATATTCACTTCCTCCTGATTTCATCATTTACAATTAGGCACGTTTTTTCAATAGATTAGATACCTACGTGGTGCTTATGCTTATTAAATAGTAAATCTAAAATCAATTTTGATAAAATTCATTCCAGGGCATTTTCAATCAAAACAATTATCTTTCAGTTTGGTAAGCACGGTAGCTCTCAGCAATAGTTACCGATTCAGTACAATATTTATATATCACACCAAATCATATCAAGTTCGAAGAGGGAATAAACTTTCCCTCATCTTTCTGGCCCTTCCTCACAGGGGATCAACATTTGTTTTATGTCCAAAGTTATTAATCAAGAGCAAGATTTTAAAATACCCCACATATACCACAAATGTAAGAGTTTTTGTCCCATATACACCCCCTCTGTTCTCCTTCTAAATATCTCATCCACTCAAACGATTATTTATGTTAATTCTATATTCCTTGATGTAAAACTAATATGCTTGAAAAACTTTCAATAATTAAATACATTCGGACCTCTTCCGACAATCTTCCCACAGGATTTTCCTTAAGAATCTGTCAGAGGGTATGTAAGCCAGCCTTTTAAGAGTCGGCGGCGCTACACTTCATCAGTCAAATCAACTAAAGTTTCCTTTTGATGTCAGTCAAGTGATTTATGTTGAATGGCATTCAAATGCAGCAAAATTCAATTGCGCCTGGAGAACGCATTCATGCATTCAACGACTGAGAAATGCACACATCTACAGCTCACCTTTGATGAGGTTATACACCTGCACCTCCACACCGATGCACAAACGCGCAAACGGAAATCCAGATTATTATTATTTAAATTCATTCACACATGCGAAAGGAACTTCTAATGGGATAGAATTTGTAGCAATTATGGCATTCTCTGTAGGTGAGAGTTGCCGAGGGCTGGGGAGCGGGGAATTACAACGACCAGGCCAGCTGGCAGCGGGGAAGTGTTGGAGACAACAGGAAATATGTTTGTATTTTTATTTGCGTTCAAATGGATTTTCTTGCCTTCGTTTTGTTTTTCCTCCTCTTCTTCCTCTTCCTCTTCTTTTTTGCAACATTTATTTCAACACATGTTTATGCAACATTTCAAACTGTGAATTTAATTAAGAAACTTTTGGAAAATTTTAATTAAACTTTCTCAAGAAAACAAACTATGTACATGTTGTAACGGCAACAGTTACAGCTACAACAACGCAAACACCAACAACTACAGCGACAGGGACAAAGGCAGTGGCAGTGGCAGCAACAAATACATGTACATTTAACAAAAGTAATAGTTACAGTGTTAGTGGCAGAGGTTGTTTGGCCGTTGTGTCCTAGCCTCGCTTGGCCTGTCCTGGCCTGGCCTACAGTGTAGTTGCTGGGCTATAAATGCCACACAGGGACACACGCACACACACTCTCGCCCATATCCATGCACATTCAGTGCGGCATGGTAGGATGTATGAACGTTGTTACACTCTTAGGCTTGTAGCAGATGTTATTGCTGGTGATGTCCTTGTTGCTGCTCCAGCTATAGTTACTGCTTGTAGTCTTTAGTTTTGGGGCACCACACACACACACACACAGTTCTGCGTTTCCTCAAAGCATGGCTGGAAGAAACGAATAAATGAAATGCACAGACGAAATGTGTGAAAAGGAGGTTTTCAATAAAACACAGTTACTACAATCCAACCAACATCTGGCTGCCCGAATCTACAACGCAATGCAAATGCAATGTCGCACATACACACACGAACATTGAAAATTATTAAGATCGGTAGATGGTATCTGTGTAAAGCACGCATGTATAGAGAGTTATGATCCAGCCTTTCCCCTCCCCCCCCCCCCCTCGAACTGCTAACGAAACAAATGAACTATAAAATGTGTGTTTAGTTTCTGCAAAGGACACCATTCGCACATATGGCGAGGAGTCGTCTACGATGGAACCCAGAGTATCTACTTTGGCAATTACAGTACATTTCCATTGTGGGCCACCCCTCACCTTCTCTCAGTTACCCTGCTTCCAGCTCCATGTGTTGTATTAATAAAAAATTCTTTTGAATTTTATATTAAATAAAAGGAATGGCAAATGATTGTGTGCGGAATGCAAAAAGAATGCTGAACCAGGCATTCAGATCATTCATTCATTCATTTGTTTTCCGACTGCATTGCAATCAGCTATGCAGCAGAAAAATATACACCACACACACACAAACACATTGAGAGGATGCATTTACCACCATGCTGCAGGGGGTGGAGGTGCGTCAGAGAGAAAGAGAACACACAAGCTTAGCTGTGCGGTTGGAATTCCAGAGCCAAGGCATTAACATCAAAGTTATTGATTTAAATCAATTTTAAAAAGCCTGTAGAATTGCAAATGTGTCTCTGTGTGTGTGTGTGTTGCCACCAATATGGTTGCACTGAAATATAAATATTTACGGCTGCCTCGCCGCTCGATAGGGTGTGGGTGTTGCCAGTGTATCAGTTCCCAGTAACTTGGACGATTGCGGCAGTAATGTTCATCATCATCGAATGACTAGTCGGCGATGCAGTCCTCCTATGACTGCCATTGCCACTGACATTGGTGGATTGTTGGCTGACTGGTTGGTTGGTTCGATGGCTGGCTGGCATCAGAATCAAATGACTTATATTGCTGGAAATCAATTGGATATATATTACAATGTGTTCCTCTCCACTGTTGTGCATTGGTAATGGCTTTTATGGGAGCATTTGACGTGCCCCGAAAAGCAACAATAAAATATCTATTCTAACAACTGTTTACCGACAGCTACACCAGAATGGGGCTACACCAGTGGAGAAACTAGGCATTGAGGAAGCAATGTTTCTAATTGTTTATTGCAATGCGTGTTGCGTTGTAGAGTTGCCAATCGGCTTTTGAAAAATTCCATTGAATAGTAGAATATTAAATGTTAGATTTTAGTGGACTTCGACAAAATATGAAACATTAAGAAAAACATTTTTAAAGACATAAGCTATTTTCGTTTGAATTTCAAATTCAAATATAAGTGTGAAAAACTATATTTTACATATGTATATGGCTGTAAGAGTTAGTAGAAATCCGCAAATGTCGCTGCCCTAAACAGAGATAATTTAAAAGAAAACAAAATCTCTATTTTTTTCATATTTAACGATTCATTTCGAATGTTTTTTTTAACATGTTGTCCAAAATTATTTATAAAACGTATTGATACAGAAAATGTGTAAATAATGTTTGAACACTCATTTGTAGATGATTGAAATGAAAATAGAGAAATTAAACTGGCGAGAGGGCTCTTGTTGTTGATCAGCTCTGTTCTAATGACTTCTGAAGGGAATATCTTCAGGCAAGACAGCAACAATGGGATAAAGCCAATCTATTTCTAATGAACTACGGTGTCCCACATAAACTTCAAAACTCTTCTTAAACACACATCGTTAAAAATGGCATATTAAAATTAAGTTTAACTCAATGTCCATTTTCCACCCTTAGTAAATCTTCTTTGCCAAGTCATATGTATTTCAAAGCGGAATCGTTAAACTCTTTCCACTTTGTAATAAATATACAGAATTCCTTCAATTTTAAATAGAAATATCTGCCCAGTGAAGGTATGGCCGTAATAAAAAAAGAAAACCTTCATTGCCAGAATCGAATCAAAATATGCGAAATTACAGTGTCATGGACAGTCGTGTTGCCTTCATAAACAATAAAGAGTACCCTTCGGGCACCCCGATACGTTTGCCCAAAGACACGTTTTATGTCCAATAACCCCTTCGCCTGGACAAAACAACAGCAACACACACACACACATAAATGATAAAGAGACATATAGCCGTTGTCTAGCTTTGCAATGACGGTGACGGTGACCCCGTTTCTTTCTTTCATTTTTTTACTTCAAAAAATATTTTAGACAAAACGTCCACACCACCAGCCAGAGTACATTGTCTGCCGTGGCAATATCTCAACAGTGTGTGTGTGTGTGTGTGTGTGATAGCCGAGGAGTAGAAAACAATCACACTCTCACATGGAAAGCAATTCGAATGGGTTTGCAGAAAATTTAAAAGCTATTGACACCCCTTCGGTTTATGCGGCATGAATTGTCGAATGGCCAAATAAATCACAGCACAAGTGTCGTATAAAAATCATAATCAGATGGCATTGCAGTGGGATAGCCGGCTACCCAACACTCATACATTGGAGCTCACACACACTCACAGTTCATATGAACTTGAGTACACTTCCATACGCCAAAGTCCCCTTCATGGCCATCCCTTTCAAGTTGGTCGCAAGCAACAGACGCTATTGAACGGCTGCCCTTAAGAGTGTCCTGTCCACATCTTAAACGGTTGTTTGTCTGTCAACATGCCATGATCCCAGTCAGCAGTCATCATCAAGTACTTAAGAGCTCAAACAAAGCCAGGAAAAAAGTATTTGAGGAAAGAGTTGATGTTCCGTCCACTCACACACACACATACACCAGTCTCTAACATTAAATTCGTGGTCATTGAAAGCAGCTGCTACTCCATAAACACCAAAAGGGAAGTCAACTGAATGGCAAACACTCTGCCGGTACCACAAGTATCATTTTGCCAGAACCAAAGAAAGAAGCCGGCATCATAACCAAAAACATTTCAGGGATAAAATACTGCCAGGCAGTTAAGTAATGTAAACCCTTCCCCCCTCTCCCCTCCCCCAAAAGATTTTTGTTTTCATTTAAATATTGATTATGGAATGTAAATTAAATGCAAAACTTCCTCATTCGCTCCGATCTCTTCATGGCACATTTCTATTTAACACTGGGAAACGGTTCAGTCTCCAATTGGACCTGTATTGAAGTTTGGCGTGTGTGCCGACTGATGATGGCAAACATACGTAAATGAGAATGGTTGCATACAGCAAGCGAATGCATTTGCACAATATTTATGCATTTAAATGCATCAAGCAGGAGGCATGCATCGATGCATCCCTTCATAGGTAACGGCAATTACCCACAAAGCCCAAGCTCTCATTTAACCCTCGAGGGACCGGCAGAAATGACTGTGCTGAAAGATGGACATCTGTCATTCAATTCAAAAGGAATAGTAAGGATGGCTGTTCTACGAAGAATAATAAATGCCAATAACAACTACGCTGTCACCCCTGGGGATTGCTGTGGTGCGGCAAGGGTTAATGATAGAATATATATATTCACATGCACATTAATGCAATCTAACCACAACGTATGGGGCATGATATTAAACTCAAAAAGAAATAGACTCACGTATGTATGTGCATAGATGAGTGCCTATATTCGTTTGTTTGTCTGTTTCTTCGTACCCTGGAATACATTGGAGATATACAAATTTAAAATATTTAAAAGAAACAAAAAAAGACAGACACATGTAATACACTTTGCCATTCATGTTTGCTAAAACCCCATCTACTTGAATGTAGATATTTTTATGTATTTGTTGCATAGATGTATTTAAGCTATACGTATATCTTATGGCCTAGACATTTTATAATCCCAATGGATGGAACAAACACACCAACACATGTTCGTCTATTTGCTCGTTCCCAAGAATGGGCTATCCAATGCGATTAAATGTCCTTGTCACATCTACTTATAGAGATTTGTTTTATTACAGATATTTAATGACATTTATGCATTTTAAATATTATTTTTAATTCGGAATGATCTGCCGAAAACCAGAAAAGATTTCGTATTCAGTCAATAGACAAATCAAGAGGTAGCAGAACGAATAGGCATGACATGTTTGTATGTTTTTGAATTATTCTATGATGATGGGAATAATTAAAAGATCTTGGGAGCCATTATAAAAATAAACAACTATTTTTTAGGAACCGATTTTTCTAGGGGTGGGATTTGGAGGTTTGGTTAAAACGTAAAATCTACCTTAGAGCAGACGCGCGACAGCCTTGGAATCATAACTTGACAACATGAAGAGGAAAGTTTACAAGCAATTTATATTACCAATCATGGTGTTGAAGAAATCCGTAAACTGGTATTGACCAATAACACTGTGCAACAATCTTGAGGTAATGGTCTGTGGAGTAGGGAAATTCCAGATGGCATTGACAGTATTCGGTTAGAAAATCCTATTCCAAATGAGGGTTTGGTTTATAAGTCTAATATTTTCTAACCCTTTGTCTGTGCTCCATGCTTCAAACTTTATTCGGAATATCTTTGGAATACATATAAATTTATTGGTACAAAATATCGGCGCATCTTTTGATATAGCCCACCTATACAAGTGTCGGTGTGTGATTTCACGCTCTGTTTTCGGTTTAGCCATATTTTTCGACTAATTTCGGCAAATTATCGTATTTTGAGTTCGGAGTGGGTAGAAACCATACATGCAAAAATTATCAATGCGGCTCCACATTCCGGTATGTTATTATTTACAGGATTTTGCCCAAATAGTCCAATCTATTTGGCTGAAATTTTCGGGTTTCTTTGAATATATATATTTTACCAAAGATTATAAATATAGGTATGCATTTAAGTACAGCCCCCTTACAACGGAACCTCCTACGTGTCCAATCAATATTGCCTGGGATGATAATTGTCTAAAACAGGTGATGTGGGGAAGTTTGGCATAAGGCCCAATACCTTTTTGAACCAAAAACTATTAACTCCACTACAAAAGTCTCACCATTAAAGCTCAGTGTTGCATAGTGTAATTTTTCTAATTTGTAGTTCCTTCTTTAACGAAGCTTCAGATATTGGTCCACTTCTCTTTTTAAAAGATTTTCCAACCTATAGTTTGAATTTGAGGGTGTAAAAACTCTAAACGCTAATCGAACGAAAATAGTTATCAGGAGGATTGGAGATAATCTAGTAATGTCTGTGGCCCCATCCGTATGTCTCTCGGTCCAAACTTTACTCATCGCAAACTATCTATCAAACTTAGGTCGAGATCGACTACCTACCGCCCAAGATTCTGAAAATGCATATGTGTCCAATGTAAATTATGTCACATACGTGGTAAAATTTGTGTCACTCTTAGACCAGGTGTGAACATTTTAAATGATAACTCATAAAATAAGAATTGCACCACCATCAACCGCACTTCCCGTTATTAGCACCTATCCCTTCAAGAAATCATAAAGTTCATGCAAGGCGTAAGTGCTCTTCTTCTGATTACTCCATCCAGTATTTACATCCTCAAATTTGGGACTACAGGACTTATAGGTCTATAACGCGTTTCATCGAATTTAAAATATAAATTCCAAATCTGTTTGGACGAAATCCATACCTACCTACCAAACCATTTTCGTGAAGATTAAAAAATAGTATAGCTTTATTCAAATTTTCTTCCCAAAAATTGTTAATTATAAATATGGACTTTATCAGTACCACTCTTTGGGTAACAAAATTGCAAGAAACAAAAACCTTAAATAGCATGTTGCTGGAAGACAGTGTCTCAACGCTGACTATATTAAATATCTTTTTCATTTCAGAGTACTTTTTTAGCAAATTTGTCTCAAAACGTTTGTATAAAATAATGCATGAAATATCAAAAGTCCAAAAATATATAATAATTATATTAAATACGAAGTGAACAATATGGCACCATCTACCTCTAAATGTCAAGTAGTATGGCATAAAAAAATCTTTGAGCTGTTCTATTAAAAGTGAAATACTTCACCTGTTAAATGTTGAGGTCTTCCCCTGGCATTACCCATCATCGATAGTGATAATGATGATAAAAATGGCGATGATGATGACGATGACAGAAGCGTTTACATTGAAAACATTGACATTTTGCCGTTGTGACTATTGCGCTGCGCTCCCTACGAACAAAATGCTATGAACACACTACACTAACAATCACCGACTGTCTGTCGAGGTGGCAAACTGTGTCAGCACTAGGCTACGTGACTGTTGAGCCGTGCTACTGGTGGTGTTGTCGCCATCGTCGATATGGCAATGGTAAAAGCGAAGAAAAAAAACGAATAAAGGAACACAAAAATGTTTCTTCCTTACAAATTTCAAATGAAGAAATTTAATTTACATTTTTTAGATACAAAAATTACATAAGATGTCAAGAATACAATTTCGAATGTGTTCTATAGCAATGTGGAAATGTAGATCGTGACGTGTCTACAGAAAAGCAAACAATGTACTTTCTTTGGGCAGGGTCGTATGATATTGATAATTTTCTGGGGGATAAGACAAAACTTCCATTTCAGGGTAAAAATTCTAGTCGACTTCTAATATTAGAAATTGAGCAGTTATATTCTCTATTCGAGACAGCCCTCATATAAGAAAATCATATCTTTTGGAGTACTTTTTAAAACTATTTGACCAGAGCAAGGGTCGGTGGGTCTAACGAACATATAAAATAAGCAAATATTTCAGAAAAGTGAAAAATTGGCGCCCAACCCTTTAATTTTAAATTAAAAATTATTCCCTCGGTATGTCTAAGGGGCGATTCTATGATCGCTAACTTTTTAATTTAAATTTTAAGTTAGCTAACATTACTCGGTGATTTTGTCGTTAACCTATAACATTGTTGTATATCCTTGAATAGAGAGCTATAATGTTTGGTGTCCACGGGGAGTCACTTTTGTATTCTTTTAAAAAAAAAAATCAGAAATTGCACAAAGAAATCATTTCAAAACCAAAAATGATATTAAATCCAAGCTCCCAACGTTTTCTTTATGAACTCCATGCTCCATGCTTTCGAATCATAAATTCCATTACATTACTCAGTTTCGAATGTGACAACAACAAAAAAGGAAATAAAACGAACAACGTTTCTAATCTTCTAGTCTCTTTCAAAATCCACTTCCATTCGATAAATAGCTCAATGCCCATCAAACATGTCGTCCTCATAATAATACCGACATCCTTGGAGACATGTAACCAAAGGTGCTGAAGAATAAAAACCCAATAGCGAAATGTTCCGAGGAAATGGCTTAAATAGTGTCACTAAGTGGATTGGCATGTGATTAACTCGCAATACAACTGCATTCACTCATTCGCAATGCTCTTCGCCGCTCAAGCCAGAATAAAAGGCGAACGAGCGAACATGTGCTTTCTATTTTCATACTTTTCATGACACACACACACGCAAGCACACTAACACAATGGTAGCAGCGACATTGCATTCTTTTCCTTTTCGGAAGAATTCCTTAAAGAAATGCAAGTTCTACAATGAAAACATAACGTTTTCTTTTCAATTGGAGGGCCGGGGGTATAGCGGAAGGGCTGGCATTTCTTCTCTTCCATCCATGTGTAAGTGTGACTGTGTGTGTGTGGCCCATCATCATCAGTTTCGATTCGTTTGGCGTTGCCGTTTTTAAGCATTTGGCAGTTGGCTTAATACGTTTGGGAAATTACAATAGGTTTCAATCAAACCCCGAGTAATACCTCGTTTTTCTTACTTAATATTTTGCGCTTTTTATGCTTTCTTCGAATCGTTCTTCCATTCGGGAGTTCTTTACTTCTGCCGCTGCTGACTGGCTACGGCTGTCAGAGTTGTATGCACTGATGTTTGTTTCCATTGCTTGTAACAACATCTGTCTGTCCGTCCGTCTGTCCGTCCCTCGCTCTGTGTTGTGCTGTAACATTACCAAGTTGCAGCCACACCGAACAAGCAACAGGATGCATGATGCGTTGTATCGCAGCAACAGCAGCAACATCAAAAAATACCATTTCCAATACAATTTTTAGTTCTTTTCTTATTTCTTTCGCCATTCTGCTTTGCTTTGCTTTTGAAATTCTGCTGGCATTTTGTCTGGGGAAATTCACAATTTTCTGCACGATAAGATTTACTTGTCTCGAACAGGATGCAAGTGAGTGAGTGAGTGTGTGAGTGTGTGTGTGGGAGGGGGTTACAATCAAAATGGGTTGTTTTCATTGTTATTCCGATTTACTTGCAATGAACACTGCAGCTGCAGCCACAACAAGGAGTTGATTTGCTCCAGCAGTTCCTTGTCCAGGATCCAGCACATATTGCTGCCACATGCTATCTTATTATGGCCAATGTATTGGAGATTATGACCAAAATATGTTGATGTTTATGACTTGCAATTTCATGTGCCGCATTGGTCGGATGTGATGCCTTCGCCACACTCATACAAACAAGCCTTCTTAGGAAATTGATTGGTTTTTGGTGTGTCTGTGTTTTTGTGCCCAGCTAGCCAATAAAGCTGACATATAAATATTTCTGTATTTTTTTTTATAAAATGCATTCTGAGCCATCGCTAGGAGCAATCCTTTATTTCTAAATTAATTTTCTCTTCAGACATTTATCTTCATTCAATTCCTTTGAGCCCCATCAGCAACTTGCTTCAGTTTATTTCCCGATCGGGGAAATCTGGATAAAAAATATAAATTTGTCGTGGCTCACATCGGGAAGGATGCAACAATGGTCGTTGCTTCCATGCAGTGGCCGTAAATGTATACGACCCTGTCGTAATAATAAAATGCAGCTAATAATCCGCAATACAGCGAACAAGGCAATAGCAACAATTTGCAATGCAATAAGCCGTCATTTAATGTTGCCACTAAAAAGATTTAGTGCAGAACACACACTCGCATTCAATAAAAACGCTTTAGGGAATTAAGAAACCAATATTTATCCTAGAAAATACTATGATAGTATAAATACTATGATACTATGATTTACTATGATAGTATAGATATACTGTTTCAAAGGATTCGTCAGATTGCAAAGGAACACAATTTTCAAAACAGTTAGTAGCATATGAATTCGCCGAGAAAATTTTTATTGTTGTGGTTTATTTCTCAATTTAACGCTCCCTTCCTTTAAAAACAAACAAATCCTTTATTTTTTCACAATTATCAAAAAAAGCAAAAAAAATTCACTTTGATATTGCGGATATCCCTTTGATGTCTCGAGCAAATCATACCGATAATCCCTATTGCTGTCAAGGCTTCTATTGAAATTTTCAATTAGTTTACTTTCAAATCTATAACTAATCCCAGTTTTCCCAACAGCAAAAGAAGAGCCCCATTGACGTAGAGGATTTTTTGGATCTCTTATCAAGTCATATCGAATTGAAGCAATTCTCCGCTGAGGAAGCATTGCTTTTTTCCCTTAGTCACGTGCCGCTGACAAACGGCCCGTTTCCTCTGTGATCCTAGCGTAAGTGACAACTAATACTTTTATGATTTTTTTTAAATGATTAGACTACCTCATCAACATCGCCGTAATCATCTACAGCCGCATAATTATAGCTGAGAAAGCTTCAGAGATTGTCGGCGATTCGGGGAAGACTTCACTGAAGCGTTTTTGTTGTTGTAATAATAACATCAACACTTCATCTTTAGCCAGCGCTAAAGACGTTCATCAGCATTCAAGATGTACTTAAGTTGTCATTAACTCGTCGTTGAGCCGAAAGATGCCTTTCCCACCACTGTCATTGTGGATGAGGATGATGACGATGATGATGCTGGTTATGAAGCCGATGGTGGAGGCATTAAGGTAGCGAGCGACAGACTAGCAACACAATGTTTACTTAATGGTCCTGGAAGATTTTAATTTTTTAATAATTTTTGACAGCAAGATTTACATTTTGTAACATCTTGGCATGGGGAATTGACTAACAGGACAAGTTTATCGCAAAGGAGCCTATGACAAGATAGGTAATTTTTAAGGCTACGATTTACTCAAAAAAACATCAAAGGATGAAACCATTGTCATTTAAATGCGAAACCACATAAATAATCTTCAAAAAGTCCTTATTATGGCTCAAATGAAAAAGGATCTACCGACTGATTTTGAAATCAATGGAGAAATCAGTCGAATTGTCTGACATATTAAATAATTTCTGCAAATTTTTAAAATTTGGCACAGGGTTCCTATCATGTGCTAGATGATAGGCATTAAAATATGAATTAACGTTCAGGCCAAATACAACGGTACCTCCTGCATGGACGTCTTTGTACAAATTTTCTATTGAGAAAGAATTTCTGCCCATCTACATATTTTCTGTGAATAAAATACCTTAAGCAGGTCTTCAATGGATGGAAGTCCTTCTACATGTGTGGTTCAATACCTTCTACCGCTCTTCTGTGAGCATGAGGCCTTCCACAGGACTTCTATGGATAAAATGCCTTCTACAGGTCTTTTATAGATAATGAAGTAGGCCCAAAATACAAGATGTGCCTCTTTCATTCATTACTTGGTAAAATAAAAGTAAGTTATTGTGCATTTTAACTTTTTTGAAAATAACCCTTTTTTCTATAGCCTATTGGTCATGCAGATTGTATGCAATCTACATCATTTTTGACCTACTCGTAACTGGTCTTTTTCCTAGTTTCCTAGTCCATTTTGCAAGCCCTCTTTACCATCAACGCCAAATTGCTGAATTCAATGATTTGCTGTGAGTCTCCCTAATTGAAAGACCATACCAATAATTCAGTTCCGGCTTTATCTTCTGAGAAATTACATTGCTTTGCTGGGTCATTTAGATACTGGGTCGCTTTCGCCATGCCTTTTGCCAACTGAGAAATGACACTTTTATTAGCATGTAGACAAATTTATCGGACCATAACATGAGCTTATGCAATCAGCCCAATTTAATCCCAATAACTACTTGTCCAATACTCGAGGGGGTGGCTGGCAGTGTCTTTGTGTGTGTCCATGTGAATGTGGGTGGTGGTAGTGACTTAGTCAGCTCTTTGCAGCATTTAGCAAATACAATTTCACACTTCATTATACTCGCAATTAATCCACGCACCATTCGTGTATACCAGAATCGAGCCAGTGACTCACCCCCACACCTCCCCGCTCCCTGTCATCTCATCAATGGCTATGCTGTGCATTGAGCAGCATCACCAGGAGCCATGACATGTACTGTACGCACTTTATGTTTTCGACACAACCACCACCCATCCACCCTGCTGGCCATAAAGCAATAGTGTAAAGCCACAAATTACGACAACAATGAAAGAAGCTCGAAAGAGAAGAGGATGGGGAATAAAAAGAGAACCAAAAATTAAATGTTCAAACGCATTGGAATAAATAACCTTATCGCAGAAGCAGCAGCAACAACAACAACAACAACTTTTTGCACTAAATTACAATGAATGTCCGATGACCCGACATTCACATACACACACATATATATATGCACGTAGGATGTGAACGCATTTCTGTTGTCTGCATTCGATTCGATTTGGGGTGGATATTAACGACCCAAACTCTGCTCAAATTCCAAAGGAGCTATTAAGGAATTGTCCAAGAAACTTGAGACACCACTCTCGCACAAAATTGCCATTTGCAAACTTTGCTGGCCAGACCAGATAGACATCATAGAACTAGAAGCAGCAGCAGCAGCAAGTGCACTATACTGCTCCATAAAAAACTTTAATTTTTATATCATAACACGAACACCAAATTGGTCTTTGCCCAATAAAGACGTTTCACGGCCAGACAGTGTGGCTTGCAGTTCAATGGCTCACTCACTCACACCCAACTTAAACACCAGGCCAGACACAAAGGCAGATGGAGAAACTGAATCTTCTGTCCCCCACCCCCCATTCGTCGTTTTGATTACTCTCCAGAAACGGAAGTCGGAAGTGAGTCCATAAATATTAATGTGTGGTGGGTAAGAGTATTTTGTATTTTCCGCAAATATCAGGTCACACCTAAACACAATTTAGATAATGTTTTCGGATAGCAGGGTGAGCAAACGAGCAATCGAACGGGCAGACACGCAGACAGACACCCGATACGATTTACGAACAAATCGTATGCTCGAATTCCCATTAGTATCGACAAAAGAAAATGCCAACGAACAAACAAGCCATTCACTGAACTTTGAGCTGTGACTGATTGCAAGCTCCTTAAAGGAAAGCAAATACAAACAACTACAGCAACGCCGGGACATGCTTACCCTTGGTTATCAGATGAAGACAACACGAGGACGTTGGTCAGACACCATGGAATTGCAAATACTGGCGGACTCAAAGCATTTTCCCATTTCCCCGTTGATATGAAATGATTCATGTTCGACGTTTAATGTTCATCAAGATATGACAGGCGGTGCACCACTCCCACCAAGTCCAACTGCGACTGCCATCCAGATAAGAATTGCATCCATATTTCTTGGAATTACGAAGCAAAAATATCATCGTGACATCAGCTGGTGTTTAGAGGCGCTCTAATTAAATTGTAACAACTGAAATTGTTAATGCCAACAAAACGAAATTGTTATTATTATTCCATTTTATTTGCCGTAATGCCAACAACATTTTCGTTTTTTAAACAATTTTTTTTTTTTTTTGGAAATCCAAGTCTCCTAACCTAACCATGTGACGGTGGGTCGAAATGTCAGAAAGAATACCTTCAATAACTCAATAATTTGTAAAAGTGACAACAAAAAGTTGCCCGCTAACCTAAAAGTCCAGTAAATGAGAGCGAGTGAAGAGAGTAATTTTTACAGGTGGGTTTTTGAGAGTCCTCTCTATAAATGATCAATTTTTATCAGCTGATTAAAATCAGCAGTTTTGTGATCGCATACACAAATAAAGATATAGACTAAAGGCTTTTAATGTTTACCCCATCCGGTAGAGGATACTATGGTTGATCTCTGGGACAGTAAAGTCTGCTATTTAAGTTCGGATAATGTAAATGTTATCAAATGATAAATAATAATAAATCATAAAAATATTCGATATTTTGTGTTTTAAGATTGAACTGAGGGAAGCTCTCTCACAACATGAACGACATCTGTTGAAGTACCTTTTTCTAAGGTAACAGATGAAACAATATTTTAGTCTATACCTTTATTTGTCTATGGGGATGGATGCATTTTTCTTCGGTGAAAGAGAAATTTTTCCTAATACAAGTTACTGAGAAATTTTTATTATTGATGCTAAAAACCAGTTTATTATAGCCTCGGTGACTTTATTTTATCTTTCATAAAACAAACAATACTGCTATATAAATAGCTTTCAGATATGAAAAAGTAAGGAAGGTGATTTCCCCAATTCATATTTTTCAGAATTAAAATTATTTAACTTCTTTGGCCCCCAGTGTTCGACTTAACTTCTTTGTCAAATCATTCCCGTTGACAATCAACACAACGCCCGAGATTCACGACAGAAAAACAGCATTTGATTTTAATGATCGCAATGAAAGAAACAGAACGCAATGAAATGACGGAATGTACAAAACTCGGAATTAACATAGCCCAGCTATTCGCGCCCAGCACACAAATGAAGAACACATTCAAAAGTTACAGTTAATTTGGAAGCAGAACAATTTCAAATTTAGACAGGACAACTGTGCCACAATTACACCGACACCACCCACAACTGTCAGACTGACTTGAAAAATCTACATTTCAACTGAAATAAAGTTTCCAAAACATATCTATGGATGTTCCTGCGACAGTTCACTCCCACTCAGACCGCCATGTCAGCCCGTCTACCTGCCTTCATTTTTATATTTCAACAACATTACGCCCAACATAAAAAATTCAAAATTTCGCCAGCAAATACTTATTAAAAAGCTAAAACACACCTCGCTCCTACAGTGTAAGGTCATGTTATTGGAGAATCATGTGAATTAAGATTAATGTAGCTGAAAAGACACCTGCTGGGAATATGAACATAAATGGCCCTTTTCTAATACAAAATACCAACAAATCTTCCACAATTAGATAATAACCACACCGAAATCGAAACAAATATTATTTCATGTCTTGAGAAACTTCAACCGAAAGCGTATTAGCGAACTATTTGCAACATGCCAATTGAATAGTGAATTCATCACTAGAAGTTTTCACCCGGTTTTTCATTTTCGAAATCAGTTTACAACTCATTTTACCAAAGGATTCTTGAGCCACTCCTTTATTCGATTCTTATCTTGGTTTTCTTGAGGACTTAGTTTTGTTCTTCAGTTTATGTCACTTTTCCTAAGATAGAAGATTTTTGTTATGCCCGACTTATTTCGGTTGTTGATGACAAATGGGTTAACTCGTTTCGCTTATCGACAGCTTATTTGGAATATTTGCCACAAAGTGAAGCCAAATCGATGAACCTTGTAATGTTAGTTGAATTGAATTGAAAATTAAAACGAAAAAGTTGACTCATTTGATATGATCCCAATACAAGCGTAATTGGTTACATCTTTTGGCTGGATACTGTCAGCAATGCCTTTATTATTGCTCGCATTCACGTTCTATGGAGGGCAATTCTCGGCTATTACCCCATGCAATGTTGTTTGCGAAAATGACTACACTTGTAAAACTTGGTACGTTGGAATTTCGGTAATTCCAGTAAATGACTTGGAAGCAGAGGGAGGGGGCGGAACACAGGGGGTTATAACATTCTAGGAATGTTATGGTGGTTATTATTTGAGCAAAAGCATAAGCGTGTCTAAAAGCAACAAATACATTTTTGGCATAATTAAACTTCAAATTGCAGAAAATAATTTTAAGAGCATTTTGTTCGTTGTCAGCCCAAAGGGGTTGTGGGGGGCCAATAATGGATAATTTCTCAGAATTGTCCAAGGAATATGATTTGAATTTGAAACCGTAACATTTAGCAAAATGAAAAGCTGAAAAAAAAACTTAAATCTATTTCGAATATTTTTGCAATTTTAATTGAGCACAACATTTCATTTGCATAGCGAGTTGTCCCAGTTGCTGGAGCTAGAGTAGGAGACGGGCGGGGCGGGGCGGGGCGGTGCAAAGATGGGCTGGCAATTATTTGTGCTGGTGTTTGGATTGCACACTGACACCTCACCTCAGTGATGGAGAGCGGCTTTAATTTATCGCTGTTTTAGTTTTATCGAAATATAAATCTCCATAAAACCTAATTCATTTTAAATGAAAATATCGATTTATTTACAGTTTAAATTGTTTGGGGACACTTTTTTGTGCGGCTGTGCATCATTTTGTTGGCGTTATAAATTCATGTTATCAAAATGCTATAATTTTACTCGATGTGTTTTGTTTTTGTTGGTGTGAGTGTGTGTTATGTTTTGGTATTTTATTATTTTTCCCCATCTTCCTGCAAAACCACACACACACACAAGCACACAAAACAAACGAAAAGCCGACAGAGAAAAAAGAAAGCCGCTAGCCAATGTACACACACACACACACACAAACATCGATTCAGATACATATGTATGCCTGTATATTAGATCAGGGAGCCATAATTTGAAATTATTTACAGGACATGTCCATTTGCAGAATGACAGATGGGTCTTACTGGCGCCTGGAAACATAAATGTCAAAATTTGAAAATAATTCAAATATCATTATGCCACAAATTTGAAAAAAGTATTAGCCCCTCTATTATCGGCCCATACTGGTTAACTGTTGTTTTATTTTCAGTTAGGTTTTCTGTTTTCAACTTCAAGTCCCTTATGCCGTAATTGAAACGTGTCCCTAAAGGACTATTTCAGTTTTAAAAAGTATTTTGCTTTTCCCCGAAAACAAGAGGCTGCCGCCATTCAAGCACAACCACCCATGCTTCACAACTGGCCATTGGCAATCGCTACTACTGCCGCACCACCACTTCCACAAACACCACCCTGGGTACCACCACTATCGACATTAGCAGCGCCACATCATCAGCCACAACAGAGCTCTGGCAGCACATAAACAATCTCGTGATATGTTTTCCAATGCTCGTTTGTTCTTTTTTTTTTTTTGTATTTTTCAATGGATTTGTCATTACTTAAAGAATATTTGTTTGCTCGCAAACTATGGCCGTCGGAATATGGGTATTTTTGTTTTTGCGACATGAATCTGCTGGTACGGATACTTTGGCGTTGGAGTGGACTGGCATCGGTGCAGAAATATTATTTCATTCATGCCTCCACTCTCGGCGGCCATGTGGGGATTTGTTTTTTTTTTCGTTCTTTCGTGTTTTTTAGTTTAAATCGATTGAGAATAAGAGATTTTCCGGTACTATTGCCGTCCCGGGAGGCATGTGACATCTTCTCGCGCGCTCCATTTAAAGGACATTTGTTTGTCATTTGGCTGCCTAGGCTCGGCTCGTTTCAGTGCCGTCTTTTACAATTTGTTGTTGTGTTTTTTTTTTCTTTCGTTGTTGTCATCAAAGTATCAGACATCGAGAGTTAAGTTGATTTTGTTGTTTGTGTTGTTATTTTCTTGCCAAAGGTCTAATAGTTTTTTTGCGTCGTCCAAAAAAGATAAAAACATGACTACTCTAAAATCTGTCCTCATGCTGGTCATATAAATATGTACACATACTGGCACATATATGAGCAATTCGAGTAGTAATTTGCTTGTCAGGACATAAAAAGTCCATATCTGTTCGTCTCTCTGGCAATAGAGAGCAAAACTTATCGAAGAGAGTATCAGGTTTGGTCCAAAACAGTTTGTTCGCTTCTTTAGATGGTAAGAATGATGCCTCTCAGAAGGTTTTCTTGATTCGGGGCAAAATATGCTCATCGCGAATATTTATCAAATTGCGACAAAATACAGGCCCCATTGTTTATTACCATACACAAAGTAATAGGCTATGGGTGGCCGTCATAGTCATAGGTTGGCCATGGCCAGAGAGTGGTCCATGGCATTCTCCTAATTGATAAAGTTTAACATTTTTTGGCACAACAAATGTGGACTGCTACCCTCCCCACTTCACTGAAATATTTTTCCCACTTCTGGCTACGCCTATGGACTGTGGATATATATCTATCGGTAATGCTGAGTGATACGTTCTAACTTCTTTTAGATGCCCTTCAAAGCAATAATCAATTTATTTTCCAATTGTTCCCTATTTATACTTTTTTGAGAACTGTACCCTCTCTCCAGCAATTTTATTTCGTGCATATCTCATATGGGTATTCCACACAAGGACTCCCTGTGATGTATCATCATTACCAGAGTACGAATCTTTGCTCCGCTTTTCGGTATCATTGCCAATGGCTATAAAATGATAGTAAATTTACTTTTGTTCAATTTTGATGGAAAATACTCGCCGTAATACAATTTTAATGGCTCACAAAATTGTAAACAACGTCTGCTCGTTTTCTTTTTCAGAATTTAGTTTTTTTCCATGTCAGGAAAAATTTGGACCGGATGTTTAAAGGACAAATAACGATATGTTGGTGATTTAAAACTGCCAAATAAGGAGGAAATGTATTCATATGTTAATTTTTGAAATTGAATTTAAGACAAAGCGCAGAAATGACAGCATCGTCCTTGGAAGGAATTGTAAATGTTGACGATATCTGACGACATGAAAACGGGTGTCCATATTTTTAATGCAGGTTCAGAACCACAAATGCTAAATCGGCCAGGTAACGTGGAAAATGGTTTAAAATTTCTAAAATCGAAAAACGATCCTTATTTTTTACATTTGTAAAAGAAATATTATCTTAAAAAAAAAGATTGATGACATTCAATAGAATGACTGAATGGTCAAATTTTTGTCAATTCACAGATTAGCCCGTCTAAAAAAAATGTTGCGTAAAAATCTTAGAAATCTTAGAAAATGTTGTTGAAACTACAATCCTACGGCCTTAGATATAAAAAAACTCCGGGCCTTTGAATTATTGCTTTTGGAATAGAGCGGAATTCAGGGTAGATATCAGCATAATAAATTTAAAAAAAATTCTACTGTATTTTATAAACTAGCAACTATTCTGCCAATATCGATGCTCTTGATGTCAACAAAAAGTAGCAGTAGCACACATTTAATCACGTGTCTAATTCGTCACAAATTACAATCCTATTTTCAAACAGAACATAACAAAAAAGCTCTACATTAAGCAATTCATATTTAAACAACCATCTACTACCCCCCCTGCATTCCCTTCGAACAAGTGTTTTGTTTTTATTAAACAAAATGCTAAACAAACTGAATAATATACACTCTGTTCTAAAATTCTTTCCACTCCAATTCCAATTATCTCTCCCGAGGCTTCGTATCGATTTCGAATCATTTATGGAGTTATTCAAAAGTGAAATATTCCCGGGCTTTCGATTGCACATCACAAATTCATCATTCATTTTTTTTTTTGCTCTGTTAGACCACAACAACAACAAACAACAACAACATTTTGCTGTCAAAGTCTGACAAATGCTGTGGATGAGCCCTAAACTGGGACAACACCAGTGAACAAGAGTAAGGTTTGACTGGTGTCAGATCGTATCATGCAATACAAAACTGCAGAGCCGAACAAAAACCAGCAACGGGACAAAAAAAAGTAAAAACAATTTTCAATAAATTTTAAAAATTACTACATCACAATATAGGCTTCTGGCTCCCAACAGAAACAGAACGAAATCGATGAATGAATCATGGGCTGCCAAATGGAGTGGAGGGCTGGAGACGGAGCTGACTGACTGACACCGCACAATGTTGTGAAAACATATTTGGCCAGCCAGTGGGTCATTCGAATAAATAATGATCTAAATTTAGAAATTGGCCAAGGGGCCCGAAAACCTTTTGTTGTTAGACGGGCGGTACAAACACGACACTCGGAATGGGGGGCTTGCATAATAAATTCAAAATAGAAATCACAGGACTTAATAGTCCTTAAAGTGTTTAATGTGGCCATAAATTAAAATTTATTTTTCAAATGCGTGTGCATGTGTAAGTGTGTGTGTGTGTGTGTGCATATGGCCGAAGAACATTAAAAAAGGAAAATCACTTCCTTCACAACACACCGCCCCGCCCCGCACCACACCCAAGCCAAGCAAGTGTTTGGGTTCATTGGAGCCCACTTCGATGGCAGTGGCACTTTTCCACTGAATTATTGCGTAATTTCCAAATCGATTATCATTTATGCTTATCAAATGCGGAAGTGGCAATATCGAGGAAGTGGACCAAAGCACAATGAAACTCCCATAAAATTTATTCACTTTGGTGGGTTGCTACTCCTTCTGGCTTTACGCTCGAACGGTTTATTGCCAACGCCGCCGCCACTGCCACCACCACCGCCGTGCTCTTCATTATAAACAAATAAATGCAAAATAAACACCAGGCAGACCAAGAAAAAACCATGCAAAGTAAGCTCCTTGGTTTGCGGATCCTTTTTGGTCATTCTAACATCTTTTGTTGTTCCTATCGGGCAGTGTTGTTGAGGTCTTTTATTTTCAATTTTTTTTTGTTATTCCTTTTGTTATTTTGTTTTTCTTCCCATATTGGCACAAGGTTGTTGGAAAAAGGTTTGCAACGCCATTTTCTTTGGTCCTCCGATGGGGACCTCTTGTGGCTTATAAATACTTGTCATTTTCGTGCTTTAGCCGGCCACAAGGATATGCGTCGTATTAGAGTTTTAATGAAGTAGAAAGCTGTAGCATATTTTCTTCATAAAATTACTCGCATCGTTAACGATATTTCACACTCTTGGCTTCATTACCATTACCATCACCATCGCCATCGCTCTCGTCGCCAGCAGCCAGAAAAACCAGGAAAAATTGTCATCATTTTCCAGTGGCCACAACATGGACACACTTTTTTGCACCAACGTCGACCATCTCTCTCCCTCCCTCCTACCCTCCTCCGCTGATGGGACTTACTCCTGCAAGGCGTGCTAGTATGTGATGAAAGTTCCATTTTTTTTTTCTTCATGTTGCTGTTTTTTTGAGTAAACGGAAAAAAGGACCCGTTTTCGTGTTTGTATAGAGCACCGAGCATAAAAAGGATATGCAAACACAAACACATTATCGCATAATATAATGTGTAATTTTTGTCGTCCTTTTGAAACGATTCTTCAAATACCAAATGAACGTGCACCACATGTATGCGTAAGTTTGGATGTGTGAGTGTGTCCATGTGTGTGTGTGAGTATGCCTGTGAATGGGTTAGTGTCAAAGACTGTCTATGTTTGTGTATGCGCTGCAAATTAAGCTGATGATATGATAAAAATGTATACAAAATAACGATGATGACAGCGATTACGGCAACGGAGCTGAGGAGGCCAAGAGTACGGTGTCGAGGACGGACCACAGCCAGAGAACGACGATAATGAAGACGATTACAAAGGGTCACACAAATACAAAAACCTCTAAAGAGTTATATCCATTTCCATATCCATATCGCATCGTTCATAAAAAATCTATTCAATGGGATAGCGACGACCGATCCCAAGAAAGAATGCCATAATGTACGAGACACGGTCGGTGCGAAGTGAATGTGAAGTGTTAATGTGTCACTCGATTGTTATAAATAGGGAGGAGGAGTCGGAGTAGGAGGAGAACAATAAAAAGCACATCATGACGGTCAGCTTGGGGCATTTCATTATTTTAAGTAGGTAAGTGCAGAATGAAGGGGGAAAACAATTAATTTTTTAAGGCGATATTCTTTTTAATGCGGCCATATTTTAGAGGAGGGAAAGGCAAGAATTGAAAACAAATACTTCTTCAGGGTCTTCACTCTCGTCCACATGACAAGGAACCTTCCATCTCTAATTAGTTGATTTTTTTATTATTTTTTAATGCAATTTTTGAAGATTGGCTTGGTACCAAGACCCTATTAATTCATTTACCCCCAATCCTATTACTGATAGCCCTATTAGAGTGCTGTCTCATAGTTTTGTCCTGATTAAATATTAGTCTTCACATTCCCAAAATGAATCCGGGCTACTACGCTCCCGCTTCCTAAACTTGTACAAGATGTCTAACCATATCGGAGAGGTATAGATAAAAATAGGACGTATTACCAGCACCCATCTACATCAGCCCTTGATAGCTGAAGAAGACTTATTTAGCCCTAGTACTTTAAGTCAAATCCTGTATGAATCATGATACCGAGATGTCCCGCATTTCCTCCATATTAAGACCAACTTGAAAGACCGGAGGGAATATCGTAGAACTTAATAGAATATGTCGTGTTCCCGCACACATTTAACTCAGAAAACCCTCAGCTGAGCGGGAAAAAACATGCCACAGATGTATATTTTATACAATATTGTCTCCCGAAGGAGATCTGGAGAACACGTGCCTGTTGTCAATGGCTTTAAATTTTTATTTGCTTATAATTTCTTTCTTGAATATCGAAATGATTCGGTAAATTAAGGGCCAACAAAAACTAGTCACTAAGACTTGCAGATTTAGATGGTTTTGTTAACTTCTTTAAACCTTGAATTGAACATGACACACTTTGCATTATTGATGCTTAGAAATATGCATTTTTGGGAAAATATCCCAATATGAAAGTGGTCGTGGTAACACAATTTTGACATGCTTGGCACACAAATGGCAGGCAGCATGTGTAGATATGTTAATAACGCACACACACATACAAACACATATGCGCTCATCGCCGGACCAAAAAAAAAAACATTTTTGCTTTTCATATCCATTCAAATTTATTGCTGCAGGCGAATTTATCCATTTGCATTTGCAGACTGAAAAGTTAATATTAAAAAATATTTGTGCAGCACTTCTGCCCCGTGGGGAGCCATATTGTTGCACTTTCGAAAAAGATAAAATTGTGCCAGCATCAAAAGAGAAACTTACCAAAAACAATTCGGCTTTCCAGCAGAAGTGAACAAAAAAATTGAATGAAAAAAAAACACACTCTGAAGAACATCAAAAAACAAAGGTTTAATTCGATTCCGTTGACCCTGAAAGTAGCTACTGCTGATTTCGAAAAGGGGTCGAAACCCCAAAAAGCCAATGAAAGTATAACTTTGAATATTGCTACATATATGGGTATGTTTGTATGAATGTATTTATGATGAATGTGAAGCAAGTGGATTAAGCCCCATAGAATAATGTTTTAATTCAAGGTAATATTTTTTTAAAAATTGATTGAAATCGAAAAGTTGATCAAGGATAACTGCTCACGGCGTACCCTTGCTTTCGTTGTGTAAGACTAAGGATAAAATAATGATCAACCATTTCAGCAGATGTATGAATTATTTCAAAGGAAATAATAAGGAGCGATAATACATATAAACATATATTCAACATTTGGTCTTCATCGCCGAAAGTCTTTTCAGGATCTCTCGGAAACTCCATGATCTCTGAAGTTATTGTGTACTTAGATAACTAGGTTTAACTGATGCAAAAATAAATCTATTAACTAATTTCCCTCAGATGTTTGTGATACGAAAGGTATTTGAAGTTGTCTTCCACATTTTAATTTAAATTCCATTCCCCATGCCATTTAACTTGCACATAGCACATAATTGGTGTCCTTAATCCTTTTGTATCCTGTTAATTGCAATGCTTTCCTCATCCTTAATTAGAAATATTTTCTTCGAAAACACAATTTCATTGGCATTTCTGAACATTTCAGCCACTCCGGTCCTGGTAACGAACTCAATCGTTTGTTTCATCGGCAAAGCTTTTTGCAGATCGCATAATTGTGAATTGAATTTCTGAAAATGTTTCAGGCATTCATTTCACAATCACCATTCATGCCATAACCAAAAGCACTACAACGGCGTAAAAAACGACAACAAAAACACCAACACCAACCCAAAAAATAAAAACAAAAAAACAAAAGGCATTAAAAGTAATTATTTTTTAATGCATCTTTTGTAGTTTTTTATTGCTGCTTTCCATCAACGCAGTGCTTTGTTGTTTAACATAGTAACACACATACACACACACTTGCAAGTGTAACTGAGTGTATGTGTGTGTATGCACATTTGATGGCATGGCTGTGTTTGTATAACCGTAAGTATGCGTAGGACAACACCATGTGTTCGACTTTTGTTATGGAATCTGAAAAGTTGTTGCAGTTGTTGCTTTCATTTCCCATCATTTCACTGGATGTTGTTGTTATTGTTGTCGGCGGTTTTCACTTGTGTTCTGTTAAGCTGAGTTTTTTTCGTAATTCCCTTTTTTGTATTTTATGATGATTTTTCAGTTCATTTAGCGCACTATGCAAAGTATCTTGACGTCCATAGCCGGAGTATAGCCACATTCAAAAGTACGTACGTACGTACGTACATAACTACATATTAGGGATGGCAATTAGTGAAATTAACAAAGTATTTGTAGAGATAAAGAGTTTAATTTCGCCACAAATATTTTTCAAGCTATAGTTGCATTAAAGTTCTTTGAGAGAAAAAGTTCAGGGCCATAGCTTTGCTGGTAGCACCAAAAGAGAATTTTAAGCCAATTTTGTGTACTTTAATGTAGTAGGAAAATATTTTAATTACGTACAACTATAGAAGAATATTTCCTTATTTAAATAATTCTAAATGTACTTTCCCACAAAAAAATCGATATGCTTTTTCCGTCTCTTGTGGCCTCCTTGAATCTAGAGGTACTACGAACTTCACAATTAATCCCCAATTCCCTTCAAAAATATCTCAAGACGAATCCCAAACTCCCCCCAAAGCCCTTCACCAGTTTAAGTAAAAAGTTTACGTTTTCATATATTTTTTAGCATTGTTGTTGTTTTTTTGATCTTCTTCTGGTCTCATCCTCTTCCACATTTTGTTTTTTTTTTTACTTTTTTCGCCATAAAAGTTGATAACAAATTTTTACACTTTTTTTGATGCAAAATGGTCGAATTTTTTAAAAATGTATGGCTTTTCCCTTTGCTCCTATTTGTTTTGTGGCATTGCGGATAATGGTAATGACGACAACGAGAACCACCAGCACCACCAACATCAACATTACCGAACGGCAATGCATTGTGGAAGAAGCGAAAGTTTGTTCTTCGTTTTGTTTTGTTGCTTTCAAAAAAAAAAGAACAACAACAACAAACCGTCATAATAATAAAGCTCCAAATATGTGTGGACACTCATTCATTTCATGAAAATTTTAAAAGGTTTTTACTTTGTTTTCAAACAGCAACAAAAACAATTAGAGGAGTATAACGGCGCCTATATGCAGGGAAGGCACGCCGTTGCCGCCTCGTGGCCATTGACGCTGTTGGTGGCCCTGTACATTGTTTTGCCGCTAACGTGATCTAATCACCAGCCAGCCAGCCAGCCAGCCCAGCTAAGCATGCTGTGAGTTGTTACATTCCCATCGTCCTGGGGCGTATTGGAAATCCATTAAATATATTGCGATTTCTTGTTTTGCCATTTATGTATTTTGGTTTTCATTTTGGCAACGTTTCTGTCATTAAGTCCAACCAAACAAATGAAAAATGAGCTCAACAATGTATTCAGTTTGTGTGTGAGTGCGCCACCCAACCAAGGATGGCAGACAGCAAGGATACGTCAACCCGACAACAGCATACATCAAAATTATGGGTTACTGCTACAGCATTGGCATCGAGTGAAACCATGCTTGGATGACAATAACTCCTAGGAACTCCAAATATGGATCCTTAGGAATGCGATGAACTAGGAGAGATGTTTCATTTCCGGCATCATACAAACTCAAGAACAACGCTTCTTCAAATACTTGCATTTGCCAACTGACAGTAAGGGTGTCAATAGTAGTAGCTACAAACCCCGGCAAAGGCGCTTTCACCTGCTGCATTTCTTTAAGAAGCTTCCCAGCGTTACAATGAACCATAACTCATCGGCGGCATTCGGCGTAATGCATAGGGACAACGGAAGCACTTTAGTTGGAGGGAACTCCTTGATTGCGTTTTTTTATTCTGGCGATATAACTTCTTTTGCATTTGTTTAGCAGTTCGAACGGAAATTCCATCAATGTTACAACAACAAACGAACACGAAGAAAAAGTAATAGAGCATTAAGCTAAACGCTTAACAAGGTGGCGCCCAAACAGTGTATACAAATATGTTGGTCTTAAAAGTCCATCTGAAGGATGACAGGCTGTAAGGCTGGGTTTTAGGGAACTTAAAACTACAAACAAAACCCATCGATAATTCCCAAATATGCGTCATATCAAAAACATTTCTAAAATACCTCCTAGCTTAGCTTAGGTTTAAAAATTTAAGAATCAAATAAACAAATATGACTAAAATATTTTAAACTAAAGTTTTTTCTCTCTCTCTCTCTCTCTCAATTTCTTTCTCTGCATAGCTAACAACGTCTTACAACCATACTACGCAAATTTTACTTGTGCATACGAAAACAACAACGCTTTCATAGAACGGGCGACAAGGTTATATGCCAGAAGATAATCGGTTGAAAGGATGGAAGGAAACCTCCCGCTGCGAAACAAAATTCCTCATCATGTTGTACAGTTATGGATTTTATTCAAGTGGATTTCTCTCTTTCTCCATCGCATGAAGCAAAAATGTAGAGAGAAAACCTTGAAGTGAACGCAAAGGTAACCGGAAACCTTTTGCACGTAGGAAGCAGACGAAGGCAATGCAGGAATTACAGCGGAGTACTAGTTGATATTTTACTTGCGAAGTGCATGGCTGCGAATGCCTGGCTGAGTGGTTGGTTGGCTGTTTGGTGCGGTTGATTGTTGACTGACGGAGAAGTGTAGCTATGACAATGTCAACGACAACAACATCATAGTTCCCATCAACACTGGCAAGCAAAGCACCAGTGTCGCCATGGCCAACAACGAGTTGTAGTTTGAAGACGCCATGGTGTTAACGTTGATCACCAACCTGTTTCGGTCGTTCTGTCGTTCGTTCGCTCGTCCGTTCACCAAGAAACGTGATGAAACATAATTTCCAGATGCTGAAGGTGTTTGTGTTACCTTTTATGGCCCAGTTATTGAACAGCTCGCGGATGAAATTCGAAATAGATAAAACTTTCGCTTTTATCAAGAAGGACCACCAGCAATAGAAGTTGGTAGCAACAACAAGGATTCCCATTTCCACCACACCCACCAACAATGTAATTAAAGTTGTTTCAAAACTTTTGGTCTTTAAAGTGCAATTTTTGAAATTGGAATATTGTGTGTTGAAGAATCTCCAAAAGATTTGGGAGCGTGGTTAAGTGGGGGTGCTGGGCAACTGAAGCATTCGCCAAGGATTTATATTGCAAATTATTCTTAAAACCCCATAAAGAACTTTGGATGGCCATGAATGTTTACTATTTCAAATTTAGCGTTATTGTTGTTGCTGTTGCTGCTGCTGCTACTGCTTCGACTTCTGCTGTTGTTATTTTCGCTTGGCTCAGTTGTTTTGTTTTTTGTGTCTGTTCTTTGCTCTGGCTACATGTTTTAGCTTTAAGACAAAGCTGTAACTCTGCGTGTGTGTGCTTTCGCGAGGGGACGATGGCAAGCGAACAACAAACTAATCTGTATTAAAACACAAACTTACAACAAATATTTCTCCGGTAACCAAGGGACATATTAAGCGATGGCGACAGCAAACCACGACTCCATTAGAGCTCCTCCGGCTACAAGACAAGAAACAAGTTCCAAGTTCAGTTCTTGGAAACAAATTTAACGCCAAGATAACAACTAACAAAACTTCGATAAGTTTTTGGCGAAGCGGTGTTGGAGGTGTGTTTGTGTGCGATGATATGGGGTGAAGTGTTCCCTTAAAAAAACCTAAAACCAAAAACACCTCCTGCGAAACAAATAGAAGAAAATGCAGAATACGCATAGCCCAGCTCCCCAAATTTTAATTTGTTATTAAGAATATATGGCGAAAAAACTTTGTCCTATCGTGTGTATTTTTTGGAAAATCGACCAAGACGAGATTGCAACCTCAGCCACAAGTCTGGGTCGATACGTATGTATATGTGCATACGTTCATATGTAAGGAAAGCAGCAGGGACGAACTAGGAGAGGCCTAAACATTCTTACACACATAACTTCAGGAACTCTGAACATTTGCAGAGCGGGAAACAAACCTCATTACATGGCTTCAATGCGAAGGCAAAAAATGGCTTCGAGTACGCTTGTGTATGCTTCTGGGATGATATTTTCTACGACGCACTCCCCCATACGCAAAATATTCAGTGTCGTATTCAGTTGTATTATTCATAGAAACTGTTTCGTAGTCTTTGGCCAAAAATTGACGTCAACCATACGTTAAGGTGGAACAGTTTACTTCTTTCAGAGCACCCGGCCCCACCCTCCTCCACAGATCTTTAAAGAAACTTTTTAATGAAAACAAAAGGGAAATCTCAGTTTCCAAGGCATGCACATACACATGTACACACATACGCTTATTACGAGCAGAGCACTGAGGGTAAGCCAAATTAGTTTATTTTGCAGACACCAGACACTGCGAATTGTTTTTATTATTGACTAACAACAAGTGAGAGGGAGGGAGCATGGTACTCTATAGAAATGCTGCTCGCAGAGCTGTTTAAAAACTAGAGTGCTTTAAAACGGATTCTTAAAGAACTACAGGTGAATGAAGAATATAAACAAGTTTAAAAAGTTTTGAATAAATTAGGAGAGAAAGGTGACTGGTGCTATGTCCCGAGTTGGGTAGAATAGAATTTCCATTATGAATTTCCTCTATGGTGATTTTAACACTCTGATAGGAAAAATCTGATTTGGACGAGATACATACGGGATGTCAATTTTCTTATATCATAAATAAGGTGAGTCCCGATATACGGGATTTTGATGGTTTTATCCATCTTCTCCTCAATTTTTATATATAACTTAACGCTTTTTGGTTTTATAGGAAAGCAGATATTTCTGTTAAAACATATCTAATAAATGTTGAGAGAGATGATAGGATAGAAGTAGAAAGCATGGAGGAAATCGTCGTTTTTATCACCAGAGACAATAAAGTCTTTATAAGAAGTTATAGATGACAAAGGGATCCATGTCTGAATTCACACTGAGATCATGAGTCGAAGGTTACCCCATAACTTGTATTCTTTCCCCTATTAGAGCAGGACAGTGTCATAAGAGATGTTCGAGTGGATGAGGAAGAGAATAAAACCTCTTCCTCATCCACTCACAGCCTACGGTATTCGGCTTTAGAGGTATCCCATGTGTATTCAAAGACGTAACGTTATTAATGCTTAATAGAGCGGGATTCTACAGAATTCGGAATTTTTTGGTAATAAATACTTCTTGTGAATATCTAAAAGGCTCAAGGATTTTTTAAAGCCAACCTCATTACACAATATTTTGAGAAAATTCATCTGAAAATATTGACATATAAACAGCAGGAACCAATGCGCGATATTTAAAAGAACTGGGAGAAAAGTGAGAGAACCCCGAGGTTTTTGAGAAAATGAACGGTAGCATTACAGAACTTCAACAAAATTAAATGCTTAATAACTTAATTGCACTTTATATAGCACCCCCTAAAATGAAAAACCCGAAATATTTCAAACTTGAACTTGAATATCTAAATGACACGTTTTTATCATGCCTAGAATTATTGATTTTCAAAATCTACCATTTTCATTCAGAGCTCGCCAATTTCCTTAATGGCATGAAATGTACAACAATGCCCTTCTGAGGAGAAAGAGGGGGTGTCAATTATGCAAATCAAGTTCAATAGAATATACTTTCGATTCCATATCTTAATTGGCAAGCAAACAACGGACAAAACTTCATGGATATTTTCTTTGTCTCGGTTTGTCATATCGCTGAGATGTCCCACACACAAGATAAAAGATATGTTTCTGCATCAATTTATTACAGGCAATGGGGAGAAAGTTATGACATCATCATTGTCATCGTCATGGCCACACAAACAAACTCATACGACACAAAATACATACATACATACACTCACACACACGCACGCACGCTATTCCCATGCAGTTCAATACGACTACATGGCATTCTGACGATTACCCTTCTAAATTTTAATTCCATTAAGAACATCAAAAACTTTTCTATTCTGTTTTTTGCGAAGACTGGGTGGGCCGCAGATGAACTAATTCCAGCGGGGATAAATGAGAGTAGGATTCAGAAAAAAAATATTTTTTCTTTGTTTGTTCGCTCGAAAACAAAAGGGAAAAAGAAAATCTAAAAAAAGCCCTTCGTTTCAACGCATACAAAATTACAAGACCGAATGAAGAGTATCGAAAACCAATCATAAAATTAAGAGCAGTTTTCAATTTCCTCTACAAATTGTGGCACCCGTCCTCCGTCACTGCCACAACTAGGAACGACATCGCACAGACAGACTAACAATCAACCGAACCAAAGGAGTTTAGCCTAGAACACTAGGATTCCATTTGGCTTGGAGATCTCATATAAGGGTACTTTTGGGCCATGGAGGCACGACAATTCGGGGAGAACGATGCTCGCGCACGATGACAAAGGGAAGAAAGACAAAAACGACACGAATTTGGAAACAAAAGTGCTTTAAATGGGCGTTAAACTGTTTTAGCAGCAAACATTACAAAATCAAAGGATTAGATTGAATGTTACAAGAGATAAACACACACACTCGCGCGCCCCTCTCGGCAGGCGATGGGAGGGTTATCACATCATGCGAATGTGTAAGTGTGTGTTTGTACGTGAGTTTGTGTGCGGATCTGATGTTGTTATTTGAGTTGTTGAGATCATTGTTGAGTAACACAAATATTTATTTAGGAAATTAATAAATGTGTTTAATGTTTTTGGGTGCCTCCTAGCCTCCCACCCCAACCCCACAATACTTTTTCAACTGCCTTCAGCCTTTAGGGGCATTGAATAACTTTTTCGAAATTTCGGTTGTTTGTTCAGCAATATATAACATTTTGGAATTGCATTAAAACTTCCAGTGTAGTAAATTTATAGAAGAACCGAAAAAAAAATCAATTTCAAATTCGATTGAAATGTTAGGCAGTAGGTTAGGTCAGGATAAAGTAATTCGTTCTATAATTGATGGATGCGATAACTGTTTGCGGGGTGAAATAGTAATTGAATTTAAGGTTGTCTTGACGGCGAAATAAATGTCCACTACTCACCATATTCTGCACATTTAAATCAGACTGGTAGTTGGAAGGAGTTCACTAATTACTAAAATTATGGCTAACAATATTATGCCTAAAAATTATATGCATGGAATTGATGTTGTTTATGTTAGTGTGTGTGTGAAATCGCCACACCTCCGAAAAATTCGCTTGAATTTAAACAAAATGAAGCTCACTCGAATTCGAGCTAAGCGCTCCTGGGAGCAGAAAAAATCGAACAAAAATCAATTTTTCCATGTCACTCGAATAGGAGTGAGCATGGTTTTCTCGATTTTGAGTGAGAGCAAAATTAGTTGGAAATCGAGCAGATTTTACTCTTGCCGAGCATTATTTTAGTTTTTGTCATACCGTCATGTATGTGTACTTTTGCATCTGATAAGTCATCTATTCTAATTTTTGTTTTCACTTTTATCTTGTTTTGATTTGCCAGCCGAATTGACAAAATGCGTAAACATAAACAAAAATTCTTTAATATATCCCCCTCACTCCACATCAGTGTATCTGTTGTTTTCTTATAATTTTTCCTCCATTGAGAAATGAAATTCTCCTTTCATTTGTTGTTTTTGCTTTTCCACTTCCCGTTCTGCTTGTTTGTTTGTTCATTTTTGTTATTTTGCGACTCTATTGACTTTTGCTAATAAGTTTTTTTTTTTCGCTCTGCCAACTAATAGAACTCTAAATTGCTAATATTAGAGTATCCTACAGCCAGCATATTTCCATTTACAATCATCAACCGTTTTGCCTTGTGAAAGAATTTAAGCCGTTTGCAGTCGATGTGTTCCTCCAAAGTTATTCAATTCTCTTCATTTCAATATGAAACAAAAAATGTTGTTTTCATTCTTTTCTTTTTTTGCCAAATATGCAGAAGAATGAAGGAAAGAAGATGAAAAAAACGCCACCATGAACCATCGAACAATTCGACAAAGAGTTTTCTCCTTCGCCTTTCATACTTGACTTTGGCTTATTTTGCAAGGATTGTTTTCGTTTCATTCAAAGTTGGAATTTCTTGTTTTGTCTTAACCAAAAGACCGCTTTAATAAAGGAACCAAACGACGGAGCAACGTTGACTTTTATATTCACACTGGCGCCTATTTTAGTGGTAGTTTGGCGCGTCCTTATAGCCAAAATACAAGAATCACATCAAATTTGAACATTTCTTTGGTGTGTCAAAGAACTAAAATGGGAATGACACACACATACATGCAAACTTCAGAAAAGAGAAAAAGCAACAACACCATAAGCATAATGTGTTTGCTGATGTGGCTATTAAACTAATATGGAACAGACAAAAACAACAGCAACAAAAACAAAAACAAAAACAACAATCCAGAATATCATAAATATAAATGAAGGTGAACGTAATAGAATTATTGGAGACGAAAAAAATATGTCCCACATTTTACATAACAGGAATCCAGAATCTTTTAGTATCTGAACAATGACAAAGTCCTTGACATTTTGTAAGACTCTGGGAAACAAGTAGAGTTTTACAAGTCCATGTCCTTATTTATAAACTGGTAGGTTAATATTTATAAGTCCAATTATATCTACAACTAATATACAGGCTGAGAAAAAAAAACTGCAACAAAGTCAAACGCCATAATTTTTACATTTCTTTTTTTTAAATTTTATTGAATGAAAGAAAAAATGTCGGAAATAGCATCAAATTTTAGAATAAATTTAGATTTGTTTGAATTTGTCACCTTTGTCACGAATTATGGCCTTCAAACGGCCAATGAAACCGTCATTCGCTGCCCGAATGTTGCTCTGCGGTTTTTTGGTCCATTCCCGGCGAAGCGCTTGCTTGAGGTGATCGACACTTTGGTATTTTTTAGTGCCAACCTTGCTTTCCAAAATACTCCAGACACAATAGTACAACGGATTGGTATCCGGAGATTTTGGTGGCCATTGTGCGCTGGAAATGAAGGGAGGAACTTAATTTTGTAACCATTTTTGGGTGGCGCGTTCTGAGTTCGATGGTGCTGAGTTCTATTAGAATGTCCAAGATCTGCGGTCAAAATGTTTGCGTGCCCAAGGCTTTAATACGCCCTCCAGCCCATCACCATAGCCGACGCTTGAGTTCTGGTGGCCAACCGAAGGTACTTTTCGGACCATTTCTACTGATTTCTTGTTGCTGTTTTCTTCCGTCCACTTCCTTGACGTCGGGCTACGCTACCAGTATCTCGGTAACGAGCGATAGTACGAGACACCAAAGATTTATTCACATATAAATGCTGGAGTGCTCTAACGATAGCCACTTGTGATTTTCCAGCCAAATATATAGAAATATATATAATGAGCTGTCACTGGAATAATTTAACAGCTGTCGGACGAGTGGCTTAGGAATGACTGCAGTCTAAAGTTGGTTGCAGTTTTTCCATCTTATATATATATACTTTAGGTAGAAGTTGGGTACTTTCAGCAGCCATTTAAAAGTACCGCCTGAAGTTTAAGCCACAATAACCAAGCGAGCTGGCAGTAGTTGGACATTTCGGGATGTGGCTCTATTTTTCTATGCAATTCTATATTACTGACCCAGCTGTCAATTTTTGTCTTAAATTTCCCCTCAAAAGCAATTCTGAAATATTTCACTCTCTCTCTTTCACTCTCTCTCTCTCTCTCTCTCTCTGAATGACAACATTTCAATATCTTAGATTTATTTATCAATGCTTCCAGTTATTGCCTTATTTGTAGTCTTTTTATTTATCTGCCCGCTTCAGGATAACATTTTCCTTTCATTTTAAAATGAAAATGTTAACAAGAATAGCAACCGAAAACAAAAACTTTAGATATTAATTATAATCCTCCCGGCATTGTTTCTCCAGAAAACAACCAATTTGGCGGGGATTACAAAGAGAATTAACAAAAATTCCACTCTGTTAAGTAAATCAAACAACAATCTAGTCAATTTCGAATTCATAAAGTTAATGTTAATTCATTAATTGCCGTAAAAAATACATTTGTAATTCGCTGAAGTACTTCGAAGTACAAACAGACACACGAGCAACGAAAAAATCAAGCGCAAGGACTTAACAAACCAAATGCCACATCAAACAAGGCATTTTCGAACTAATCCATGAGGCAAAACATAAACAATTTCCAACAAAGCGACCAAGATTCGCCGCGTGTTTGTTCTGAACGCTCAGCTATTCGAATATTCCACGTACTCGTATATACCACAGACATAGCTTGCTTTGGAGAATTCCATGAAATGTTGTGTCTGCCCAAAAACCATTGGCACTGGAATATGCAGTTCGAATCGCTTCTTTTGTTGTTATTTTATTGCTGCTATTGCCGCCATTGCTGAGAGTGCTTAATTTCAAACTTTGATCATTAATTATAATTTAGTGTAATTTAGGTAATGTTAACAGCAATCCTTGTGCAAGCAAACAACTTTGGCCTTTCCGCTCTTGGCATATTTACGTAAGAGGAAAAGAAGAGTCACAACAACTAGTGTAACAAATCTCCAAGAGATTCTTGGGCAAGAGACAACAACAGCAGCAACAGCAAAATAACCGAAACTTTATTTCGAGTGACAACTCTGGCAGCCAAAGTAAGCTAACTTTTCTTTGCACGCATTCACATACGAATGCACATCGCACGCACACATACCCAAAGTGCATGCTACATATCACTGAACTGCACTACTGCTTGTGTCCTACTTGCATGTGTGTGTGTGTGTGTCTGTTCGTTTGTAAAGCCAACTATTTTTCCACACACACACACACACACACACACACAAAAGCAATACAAAGGACGACTTGACAACCAAAACAATGGCAGTAACAAAGCCACAAAGTAATACAGCATGAAATCGAAACAAAATGCGGTGCTTTCCCAAATAGGGATGTCCATCCTCAGAAAGGGGATTTCGTTTTTATATTCAAAAAATAAGGAATGTTAGAAATATTGCCTTCATTGTTGTCAGATAATGAAGCTGTTAGCAGGAAGTCAATCTGTAAACACGGTCTGCTGGGCTGACTTGTTTTTCCCAAATAAGAAGTCTTATATAGACCAGTTCAAGGGTTGATAATCCTATGAAGATGAGTAAAGGGCCTAGATGTAAAAATGTCCAGAGAATTTTCTAGAGACGAGGAGAGGGACAGAGACTCTTTCTGAGTTGATTTAAATGTCTTGAACTCTTGTAAAGGACACCTTTTATTCTTGAGACAAGCGACAGTTACAACAAGTTCTATAGAGACGAGCAACATTCTCATTCCGTTGTCTGTTACAGTTAACCAAATCTAGTTCGATCGAACGAATTAGTTCCTTATCTAGTTTCGTGGACTCCGGTCGTTTGTATGAAACCCGTGCGTATGATTGATATAAAATTTATGAAATCACTCATACGTCTAGGAACTGGTGTGCTGAACTAAGAACTAGACTGGCACAACTCTGTTTTCTGTAAGCGAGTTGAAGACGAGGAAGTCTTCTAAAGCTGGTCTCTTCTAAAAACTAATTGAAGGACCAGCTTGTATTTTAATGACAAATTGAACAATTCAACCAAAGTTTGATGATTTATTTAATGTATCTCTGTATTGATAATTTGAATAGAATTTTGTGGCTGAACATCAGTGCTGACTAACCTTCCTTTTTCTATAGAAAAAGAAATTGCTAAGTTTTAGAGATTTTCTCTAGAAAAACGTAGAAAAACACACTTGGTTGAATTTGAGATATACACTTTCAGCCGTTGCTATATTTAGTTGTTTTTCGATAGAAACATAAGTAACTTCATTATTTGGATATTGATTTTTCAATAGATCAGCTCCCATCATCAGAATAATGTTTCTGAATTTTCCATACTAAAGAACTAAATATATCAATGGAAGAAACTGGATTCCTTATGATCGACACTGTGGCCAAACGTTTTTGTTCTGAAGTCTAAGTGGACATTCCTACATTAGCTTCATAGCTCATGGGGATTTTCAAAAAAAAAAAAAAACACAATAGATCCTTTTTGAACAAATTGCACTTTAGAAAAGAAAAAACTTGCAACTCCGACGGAACGTTGGATGGAACACTGCAAAGGAGAATATCGAGTAAATGCAGCACGCGACCCCTGTCACTCTCACTTAAAAACTTGTCTTGCAGTAGAAAGTTTTCAATTATATTCTCCACATGAGAATGGCTGCATCGAAGAGGCTGGGAGGCACTCGTTTGAAATGCTCTTATGCCATTTTTTTTATTCAATTTCGTGTTTTTTTTTTTCTTCCCAAAGCGTTATGTGTGTAGATATTTTTTGTTTTTGTTTACAATTTAAATTTTCGTAGGTGTGCAAATGAACTTAAGTTGGCTAATAAAATTATTTAGTTATTGTCTGTTCAAGCCACAAACTTTATGTCACACCCGTACAAATTTTGTAGACATCTAATGAAGGCTGTGAACGTTTGCTGTCACATCTACATTCCTTAGGAATGCCGATAACGAACAAGAAGTTCATAGATACGAGAAGTACCCTCTTCTACATGCACGCACACACATAAGCAGTGCAGTAATGGATATTCCTTTTGTGGTTTTCCAAGAAATGTTATTAAAGAGCCAACTTCTTCCGGTTAAGTCAATAAATTCAAATTATTCCATTAAAATTATTTGATACGTTCGGTATGGACTGAGTTTATTCCATTTGCTCGTAGATTGGAAAACTTCTTCAAAGTGTGGCGTCTGAGGAGGGTGTACAGATGAGGGTACCCCCTACCCAATTTAAAACCGAAAACTTCTAACCAAGCGATGGTGTAAGTATGCAAAGTATCATTGTTATCATTAGTTATCCTTGGTTCCTTTTTGTTGTTGCGGTAGATGTTGTTGTTGTTTTTGTTTGCCTTCCTTGGCCTTTGTGCGTCTGTGTTACGTTGTGGATTTGCCATCATCAACAAAGTTCGAACTAAAGTCGAAACCTATTAAAAATTTGCTAGCTTCACCTTTATGGCTCACCGCAAGCACTGAGGGTTCACCCACAGACCTGCCTTTGAAAGCCCCTCCGTCGTTAAAGGCAGGCAGAAGCATAGGCCAAAGAAGTTGCTGTAGTGTCGTTCATGTGTCTGCCACATACACGTCGAAGAATGGGATGAACAAGAACCAGAAAAAAAAGAACTCGAATCGATGAGATGTGATATAATTTTAGGTTTGCAATACGTGAGGATATTATCAATAAGGTAAGTTTCAAAGGCTTTCGCACTTTGTGCAGAAACTAATGAATTGATCGGAAACATGCCACATCATAAGGAACGGGTCTTGGCTAGGTGTGTTTGCTGCAAGTATCGTCATAAATTTACCTTTGACAAGCCATGCGGAAGGCAGGATATCAACATCTTTACCATCCCCACCAACACCACCACCACCAGCAGCATGCCAATTGCGTTAGGTGGGTTCGCCTGGAATGACTGCGAAAAGTAACTATCCCAGAAGTACATATCTGAGCCATTAATGTTCGGTTCATTGGGTTAATTGTTTTTTAAAAATTCCACTTAACGCAGTCAGTTGGCAGGATTTTCCTTTCCAGGGAAATAATCATTTAACCCATGGCCTGTTTTTTCTGTTTTGCTTTCCTTTCCTCTATAAGGACGAATACTTTTTTGTGTGTGATTTCATTAACCCTTTTCTGTTAGCATAAAATTAGCGAAAAATTATCAATTATTCCTTTTCTTATTTTGGTTTATTCCTTGCACTTCCTTCTCCTCTAATCAAGTTAATTTTAATGGGAAATCTTGTACGCACAAACATGCACACACACACACTCAAAATTGTACCCAACAAAAAACAAAGAAAGAAAAAAAGGAGACTAGATAAATTATAAATTATTCTTTATGGAAAATATGAACAATAACAACAACAAAAACACGAAGCAAGAGCAGAACAGAAAGATTTATCAAAAACTGTGTAATTAGCTTAGCCTTGCGACTCGTAGACCAAAAACTTTTTCGGAGCAAGTTACTCTGGCTGGGATTTCGCCATCCTGCCTCCGCTCTCGTATCTCTTAATGCCCCTACATGCCTTACATGGAAACACAAATTGTTGGAAAATTCTTTCTTTAACAGCACAAAAAAGAATTCAAATATTTGCCCTCTATTCCAGCGGCAAAAGCGGCAGCATCAGCAGCACAAACGATCAGATCATTACGAAAAAGGATATATGTACATATGAATGTACTTTGGAAGCTTACTTGGCGGAAAATATAAACTTTTCTTTCGACACAGACATAAATTATGAATAAAATAAATAAAACAACAACTCTCTTGTTCTTCTGATATCTTTTGACAAAATATTTGCTGTGTTTGCGTAGACGTTTTAATGTGACAGATGAGCGAATATATTTAGCTACTCAACGCTGAATATTCCACGAGCACATGGTTATAAGAAATACACAACCATGTGTACATATGTGTTCAATGTGCTAGAAATGGAACGGACATTGGGATCACTATACAACAAGCCTGGGGCTCAATCTCTTTATAATCATGCCACAGGTCGCAAATTGAAAATAGGGTCAGAATAGAGAGTTAAAGTTCAGGGCTGGAGTTAGAGTTAAGGGCTTGGCAGAAATCTACCAATTTGGACTGTCATCTAACAATATTTAGCGGGAAACATAAACCATAACTTTTATGTCGAAAAATACGAAAATTTCCACAAAACCGCAAATATTTGTACTCCCGACCAAATCACAAATACATTAAAGGGTCACTTCTTACCATATAGAGATGCTTATAGCCAAGATATGGGATATATAGCAAAATATGTTCGTTATATATGTAAAAGAAATATAACTTATTTATTCTGCTTTCAAGTCAAGAACCCGTGTACTAATTTTCACATTTCTCATAAATTCGGAATGGAATATATTTTGGTGTATTTCTTCAATTTGACTTACAATTTTAAATTGTTTTTTTGTTTTCCAAAGTTTTTCAACACCCTGCAACATTATGTATTAGGGTATTACAAGTCCCAATTATCGTCCGATCCTCACGGAATTGGATTACCATTGGATTATAGTTTGTATATGTGATTTTGAATACCTAACAATACGACGGAGTGCGTAAATATTTGTGCAAATGCCCTCGGCCAAAATCAAAGTGCAACATCTGGGCAGGGTTCTATGGAATTATTTCAAAAACTAAATCTTCCAAGCTGGATTTGGACATAAGGGGGCTTCCAACATATTGTGGTGTTGTAGGGTATCACATGGTCCTATGATTACTTGTTTTTATTTAGCTTTTAGTGGAGAACTAATATCACATTAATCGTTAAATAGTTTTAGGCTAATGTGTAATTCAAAATCCATTTCAGTCAATCGTTTACGAAAAGTCGATTCTTTGCCAGCGAAAACTGTGGCCGTGTTTACAACAATTCTCTCTTCGTAACAATGCAATCCTCTTCTTTAATATCTTTTATTATCACCCTTCTTTGATTTCCCCACAAATTCTTGGAGTTTGAGGTTGTGTTTGTACTTTACGAGAATATTTATCGACTATCCCTCCCACTCCTGTCTATAATGACAATTATATTGATTTGAGTGTTTTTTTATTCCCATCGTTTTTTTTTTTTGTCTCTCCCTTTTCTTGACATTGTCCGTCCCCTCACAACCCATCGAACATCTAAGTGCAACAGTTAGGCCCAAAACACGTTCTCTGCCAAATTATTGTTATGCTCAAATAAAATCAAAGCGAACACTTTCGTTGCCCTTCATCAGCGTTGTCGCATTTGTTTCTCCTTGACGCTCCCTCCCAATAAAGACCAAGACTAGAAGACGTTTTTTCTCTCCTGCTTTTTTCCAATGCACGACACGTAAATGTCGTAAACTCAAACATATCCTATGGCTAAGCCCGAAATCGCAGCGAAAACGAAAAAAAAACAGCAACTGAAAGTAGAAATGGAAGTGTAACGAAAACATCGCAGTCAAAGCAACCAGAGAGACATGCAACTTTCGTGGAGCAACAGCGGCTATGTCTTACAGGAAATAAAGCTAACTCTGGAGGCTGTTTTAATGCGTCAGCAAATTTTCACAAACTGAAGTTTTTGTTGAAGTTTTAATGGCAACACCATTATAGGGCCAATGATATAGTAGTCTTCTTCTGGTTCATACCCACAACTTCGTTTGCCGTTTTGCTCGAAAAAGAACGAGGAAATACAGGGCAGACACAAACATTGGCAAGACATGTGGCAAAGTCTGGATGCCATTCAGGGTGCGTGTGTATGTTCGTGTATTTGTATGCCATAAAAATGATAAGAAGACACCGAGAAAAGAAAGTAGGAAGAAAAAAATTGAGCCTCATTTATTATCCTTTCGTGATGTTATGACAGACAACCATAACACGAAAACACACATGCACACACACGTACGTATGTTGCACAAGTCCGTACCATATGCACATACTTGTGTATTCACATATAGATGAATTACATAAATATATTAATATATTTATTTGCATATGTGTGTGTGTGTTTGTATGTGTGGATCGCCGACCGTTTGATGGAATGAATATAATTTACATGTCACTCTTTCTTTTATGTACATTTTATTTGTTTTTTTTTTTTTTTTTTTTGTAGGTGAAAGTGGGGGGTTGGGACAATGAAAGACTTTATTTCTGTTTTTTCTCTCGAGGTGTAATAGGGTGTGCTGGATCTGTGTAATAATGTATCGTGTGTATTGCTGAAATCTTTGAAAAATTATATTTTATTTCTGGTAATGGTTTGTTTCCTGTAACAGGATTGCGATACACTTCTCTATTGTAGCCCATTTTGCCATGATGCCAAACTGCTTATATATCATCTCAAACAATTGAGTCAAAAATTTAATGGTTACCATATAAATACAGACATTTATACTTCCAGCTCTTGCTTCTAGGAACATGTTATTTTTGAGAGAAAGTCATACATAAGTGTCCTGAAAAACAAGATCTTGTGTCAGACATAAATGAGCACATAAATGAGCTAATCTCCACAGAGTCTATAAGTAATAAAATTAAGATACCGTTCAAAACCTGAACCTTTTATATTCAGAAGATGAATATACAATCCCGAAGACTGCACTTGATAAAATTTAACTTTATTTGTTTTTATAAAATGAACATGATTTATAGTTAAATTCGTATTCCGTTACATTATAACATCGCCACTCGTCTATTGAACCTGGATTATTTTTAACAATGACTACGAGTTTTTTTTTTTTTTTTTTTTGTGAATGTACACCCTTACATACATTCACCTATGGCTTTAACTTACACACACATACATACATCCGAATATTCTTTATTATTTTATTCTTCATATGGAAAGTTTTACAATTTCATCTGCTTCGGTGTATGGCTGGGAAGTGAACTTTGTCCTCAGCTATTTGGATGGAGATAATAATGATGTATTTGTGAAGATTTTCATGAATGAATGTCACAGCCTTGTCATAACAATTTTTCCTTTCTTGTGGATTTCGTTACAAAGTTCGTCGGGACCCTTAAGAACCATTAACGCTCAAAAACTCCCCAAAGCAAATTTCGAAAAAAAGAAAAAACAACAAAAACAAATCACAAAGTTCTTTAAAATATTCAAATCTCGATGAAATTGAAATTATTGTAATATATTTTCATGGAAATCTCAGTGAATATTGCAGTTTGTCATTTGTGTTGATTTCGCTACTAATCACAAACGATTTTTCACTTAAGCATACATATGTGTGTGTGTGTGTATGTAATACACTTAACAGACATATTGTTGAGAGAAAAATGAACTCTGTCCAACATGGAAGCAACTCTGCGAAGTGGTCTGTTTTTTATTCAATAACTGTTAGATATAATTAAAACTATGTCTTTAAGGCAATCCCCAATTATCCTTTTTAAAAAAAAATCAAATATGGCTTTTTATTAAATTTACATACCAGCCTGGTTGATTTTCGAATAAAAAGAAAACGCTCATAAAATCTTAAGAACTTCCAATGACTTGATCGTGACCGGGATTATCGCATGGCTTTTGGGACGCAAACTTTTAGTTTTATTACTTCAAGTTTTATGGACACATTTCAAGTGATTCCCAGGCAACAGCCAATGCCGGGAGTGATAAAACGGCCAAAGCCATAATAACTGAAAGGAAAAGCATTAAAGTCCATGGTAACAAAAGTAATAAAACATATTATGGTATTTTCTCTTTTTTTATAGCAAAACAATGAATTTAACGATCCTTGTTCTAAATTTTTGTTTTATTCCTGTTTTTTTATAATAGGTAATGTAATTTTTTAAGGCCTGAAAAAATAAAAATTAAAGTTTTGTAGTAAATTTGATGGCATCCACTGTTCGAAGCCCAAATTAGATTTTCTATATATGTATATAAAAAAGAGTAGAGCGCTTTTGGCTCAAAAGGACTTCAAAAAGAGGATTTATTCGTACTAAAATGGTACGAAACATTGTTCAAATGATATTTACCAGTTTGCCTATGACAAACAAAATAATGTGGTAAAATTGTTTCTGGACAATCCTACTAAAAGGCTACGATTAGTACTAAAATGTACTAACCCCGGATATTAGCGGAACTGGTAGATCTTAGAGCTCGAAATAGATCTAGAAAACTCAAAAACAGGGATGAAAAACACTTTTGGTTATTAAAAACATATGGTATTTCGGAAATTTGTACTTAAAAAGAACTTTAGATCTTACCCTTTAATACAGATAATTCGGGAAGTCTAAGTCTAAATATTTTAAAATTTGAATAAAATGATGGCAAAGAGCCCCAACATTTGAACGGTATTGGAAATTCGTACAAAAAAGGCTTGAAAAGACGTAAAGTATACCATAAATGTTTACTTTTGATATCAAAATGCGGAGTCTAGATAGAAATCTAAATTTGTGTATGGGGACGCAATTTTTTCCGGTAATACGAACTCAATAGTAAAATCTTTAAAATAAAAAGTCCTTCCTATTGACGTTTTAGCTACAACGTTTCATAAATACTCTTGTACTTCATGTAGTAGTGGACACAGAAACTTGTCGACTAGCTCTGTGTATCAAGTCATGTCTTTTTTCTCTCAGAATGGTGCTGTGACCATTGTCAACGACCTTTAATTTTCTTGCAAACATTCCGTCCTTTACAGATATCCACACACACAGACAAACACAAACACCTCCCTAGCTACTCTCGACACAAGGCACAGGACACCGAACTGTTTAGATTCAGTGTCAAAATCGTTTTATTTACCAATATTTTATTGTGTTGCGTATATTTTGGTGTGCCCACATCATCGCCTCCTACTCCCCGTCCTCCTCAACTATTCGCTACAAGTGCTAGCAAAGCACTCGTTGCGGCTGGCCCAACAGCAATGACGGTCGAATAAATGAAGTACCCACCAAGAGTTGCTCCCCTTCATGGCCCATGACCATGGAGGCCATGCCATGGTGGTTATTGTTGTTGTTTTTTTTTCTGTTTCTTGCTCCCTGCCAATGTGGAAGAATGTTACGTTGATTGGATTGAATTGGCTTTTGTCCGGGATTTTCTAACGCGCAAAGAGCATTGATGTTTGCCTTCCTTGCAGAAGTGCGTGCGTACGTAGATGGCTGAGGTAGGCGGGCGCCTCCACCACTTGAGTTCCAGCCCAGTTCGGCTACGGAGTGCAGAAGTGTTTGTGGCATTTTATTAATGGTGTTGGTTTTTCGGATTATTTAACGGTATATTACTGCTTTATTATTTATTTACAATTACATTTCTCTTTGTATCCCGTCGCCCAGTGTAGCTCAGTACCTGACTAGAGTGTACATAGAAAACAGCTCCCCGCCACCAGCCTCGCTAGCTGCTCCTTCTGCTCGTCTTCCTTGCAGTGTCGCGCCAACTCAAAAAGCCAAAGTACTCTGTGTTAATATTAATTTTTGATTATGTTGAAAGCAAATTTCGTCTGGGTTATATTCTTTTTGCGTCGGAATAAGAAAAGCGTGGATAATTAATTAATTTGCAGCAAATAGAAAATGTATTTCATTCGAGGGAAATGGAATTTGACACGATGGAAGGAATTTGGCTGAATGGAATGTGATTTTGAAAACGCCAACCACCCGCTGTTGACATATGCTGTTACGACGTTTGGGGGGGGCGACAAGTTTTCACAAAATACATATTGAAAAACTTTGGAAATTTTCTCAAACAGTTTCCTGGCAGCAGATTCAAATTAATATTCACGTTTGAATCTGCTGCCAGGAAAATGGAAGAATGAAGACGTATATTTACCAAAATATGGAGTTCCCAACAGAAGACTTTCATAAAAGAATAGTTTGACTTTTCTATTGTCAATATGGGAAATATATTATTTGAAGCTCTTTTCTAAAAAACATGTTAATACAAGATTGATACTATAGTTGTATTCCGGAACCTAGAAATAATACAAATTAATTGATCAGTACTTTTTTGAAATTACAAAGAAAGCATCTGCTATTGTAATAAAATTTTTCGATTCCTTATTTCGGCTATTCGGGTTCTCACTATATTTATGATATTATTTTCTTTAATCATTCTTCTGCATCATATTTTTCTCACAAATTCCATTACAAATTGCCACCTTGCCTCAGAGTCAGTTTTCCTTTTCCTGCTAAGGAGAATTAACACTGGAAGTAAACTTTTTTGCAAGAATTTTCAATATTCAATATTTGTCTATCATCTATCAATCACAATGCGTAGGCCCATCTTAAATAGCCATTAATCATTTAGTAACAAATTTAAAAAGATTCCCCTAAAACGACAATAACTTCAAAACACAGCCTTCCAAGAAAGAGAAGCAGAAAAAGCAAAGCAAAAAAAGGCAAATGAAGCGAAATTTATGAACAAACATCAGTTGATTGACTGACTCGCCGCCATCAAATTCACACTTTGCATCTTGGATGGCGTAGAGGATGGGGATGGGGTAACACGAGTCTCACTCACTTCGACAAAAAATCAAAAACAAAAAACTCAGCATCCTCCAACAGCGGTGTGCGGAATCGAAGAAAGCGATAAATGCGACACCACCAAGCCTTTGTTTCCCTTCTCCCAATAAATTATTTAATCAAATGCCAATCAGCACTCGGAGACCCCCTTGTGTTCATTGCCAACAGCATGGCCTGCCCGCCTTTTTCATATTATTTCACACCAATACTCATTCAATACCCGCAGCTCGGTACTTTGGATTCCGTGCTACCGTGGTACAAATGTGACCAGCTTTCTTGCAAACCTCAACGCAAGAACAAGAAAGGGGAAATGTTTTGGTGCTTCCCAGTTGCCCTCCATGCCAAGTGGCATCCGCCTTAACAATGCCAACTCGCGACTATTAAGGATCAAATTTCATTACAAGCTGTCAAAGCCATATTCCGTTGTCGCGTATCTAACGCCAGCCACCATCCAGGGACGCCAACAAATCGACTCCTTCCGCACTCCAGCACGCCAGCACTGCGTCAAACAAGCCCTGCAAAATGTGTGTTTTGTTATAAATTTCATTTGATAGACACGATAGTCTGGGAGCTGATAAAGCAACGACAGCAACACCTTCCCATTAAAACAATCTTTCATTTGGTTGGTGTTCGGTGTTGGAATCGTCGTTGGAATTGATTGAATTCGAATGAAAAATGTCACTGTTGACTTTGATGTTAACAATTTAACTTGTCTTGTGGTTAGGAAAACAGCTCCGGCATCAGCAGCTCCGAGCGGCAGAGAGCGAGGCGACCCACCAGCAGCTTAACCCCATTCACCGCAAACGAGTGAACCGCAAATTGTTTTATTTCTTTGAGCAGCAATTTATTGAGCAAATGCCACGCCCCATCGCTCCGTCTCGTGGGGAGTCGTAAAAGTTTTTACATTTGAACTCAATTCATAGCAACAGCCGCAAGACAATGCATCTTATCGAACATCAGGTCCATTAGTTCCAAATGATCTCGTTTGTCAGTCAAGATAAAGAGTGGGAAAATATATATACATTTTCGAACGACTTCTTATCCCACACGAATAGATTGAAGGACATGGAAAATATGGCAATAAAAATCCGGGTAAAAAAATCCATTTTAAGAAATTTACACAAATAATTTTCTTTCACACCAGCCAGCTCCACAAGCCCAAAAAAGTTTAAAACTATGATAACATCATCCGAACTTCGTGGGATAACAACGACAATAGATTTCAGAAGTTAGTTCCGTCCTATGGGTGTGAGTGCGCGTGTGTGTGTTGGTTCCCATCATTTCCATTTACTCAACCTCTCTTTTTTGCAAATTGAACATCATTCGGGTTCGAATTTAACAAATTTCATCGATTTGCTACTAATTCAGCACCTGACAGTGTTTGACACAAATCCTTAAGCATAACGAGTTCAAGCTTATGAGCCGGTCCTTTGTGTCTCCTTGCCATGGAGGGGGGAGGAAATACGATTTATTATGTCTGCAGTTCAATAATCCACCACCTTGAAATGGTGCCGACAACGTTTCCCGACCGGGGCGGAGCTCTGCTCAGCCATGTGGTTGGCAGAGTTGTTAGCAACATTTATTCGGGAATGGTGTCTGCGTGCATTTTTAGAATACCGCCAAAATGTCTTTTCAGGACCATTTGACACGTTGATTGATCCTTTTAACTTCCGACTACATGTGGTGTTGCCAAAAAGGAGCAGACGGATTATAAACCATGAGCTAAATGAATTGTGGATGGGTTTGCGAAGTACGGATCGGGTATTGCTAAAAAGTCGCCAAAAAACGAGGGTCCATAAGAAAGTTTTGGAAACAGTAATCGCCTGATGAGTTTGGTAAGAGGAGTTATGAATTTCTAAACAAAGGAGCCTTTTCTTCAATGGATCAATTGAGCATTGTCGGCAATGAAAATTTCTGTCTATGATCAGGAAAATATACGAAATTACGACTAGGGCAGTTTCCCTATTCCCTGAAGACACCTTCAATGTGACAAAATAATATACATATTAGGGATGTACGATAATCCAATAAATTATAATAATTTGTACACAACATCACAAATAATTTTGAGAAACAGCTGTTTTCTTGCCGGGTTTTTACTGAATATCTTTGGATGACTTTTTTACAACATTTGTACATCAGAGAGAAAATTCGTTGCTCTATCCTCCTCTACACCATGGAAATGATTACTTTTTGGGTACAACGTCGAAATCTATATAAATCAAAATATATATAAACCCTGGTCCTTAGTAAAACCGCTCAACACACTGCATCGTCCTTCGTTTGTTCCTCCCCATTGATTGACTCTTCATGGTGGGCCATGTGACCCGGCAATGGCACAAATAATTGCTGTTACAATCTGAATATTGGCAAATTGTTAATTTATAATGGTGTATTTTCATTCCATATGTCATCATTTGAACATTGTTCCGATTTCAAAAAACGCAAATTGGTATTGCGCGCCATCTACCCATCGCCCATCCCTCATCGCCCCTCCCACACATCCGAGCAAGGCAAACAAATGAATTCGCTTTCAAGTGAAAGTAAACCAAAGTCATGATTTAGCTCTTAAACAAACATTGTCAGTCGAGCAACTGGCAATATGAGCTGGCAGGCGAGGACACTTTCCCACACACTCGAAGGCAAATGTTGGTGTGTGTGTGTGTGTGTGTATGTGTGTGTGTTTGTAAGCACCTATAATTGGATGAATATGCCGAGATAGTCAACTGTTCCAGCTACTACATGAAATGGAAAATCGATGCCAAAGAGTTTATTATGGCAAATATTTATATGCTCAAATTCCACAGCAGAAAAATTGCTATCTCCTCTCCTCTGCTATGCTCTGCTGTGCGGGTGTGCGGGTGTGCGAGTGTGTGGGTGTTTGTGCATGGGTTAGATATTTCATTGTTAAGCCATAACAACGACATTTGCAAAATTAAGTTCATTTCTAAGCCTCCATTATTTTCGTGATTATCCGGAACACAAGTAGAGCAAAATAATCGAAGAATATTCCCTGTGTCATGGTTTGTCAGATGGTAATACCAAATAATGGGGGAGTTGTATCCTACAGATACATAGGTACGTACATGGTGTTCATATTTTCAAAACAAATGTCAAAATGCTAAAATAACATTTTGTTAACAAATCTGCTGGCATGGCATGACAGATTTCGTATTTTTGGCGAATCATTTATATCGACACTAAAATAAACGGAAATTCATTTTGATTTTTAGAGCGACTCGGACTTTCAAATCGAGTCATTTTCTCTCTCACGCCCATTGCACAGTGTTTAGTGAAACTCTGCACATCATTTGTTATTGAACACTGTGCGGATTTGTTGATAATTCATATTTTTGGCGATAATGACGCCGAGAGGATAAACAAATCATTTGCCAACATTGATTTAAACTTAATGGCCAAGGCAAAACTGTTTGGAGAGATAAACGATTACGGATTGGTCTGGTTTGACTAGGGCTGCCTGCGCCAGCTAATGGACTAACGACAACATCCGATGCCATCCGACTTCATAAATTTACAAAAATGAATTTATTAGCTCCGTATGGAGGAATGGCAAATTGTGGGAACATTTCTGTATTTGCAGCAACTGTTGTTTGAGCTTTGAGTCAACAAAACTTAGCATCAGGGTCGATGGTGATGACGCTGACTACTAAGTGCCAAATAGTGTCATCACTGGAGGGCGAAGCAGACGAAGATGCTGCAAAGTAAACACCATCAAAAGTGTGCAAAGTTATCTTTCCGTGTAATTTCTCTGGGTCAAAAGTTCAACTCCATCGTGTCGTCAGAGCTGTAAAGGTGAAACATCCATATGTCTGGTAAGCGTTTGGACAGTGGACAAGAAGTACGGCATGATCTGCCCTGAAAATAAATTAACAAATCATTGCTAGGCCTCCGTCCGCCATATTTTATTCGCATTTACTGCGAACTACTTAAGTCGCCTTGTATTTTTTCGTCGCTGAGCATTTCTCTTAATTTATGATTACTGGAGCAACATAATGACTTTAGTGAGACACCCCAAAAATGTGTCCGAAAACCATCCAGAGCTGGTTGTTTTGCTGGTCTTGGCTGGTCTGGAGTTCAGTGCGGTGCCAAAGGAGCCTCAATGAAATTTATAACCATAATTTTTACAAAATGCCATTAAGTTGCGATAGCAGAGAGTGGCAATGCTCCACCACTGCAAACGATGGGAAGGGCAGAGCAAACAAACAACTTTGAATTTACCACATACTTACATACAGATGTATGTGCATTTGCATTACAAACACATGTAGATTATATGTGCGCACACACACACACACACACACCCTCTCATGCACTGCCAGTTGGTCCAAAGTTTAATGAGGAGTGCAGCAGTCAGTCTATTCACTATCCTTCCGTTTTATTAGTACTTTTTAAGGAAACCCAAAGAGCATACATTTGAGTAAGCGAGTAGTAGCAAGATTTAGTGGTTGCTGTGTTCAGTGTGTACACAATTTCCAATTGTACCAGGATCGGGATGTTACCAGCCAGGAGATAGTTGGACATACGGACAAAGTACACATTCACATTTGCATATTAATTCGCGTTCGCTTACACACACACACACACTGTATATACTTTACGACAATAACGACCGCTGAGTTATATCAAGGGTTGCCAAACGTGTATAAATTTGAAAAGTAATGTTTCAACTTTTGGTGTTGAATTGTTCCAGAACCTGCCAGAATCTACTAGTTTGCTATTTTCCCGATATCATATACGAAAAATCGGTTATCGTAGTAAAAACTTTTACATTCTTGCAGTTCTGGAACAGACCAAATGTAAAAAATATAGATGAAGAAATTAAATTGTTTATCATTTATTGGCAATGTCACATTTTAAGCAGCAATTAATAGAAAATATGCCAAACGTTGTGTATGTGACATTTAAATGCAATTCTGAATTAGGACATTTCGCCATGAGTGCATGCCACATTACCGAAAATCCAATTAAAGATTACTTGGGTTAGATGGCAATCCTGCCCCTGGTGTCTGTACTTCTGCTCTTCTCTGGGCTCCACTATCTCCCTGTTCGTCTCCAAAAGTTTTCCCAGATAATAAATGACCCGCCATTAAATTGCAATTAAAAGCTCATATGTGCCCATAAACTGCTGCGAAACGTTAATTTTTCGAAATGTTGTTGCTATTCTTGGCATTTACACTATGTACAATTGTCTTAGTTTGTATGGGTGTATACATGCACAAATCGATTGGGTCTAAGAGAATAGCGGCCTGAACAGAGGAAGGATGATGTCAACGGGAAGACTTCAAATGTATTGCATTGAAGGGGGCACGGATGGATTCGGATTCATGAACTTTTATAGTCCAATCCTCGATAGTCCAAAATATATTTAACGACAGTAAATGCTGTTATATAAAAAATACATTTTGTAGGGTGTGACCCATATAAATTCATGTATGTATGTATGTATGTAGGTAGGTGTCCACTTAGAGTTTCAAAATCCAATGCAATCTCACCGCTTGTATTCATTTCAAGAAATAAAAGCATTGGAAATAGCCTATGAACACACATGTGACATGTATGTGTGTCTGTATACTCGCATGTAAATGTGGCCATATGACCATTTGGCCATGCAGTAACAAAGTGTTGTAATCAAAAGGATACATGTAGCGGAAACTTGAATAATGGTCACATTTAAAACTCCCTCGGCCATAATGCATTGCGGGAACATTAGGCCGAACTGAAGATAGGAAAAAAAAACAGAATATGTAGTATTGCATTTTTCAATGTGGTACGGAATCGCTCAATGCCATATATTTTGATAGTTTTCACAAAATGTTGGTATCACAGGAACATAGATCTTTGAACTTTTTTAATTTTTTTTTATCAAAACAAGATTTATTTTCGGCATATGCCCCATTAAATGCTACCGACGATTACCGAGAGCATTGTTCGAAAATTGTCTTTGTTTCGGTTTTTCAAGATCTGAATGTAAATCCCAATTTCTTATCAAAAACATGATAAGGGCAGTTAAAAAATCAGGGTAGTGGAAAATTAAAAAACGCACGAAGCGAGCCAACTCATAACATCAAGTATAATATTTTTGCAGATCGTCCTAATGTACAGTTGCACAAAAAAAAGCGACAGCTATTTAACCAACACAAACCAAAAAGATGTTGTTAATGCATTTTAATAATAAATTGTCATTTTACTTATTATTTCGAATGGCCCTTAGTCGTAAATGCCAAAAGGGTACGCAAATAAAGAAAATGCAATTCATAAGAGGTTTTTTTGTAGAGGCATCAATTAGTCAACAATTTCACAACCCCCTTAGGTATTCCCAATAATGTGAAGGAATGTACTACAGGGGATATTTGGAGATTAGATTACATCGAAAATGCATAATATATTAGAATAACCTTACAAATGTGTAATAAATAATCTATATTTATCAGATGTCATAGAAGAATCTGAGGAAAATATGCAAACATGAATCTATAGATAAAATTCTTCTGAAAAACATTTGAAATCTAGAGATATCTTAGGTCTGAATTCGCCTCCTTAATACCCATTTTGAATATGGGACAATGTTATTTCACTTCACTCCAAAAAAAAAATAAAGCGACAACAATTTCTTAGCAAATTCAGAAAATAAACATTAAAGACCACATTACACATCAGCTAAAGAATAAATGCGAATTTTTCCAAATTTATCTATCATATTTGTATAGCACACTTTTAGGCGCCTTATAATATAAATGATTGTATGTTTGTAGTAGTTTTATATAGAATATAGTAAAAATTTAAAAATTGTTAAATATAAAATGGGCAAAGGTTTACATTATGTGTCAACTCACCCTAATAGAACATATCACGAAATATAATTTCAAAATCTCCATCGTTTCTACCGATCCACAAGTTTTATATATCAGCACGTATTTGACCGAAATAAACCGCATTAAAACTAGCCAATAGAAACGCAAATATTACGCCAAATTAAATCTTAATTCCAACATCATTACCCTCACTCCCACTTCTGTTTTCTCAGCTTCTTATCGAAACATACACACGCACAAGCAAAGACGGAAAACTTGAGCAAATAACCGAAAAGCGATATTCCTCAAAGATAACAGAACGGGAACGCGAAATAAATCTCTGGTGTATTCCAGCAATGCTTTATTCTGCCAATTCTGCTGGACGAACAGACAAGCCTGCTGTTAATCTGGCACAGATCTTGTGTTGTTTACCAGACGCCGAAAATGAAGCACTGCTACGACAACTAGCAACTAAAGCCATTCCAGCTCTTATTAATATCTCGTTGTAGTCCTATTACTCGCATGTATTTGTTTTAGCGCTAATTACGAATCTGTTTGCTGTCAGGAGCTTCGGGGTGGGGAATTAAGCTCCCCGACAGCAGCACACCCACCATAGAAAGCAGACGACTGATGGAAACGATTTTTCGATAGCAGTCTGATGTCAGTGTCGACTTAAAGATTATGTGCCAAGATTCCGTAAATAGCACAAGTGCTGCGTTCTAAGCAGATATTCACAGCAATTAAACGGTGTTATGGCGACAGCAAGGAAACCGCTTTTACTACTGGGACAAACAGCCAGCGTGAAGAATTTAATGTGATGTAAAAATAATTGAAATTAAAGTCTTTGCCTGATGTTAGAGGGAGAATCTAGTATTTGCAAAATTAATATTTGCGTCCAGACCAAAAGGCGAAGACAAAAAGATATGCAACGTTGTGTGGAATTGGTTCCATGTAAAGCAATAACTTCCCTGGCTAATTTGAATGTGTTCAGGGGAAGTCGAGAAACCTCTGAAATTTTCACAGGAAATATGCCATGGCATATTTTTTATTCAAAATTTCGGTTCAAGTATCTGCAAAAAAAATCTATCGAAGGTTGAATGTAAGGAATCTGTTCTTAATGTTTTTTTCGCTGTAATTCGCCATAATCCCAGAATCGTAAGCGCAATAAGATTCAAGGCATATGATGCCTTTGTAGTACGATTCGACATAATCGGAACGTAGTCAATTAAACACCAGTGTTCAGCATCAGAACTTTCTCGCCTTCAGTCATCTCTACGTACCTAACTGCCAACCTTAACTCACTGTGGCACCAACAAGAAACAACATAAATACATACAAACATGTTCGGCATCTTCGGAACGTAAAGTTTAATAACACAACAACTTTTTAAACAGACAGTAACGTAAAAAAAAAACAACAAGAAAAATTCCTTGGAAGTTGTTTCCCTTCCACCAACCCCCAATGCTGTGCAGTGATAGTAACTGAAAATTGTTGTCTATGATGACCTCCGGCCTAAGTTACCTCCACCACCATCTACCTCACTGGCCCCTTCTCCTTTAAACAAGAAATAGGACATGAACTGAAAAGAAGAAAAACAAGCAAGAGAAAAATCTGAAAAATACAAAGACGGCGACTAAATAATAATAAACTCCACTCGTACTTTCACCGCTACTACAGAACAGTTCAGTGGCATGGCCTCCAAACAGCAGCCAAAGCACAACATCATTGTCGGACTGGACGCAGCCCAAAATGGCGAGGATGAAAAGTCAAATCTTGGCTACAACCCTGGTGGGCGAGTGAAAAAACATTGTGTTTTACAAGATAAGCGGAAACTAGCCAAGATGGAATTAATTTTCCGCTTTGAACAAACAAGCGGAAGTAAATAAGTAAGAATAAGGACTGGCTCCTACGAAAACAAACAGCAAACCCTGGAAGGGATCTTTGGTGTGGCAGACGGCATTCGCTGTACGGTGGGAGGGGTGACTAAACTGAATAAGGCTAAATACAAATGACAATATGGGAGTCCATTCGTTGGAGAGGAACGTGTAAATAGAGTAATTGTGTGTTTAGAAGCACATCGCGGTCATGGCTATTTTGCTATTTTGGCCAACCGTTTTCGGGGAATACCATCCTCAAGATACCACGTTCTTCATAAATCATATTTAGATAAAAATAGCCTCTGCGACAGTTGTATATTCTTAAAGATGTTACATGTGGTGGGAAAGGGGAAGGGGGAGAAACTAATTAAAACCTTTCAACACCAAGTTTTTTTTAACAAAATATTTTATTAACTTCCTAAAAAAGCGGAATGTTTTTTGTGCTGTACAAAATGTTGCTATCCTCCATTTTCCCAACTTCATTCGTTATTCGTTGTTGCAACTGCGGATTCATTGTCATTGTGCGTTTGTTGCCGTTTTATCCAACAGAGAATGTTAACCCAGACAAAGCCACAAACACCCATGTACATGACACGGAATCGCGGAGCTATCAGGACAAAATTGAACAACTGTGCTGGCAACCAGAACATGCAGGACCGTTCGAATGTTGGCAAAAACTTTTGTCTTAATTCGAGGAACTTATCATCGGCACCTTCCATTATAGCCATTCCTATAAAAAGAAAGGGGATGGAAGGGATAATAAATGTCCACTCCGACATTACATAAAAAATTTAGATCTTACCCGTATAGAAGACTGTCAGCAAGTACGGCGTCAACACAAACTGATCCACAAATAATTTTTTGATAATAACTTTCTTCGCTGTTCCAGGAAAAGTGCGATCCAACCATTTGTACCTTCAAAACGTGATAAAAAAATTAGTCGAACTCAAGTTATTGAAAAATGCGAAAGTAGTGCATAATAATAATAATGGTGCAGCATTCATTGTGTGTATGTGCGTTTTTATGTATGAGTGTGCTAGTTACGTTCATTCAATGCATTCAGATCCTTATACCCAACGAACACTAGCGAGATGGGAGATGATAATTGCCATATACTCGAAAGGAATAACCATGGTTCAATTATTTCAAGGTAACCTTATCTCAAATAACAATATCCGGATCTGCATTTTTTTCAAGTTTAGTCAAATTTAGTCTCATAGAAAAATGGTAACCATCTCTGATTTGAAAATGTACTTTTGGCAATAAAATAATTTTAAGTAAATTGAAAACATATAATTGCTCAAAGTCACCTTGATAATTCTACCATTGAGACAATCTTGATTATAATCTCAGTACGTAAACGAATTTTGATATTTCGTCTAATTTCGAAAATCTGATGGAGATCCTTATAACGCGCCATGGAAACAACCAAATTGGAGATTAACCGACCAATGTTACAATTCACCAATCTTAATTTTTGAGTATTTCAGCGCATTATTTCGTAACAATTTTAAAGATATTGGCAATCTCCTTTGTTTGGTATAGTTGGTTGGATATAAGAAATCATGTGTATATATGTACATACATTCCATTGGTTTATGTGCAGACGGTACGTTAAGAGTATTGGATTTGAAATATTTGTGCATAATATTATTATGCACCTTATCCTTAATTCTGAAAAGTAAATCCCGCTCAAATTCACAGATCTTCATATTGGTAAAATCTAAACAAAACTATTCTACAATGTTTTTCTTAATTCTAAGAGCTTAAAAAGAGTTTAAAGTCTCCCTTGATAATGTTTTATATGTACGGTATTTGTTTCTTTATACCATATGCCAAAGCATGCCAGAAAAAAATGTTAGTTTGTATATGTGTTTTTTTTTTTAATAGAGTTGGAGGTTAGGCAATAATAGAATCTATTAAGTTGGCAGAACTTTTAAAATAGGAATAGATCCGATTAAAATTTCAAAATGTCACAACATTCAAACAACCTAAAATTGATAGGAACTGCTATATGGGCAAATACGCGAAGCTGTATCGAAAACTATATCTACACAAATATTATGGCCTCAACAAAAAGCAAAGCATAGTTAAATCTTTGCTAATCGCGAAAATCTAAAATTGAAGGGGTCTCCGACGAATGCTTCAAGATATGGCAAATTTACTACGTTCTCCATGTTATGGTGAGGAACTTTTAAGGAGTTTAAATGAAACAAACAAATATACTATAATTTTGTTATCAGCCAAAAGTATGTATAAGAGTTTTCGTTTAGATTACTACAGAAATCTAATATCTTAGTTCAAATTTTCCACTGTGCCTTGCGGTTGGCACGTGTAACTGTTGGTGCCGGTAGAATGTAAATAACAGTAAACTTGCCTTGTCAAAACTTGAAGAGAGCTTTTTATGTCATCCACGAAACATGAAAACGAGACAAACTGAGAGAGACAAGAGAGGACGAACAACAGTGGTGCATAATGTTAATAACAGCAATGAGCTTGTGATGTTTGTAAAAGATACTAACTAATATGAACGTACGTACGTACGTGTGTGCTTGTTTATTTATTTCCGTATAACACATAGGTACACACTATGCATACGTATATACGTATGTACTACTATTGTGCTCTAATCTGGACTGTTTTATTACTCTTATTAAATGTGTTTGTTGGGAGAACGAATGTAGGGTGCGAATTAACTATAAGACACTTATCAAAACAAATGAATTAAATGCAATCGGGTGAGTAGCGAGCGTGCGAAGCCAAATCAATCTGTGAACAAACCATTGGTAGAGTGTTGGAGCATAAATAACTGTTCCCATTACAGCATACCGACCTATGGTTGGATAATCAATGTCCTCTTTCAATGAGTCGTTCTCAACCTAAATTGTTTTGTTTTTGTTGTGGTGAAGGAATTCGCATAATTTGATACGAAATTCAAGATTAATGGAAGTAGTTATGTGGTTCGAATTTCCCAAAAGAGACAAAGTGTGTGTTAGTGTTTGTTGTGAAGACTAAAATCCGTTTTCCTGCAGACAACCGATGCTGCATTGAAACGAAAACTTACCAGAACTTTTTTGGTCAGAAACTGTTGTGACATTTCGGCTCCCACATAAAGACTTCCATAGACGGCACTGTTGGTTATAAACGGGTGTTTTTTAAAGAGAGTTCCCATCGCATTCAGCAATCGAGCCATTTTGGAGGTAGAGTTGCTGGTTCTGTTTTTTGTTTTTTTTTTTCGTAAAATAAATTATCGGAAAAGAAATATATTCCAAGCAAGGGCACTCACTCTACTGTTACTGTTGCTACTTTAATCAACGAAATGAAGATGATTGTGCCCTCCTCATGTGGAAGCAATCACAACAATTTATTGGGTTTGACAATGAACAACCTCAGCATTTGGGATGTGGGGACGCAAATGCGGGGCATAGATAAAACCACTTATTGGGCTGTTGTTCTATCTGGCAATACCGTATTGATAACGGGAATTGTTGTCATATGGCAAAGAGTTGCCAATTAGCAAGCAAATGGCAATGCCTTGTGATTGGCTGTTTGATTGCAGACGAACTGAATTTCCGAAACCTACTTTAAATCTTAGTAATTAAGAACGAACTAACATAACTAAAGCGGTATTTCTTGTAATTCTCTGCTTGAATATGAAGTTTTACCCAGGCTAAAGTGAAAAGTCGAAAATGACTTTCAAACTCAAGAGGAACATTTTTAGTGAGAGCATGTCGTTGTCTATATATTTATTTGCCTACCGTGTTTCAAATTTTAAGAAAATTGTTCGATTAGGAATGCGAGTATATTATCCCTCATTTTCTAGCGAAAACTAAAGTGTTTACACATTGCCACCTTCGAATTACTATCCGCATACACGCATGGATTTTCCAATTCTCATAAAGAGATTTAAGCAAGCCCATGTATGCTGCGGATTTAATGTTTTGTATTCGTATTTGTTTCAGGTAGAGAATTTCGCGTAAGTGTTTATCATATAAATAGTCTGTCCGGTGTCATAATGCGTATAGTCCCTCACAAACATCCTCTGAAATAACATACCTCAGCACAGGTCAACATATTCTGCGACATGATGGAACAAACAATAATTGCACAACTCTTAATAAAGAATTTGCAAAAATTGCACTTGAAAGATTGTGCATTTAGTACAATGGCCGACCTGTATGCAACACTTCCTTCCGAATCACCAACAGTTGCTCCGGGTACGCCCAGATCGGCGCCAGCCAACTCAACGGAAATGAGGAAAAGGCGTAAACACCAAGTGCGCATAAATCCATACACATCGAAATCATCCGTCAAAGCTAGGAAGTCGCTGCAATTTTAAAAGCAATTATTTTCTAGAACCACTATTCATCACTGTAATATATATGTATATATTTGAAAATGCAAAGAAGCATAGCTTGTTTGTTTTTAGTTAATTATTTTATAAGTTCATCTTAAATAAAAACATATTTGAATCCCCAAAAATAACCTCGTTTTTATCAGTGTAAACACTTTGTTATGCATGTATTTCAAAGATTACAAACCTCAAAGAAAATTACATTTATAAATGGCGGAAACTGACTTGCGATTTATCATCGCCCAGACGGAAGGGCTGAAGGTAGAATCTTAAAATTTCGGGAGAGGGTCACTTTTGTTCCAAAGGGGTCAGCCAAGGCTGTGTTTTGAAAATTCGTGCGAAAAGTATTGAAAGGAACTGTATGGTGTAGGTAGATATGGAAATTTATACTAAAGTGTACTAAATGGTACTAAATTGGATATTGAATGGTGTACTGGTATACTGAAAATTGGAAATAAGATTACTGTCGGAGTTTAGAATTAGAATATGTATGTAGTTTTGGAAATTCGTACTTATATGTACTAAATATGGTGTAGAATTTGAACATGAAGTTAATTTTCGAAATGTGTACTGCATGGTTCTAGATTTGTTAAAATTTGTATTTGGGCGAAGCGATTGGAATCCTGAAATTGGAAATTGGTATTACTGTGGGAGTACAGGATTGGGGTATGTAGGAAGCTTTTGTGTACTAAATAGCACTAAATTTACAACAATCTGGATTTGAGTTAGCCGATAGAGCTGGTATCCTAAAATTCGGTAATGAGATATCTAAGGTACTGTACGAAAGAAGTATGAAAGAATTTTTGGAAATTTGGAGTATAGGATTGGGGTATGTAGGAAGTTTTATAAATTCGTAATTATGTGTATTAATTTGGAAGAGCTGGAATTCCAAAATTTTATGTTAAGGTCATTGTTGCCGTCTGTTGTTTAGATGTGGAGGTGGTTTTGGAAATGTGTACTATAATAGTTCAAAATGTACTAAGTGTTACTAAATTTGGTATTGGATGAGCAGATAGAGCTGAAATCGGGAAATTTGATATAGATTTCACTGTTGGTGTTTGTGGTTTTGATTTGAAAGTGGGTTTGAAAATGTGCACTTTAATTGTTCGAAAAGTACTAAGTGATACTAAATGTGGTATTGGGAACGCGTTCTGTAATTATTCGAAAAGTACTAAATGGTATTTATTATGAATCACTGATGGTTTCTACGATGGAGAGATGTAGATTGTTTTAGATATCCGTACTAAATGTTGCTAAATTTTTTATTGGGTGAAGGAATAAAGCTGAAATTCTAAAAGGTAGTCGAATGCTTTGTAAACACCCTTAAGCCCCCGTCCATACACCAATAATTCCGTTGGTCGAGTCTCGTGAAATTTTAGGTTTTTAATGTACAATAGTTTCTTATAATCCTTAATGTTTTCGTCATTCGGCTCTGTAGCTCCTGCCAAACATTTACATCGCTTGTTTAACTAATGCATCAGCACCTACGAGTCATCAGCATCCATTCCCGCAACAAACATAGCAACCAATTCAAGTTGAATGAAGCGATGGCGCGCAATCTTTAAATACGCATAATTCCATTTGCACTGAAATGAATAGTAGTCAATGTAGTTCTAAATTCTGATATAGTCCCAATATAATTGTGCCTCCACATATTCGGTATTTTGATGATTTATATCACACTATTCACCGGAAATGATTCAAACTGAAAAATTGAAGTTTCTAATGGGTACTTAATCCTATGACATTGCACATATAGTTCCACGCCTTCGTATAGGTAACTTTTGTATTCGGTTGTTGATGATTTTCACCGGAATTGTTTCAAGTTTCGTAATTTAAGTTCGTAATGGCCTGTGAGGAAAAATACATTAGATAAAGGATAGAAACCATGTAAAATAGTTATTGCACATTCGAATGGTGAAAAAGGACAATATGAAAACTCGCAACACAGGATGGAGATCATATTCCAGGTGTAAAAATAATAAAATTGCACAATATATCGCGTGGCTCTGTTCTTGCATCTACCTGCCGCCATATTGAGTCGCTAACAGGAATGTATGGATTTACAATTTCCTCGGATCAGCATATGCAAATGTCGTTATGTATACCTCTTTTATAGCCGCAATAAAAATAGATTAGGAAAACATCTGCCACTAGTGTCAAATAGGAAGAATATTCCCAGAGAGATGTCTCGAAATTCGACGCCATTGGCAATTGTTCGCTAACTTTGACATCAGGTAGTCGCTTGGCATTGGCAAATGTGTTTAACGGAAGCTACTATAAATAATTTGCAAGTAGTTAGCGTTTGCATAGTTCCTTACAAGCTTCCTCACTAATAACATTACCTCCTGCAGGTCAAAATATTAAGAAAAGAGAAAATGGAAAACACAATGATTGCACAACTCTTGGTTAAGAATTTGCAAAAACTGCACTTAAAAGATTGTGTGTTTATCACAATGGATGACCTGTACGCAACACTTCCTTCCGAATCATCAGCAACTACTCCTGGAATGGCAAAATCGGCACCATCCGATTCGACCGGTTTGAAGAAAAGGCGCAAACACCAAGTTCGCATAACACCGTATACACCAAAATCATCAATCAAGGCTCGGAAATCTCTGCAATTTTAGAGAATATGTTGGACAACATTTAGTTTTAAATCTATTTATTATCCCCCGAAAATTATGAAGCATGGCTTCCATTAGGTCTACGTTTAAGTTCAACTTAACTAAATAAATTTTAAAGTACCAGAAATTATATTACTCGTTTATCTCTCTGAATAATTGGTCAATAAAGGTAGGAACATAAGCTTGCAATAGGAACGGTTTACCATTTGATGGGTGTATTTAAAGATTAAATGCTAAATCATATAAATAAGTTTGTCTGGTACAAAGAACGCCTCCAAAATGTGCCTACAATTTGGCTTATTTATTTTATACAATTCTCCTTGGAAATGAGGTTCTGTTAAATTTGTCAAATATTGATCGGAGAACCTGTAGAGTATATATTCCTGATCAGCATTGAATTCTATGTCGTTGACCCCATGTCCGCTTAGCCCATATTATGTGACATTAAATTTGACACATAGTTTACATTGCGTCTAGGATGGTTTGCATTGAAGATAAGGTATGTGGGTCCTCGTTTTCATGTAGACCCTATGTTTCAGTACCTCCCTATATTTATTTAATTATTTATTTACGGTGGGAAAAAATTATGTATATTGACCAATAGTTTCCTGTTCCGCCAAATATTCGGCATTTTGATGATTTAAGTAACATTTTTCGATGGAATTTATTCAAATTTAGTACTTGAAACTTATAATAGATAACAACTTCTGTAGTAGAATAATTGTATATGTAGATAACCCAATCTACAGTACAGATATAGAAAGTTGGACCGAACCTAACGTTTTTTGCTCGTTTTATATTAAATTTTAAAAGTTTATCCAAGATTTTAAAAATGTAATTTAGAAATGTTTTTGTATCAATATTATATTATTATATAATATTTGCTTTAAAACGAGGAAATCAAGCTCAAATTGAAATATTTTACAACTTGGTTGAGTTTGGACACACACCGGGTGGATGATATTTAAATGTATTTTGAAGTTGAAAGAAAGTTTAAAGGTGAGGGTACATAAGCAGTTTGACATCATGGCTTGGCATTTGATGGTAGAATTTGAGTGCGCCTGTAGCATCAGGCTCATGTACCCACACCTTAACATACCCTTTTATTGTAAATTTGATATTCTCAAATTCTTTTCCGTGGAAAAATATCAGTTTGCTAAAACATCACCACGTATTTCTTATAATCTTTTAGTATTACACTAAACTGATGAAAGAAGAAACTGTAGCTTTCTTTTGTCTGATTTTTAGATTATTCGAACTAGACGTGTGCCAAGGTCTAATTCTAATTTGAAGAATTTACCCGAATTTATTAGTTGGGGAAGCCATAAAATTGCAATTAATACACTCTTATATATGTGTGATAAAGTTATATTGCATTTGAAAATACGACGCTGTGTTAGAGCTTACGACATTGTTGGGAAATAAGTTAGTTCTCCTGAATTATAATTTCTTTAAAGTACTGTTTTCGAATAACATAATTTTTGTTTTTCCTGCAATTTTCATACATGTCAGGGTTGCTAGTTTTATAGTACAGTAGTAAATGTAATCGATTCTTGCACATAGCGAAAGTTCGAATGATGAAAAGCGGAAGATCATTTACCAGGCGTAGAAACAATAAAATTGCACAATTTACCGAATGGCTCTGTTGTTGCATCTACCTGCCGTCATATTGAATCGCTAACAGGAATCTGTGGATTTACAATTTCCTCTGACGTCCTGAGCAGTATATGCAAATGTCGTTAAGTACACGTCTTTTATATCCGTAATAAAGAGAGATTTGGAAAACATCTGCCACTAATGTCAAATAGGAAGAATTTTTCCAAGCTGTGAGATGGTATAACCTTTTTCCTGAAATTGGAAATTGTTCGTTAACGTTGATATCAGGTAGTCGCTTGGCATTGGCAAATGTGTTTAACGGAAGCTACTATAAATAATTTGCAAGTAGTTAGCGTGTGCATAGTTCCTTACAAGCTTTCTCACTAATAACATTACCTCCTGCAGGTCAAAATATCAAAAAAAAAAGAGAAAATGGAAAACACAATGATTGCACAACTCTTGGTTAAGAATTTGCAAAAACTGACTTAAAAGATTGTGTGTTTAGCACAATGGATGACCTGTACGCAACACTTCCTTCCGAATCATCAGCAACTACTCCTGGAATGGCAAAGTCGACACCATACGATTCGACCGGACTGAAGAAAAGGCGCAAACACCAAGTTCGCATAACACCGTATACACCAAAATCATCAATCAAGGCTCGGAAATCTCTGCAATTTTAGAGAATATCTTGGACGACATTTAGTTTTAAGTCTATTTATTATCCCCCGAAAATTATGAAGCATGGCTTCCATTATATCTCGTTTTAAGTTCAACTTACCTTAATACATTTTAAAGTACTAAATATTTTATTATTTGTTTATCTTTCTCAATAATTGGACAATAAAGTAAAACATTTAGTGTCAAGAAACAAAACTATACACCATACCATACCTTAGACAAATAGTTGGTATTTACCTAAATTTAATAGAATATTGGAAGGCCATAAAAATTGGATTTAATACGTTCCTGTTGGCCACCTTTATAATCCCTTATGTACGTGTATGTTGGAGTATATTTGCAGATGTTTAGTGTAATCATCAGGTTGTTGCAATTTTATAAGTTAACATATATTTACCTGTAACCAAAATTGCATTCGTGTAAATAGTACACGATTTGCTCTTTTTGAAGGATAAAATGTGTGTCATAAATGTACCTTAGCATTAATTCGTATTCCAACATCACCGAGGACGATGTGGTTAGATTTTTTACCTATTCTAAAAGAAATTATAGAGAAACATCTATCCGTAAAATATATGCATATGAATGTGTTCAATTCGAGGGAACCCATAATATGTAACCAGAAATATGATATATGTTACGAAAACCTTAATCTTAAATATAATCACAGAACCATGAATTTGTTTCGTTTTTCTTATTAACACACACCTAGGAGTAACTTATTTCCTGTAAAATATACAAATGTTACAAAAAGATGACTGATAAAAGGCTGCCTTTAAAAAAGTTGAAGACTTAACTATTTTACAATATTTAGCGAAAACATTAGGCTATGTCTGATCAGCAATTTTTATCGTCCTCTCAAGAACCGAAACCTAAGAACCGAAAACATATTTATTTATATTCTTGCATTGCATTTTCAACAAAGATTATCCACAATAATTATAAAACGGCATACGCATACATTTGGTAGGAATATTTTAAGATGTATATTCCACCATGAAAATACAACAATAACACCTAATCTGTCCATATTATTGTAAACATATTTTAAACTTGTTACTGCGGTTTAATTTTTGTGTTTTCTTATTTTCCTTTTCATTACAGTTTTTTCTATAATTACATTATGACACGATCCCGCTCTAGGGCGTAGTACCATTAGATATGCGCGAAATGTAATAAATTTTGAAGGGACATTACCCAAGGAATTGCTATAATTTCGTTAATGTTCGACACAAAAAATATTGAAATATTCGTACAAATTACTATAACAAGAACATAATCAAAGAAAAACAAAAACAATTACAAAAGTATAAAAATAGAAAAACCTATAGGGCTTCGAATAACAAATAAAATAGCATTAAACCATTTTTTTAACAATTTTGTGTCATCTACAATTATGCATATTTCAATAAAAAATAATTTGATTTAAAATAAATCGTTACGGGCCTGTCTTCTTATAGATTAAATTAAATTTAGAACTTATAATTAAAAATTAACACAAATATCACACAATTTAAAGGCTTTTGGTGATGTTATTGAACAAACGACGACCCCACCATGACTCCAGATCGAATGGTTTAAAGTCACTTAGAACAGGACTAGGAGGTTCAACGCAGTACAATGAGGAAGCAGTTTGGGATGGACTTGTAGATGATTTTATAAGAGAAGCAGCTAAATGGAATAAAAATAAATTTGATTAGTAAAGAAATAGAAAATAATGTTGATTAGTTAACGTACCAGTAGTGTTGTTATTAGCATCGATTGTAACAGCATTGGTATTTTTGGGAGATCTATCATAAGGATTTTGTGCAACTACAATGTTCCAAGCTGAAAAAATGTTCAAAACAAGTTATATCAGACGAGCATACTTCAAAAATATTTTTACTTACAGTCATTTATATATTTGATGATTTCCTCGTGTTGTGGCGTCAATACCTCTTCCTCTACAAGTTTTGGATGGCTGCAAATCTTCTTCGTTTGAAATACAGGCTTTGGTACACTAAAAGGCAAAACACATTTAAACTATAAATAAGTAATCACAGATTGTCAACGAAAACATTTGTTGCCATGAGAATAAGTCTGAAACTAAAAACACACAACAGTGTACAGATTATCAATGTGAAAAATGATTGATTGACAGCCAAAACATGAAAAACCTTCATCCATTGAAAAGTCGCCACAAATAGACAACTTTTCTCTTATCGGCTTGCTAAAAGAAACACCTATACCTATTAGACTACATTTATTTAGTGATGGTCTGTATACCAAAGATCATTTGAATGTACACAAATAACAAATACAACGACAACCAGTGATTGGTTGACAAAAGAAAATCGAGAAAATTGCTTTCCTCTAAACATGTCCAAGATTTAGCCGCAACCACGTGCTTCGAGATTGAATCATTTGATTTTCACTGTGGCATCGACAATGCAGCACCTCAGTTGTTTGATTAAGTAATTAGCAACAAATGTTTTTGTTAGTGGGGAATCGTCGACAATGTTCTTTGTTGCAACTGGCAACAAGTGCAATCACCTTACCTTAAATTCTCCGGACTGCTTGCATCATTGTTGCGTCGTCCGCTCTCCTTAATGGTTTCGAATTTTTCGAAGTTTTGAGATATTCCTGCAAGGAAACCGTAAAAGCATTTAAAAATTTCAACTCAATATTTATAATAACAGTAGTTAAATACTATTTCAAAATAACCGCCCAATTGTAAACAAATCGACCGGCGTATTTCTCTTAACTGTCTCTCTTCTCTCTGCACTCTTCAATGTTCTTGTTTGAATAACGATTTGACTTTTATGTGTGTGACATAACAATTCAAAGGCCCGAAACGACGTTGTTAAGGGCAATGGAAACAAAATAAAACATCCTCTTTGCACTTATTCCTCCACAAAGGGACGAATGCAACCTACCTCTACGAGTTTTGGCCACAATTTTACTGGGACCCTTGGAGATTGTATACATCTTCTAGCTATAGGAACCTTTATGCAGTTTTTGTATGTCGTGTTTTGCGTGTTTTGTATATTTTTCGAGTTGATATTTATAACAATAATAGTATTTATTTATACAGTTAACACTCTTAGGCGAAAGGAAAGTCTAGCACTTCACTATCAAAATATAAATTTATATAACAAACAAAAGTAACGTGTACGAGCTGCCAGAAGAAGACGTAATGTCCATGCCACTTTCCTTCCTGAGTTGAAACCAAAATAAAATACGTCCCCGACGAAACAAATTAGAAGGCAAAAAAGAACGCCCGATAAAAATAAAAAGAAAGCAAAATCCCCGAATGCCTCTGTTGTTTACGGACGAGAGCAACGCGTAACGCCGACTACCCCTCTGTTGTTTACGAACGAGTCATAGGGAAAACGCAATCAGCTGGAAATATTCTGCATGCAAAGCGAGTGGTTGACATTATAAAATTTTTTGTTCTAATTTAACTGGCATTTACACAAGACCATGGTAGAATCAAGGAGGTAAAGTCATGCAATCATATGTTTACAATTTGTATTTATAAATCCATTGTACATACACAAATCAGAGATGGGAACTTGTTTTTATGTAGTTAAATGTACCAAGGTAAATTACAGAAAATGCAGAGATGGGAATGCTTATTTGAAATTACTTTACCTTCTTAATTTTACCATGCACAAGACAAGTTATATTTTTTCAGAGTTGTACTTTAAGCCATGATTAAGTTAGAGCTTTTTTCCGGGTTTGCCTTCTTTTTGAAGATTTATTTGAGGTATTTGCAATGCAATTGAAAAGTTAAACCGACAGGGTTTTCTAAATCCCTTGCAAACTGAACATACTATTACTTCCACAAACACACTGGGTCAATTAGATTTCTCTGTGTATGGAGTATGAAGAAAATCAAACGAAAATTTTAAATAATTTAACAAAAGAAAACAAAAAAGGGTTTCATACTTAATATGAAAGTTATTTTTCATAAAAAGTGGAATGATCCCTTACAACATATTATTAAAAATAACACGCAAACACATAAACAGAAAATTTATATGATTTGTCAGAGAAGAGGTAACGAATTATAAATTGTAGTTAAGCGTTTCTATGGCCTACCTTTAAGCCATTGTGCCATATTCGAAATGTAGTAGCAATTAGTTTTATGATCTTGCTAGGTAAAACAAGAATATACCAACTAGGTACCTTTGGATATAATATCTTGCTATAAAAGATAAACAATTTTAATATTAGCTGTCAGTTACGGTAGAACAGCGTACTGAAAATATTAAAATTACGAGATATAGTAAAGATGTTGTCAATTCATTTGATTTTGTTAGCTATTTTGAAAATGTTCTTGTACATCAGAGCAGAAAATTGCAACGAAGATATTTGTGCTTCGGTGGTGTCTAAATGTATTTTAACACAAAGCTGTAAATGCGAAGTGAAAGATGCAACATGTTATCGATCATGTGTAACGTGCATGGGAAAGAAATATTTTGAAGAGTGCTGTGGCTGTATTGGTCTCTGCCCAAATAATCCGAAAGTGTCGCTATCACAAAAATCACACGTTGAAGACTTTGAGGGTGTACCTGAGCTATTCGATGTGCTAGTTTCGTCACCATCGGATGAATTGGAATACAACTGGAATATATTTACATTTCCGGTGGATTTTGACATGGTCCCGTCTAATCGAAAGAAAAAGCCTTCGTTGGAGCACATACAACAGGGTTCACACGTAAACTGCACCGTTGTGTATCTGGACAATTGCGTGTCATGGAATAAATGTCGCCAAACTTGCAGAAGTACTGGTGCTAGCAGTTATCGATGGTTTCACGACGGCTGTTGTGAATGTGTAGGATCAACATGTTTGAACTATGGTGTTAACGAAAGTCGTTGCCGATGTTGTCCTGAAAAAGAGGAAGACCTAGATGCTTTGGACGTAATCGATGATGATTTGTATGACTTTGAAGATTCCGATGGCAATCTAGTTGATAATAACATTTAGTTTACAATAAATAAATTGATTATAAATCACAATAAAATTTAAATGAGGAAAGAACGATACACATGTGCAATTATTAAAGGGTAGCCTTATAAGGATATCACAACTATATGGTATGTTTTGCAACACAAATGTTAAGCGCGCTGTAGTGTCAGCAATTTATTTTGTGTACAAAAGACAAATTTACATGTTCGCCTTTAAGTATCCCAAATGCATAAACGAAAATATCGTTGTAATATCCGTTAGAGCATGGCATATCTTTCAGCTCATCTTTGGTTGGACATCGATCTTCAGAAACCTTGTCTATTTCCGCTCGGTTTCCAGCTGATTGTATTGTCCTCGTGTCTCATTCGTAAACAACAGATGTATTCGTGGATTTTGCTTTCTGTTTATTTTTATCGGACATTACTCTTTGCTTTTTATTTGCTTTGTTGGGACGTCTTTTAATTTGATTCCCACGCAAGAAGGAAGTTGAAATGGACGTTGGAGCATCCTCGTCTGGTGGCACGGAGAATGTTGTTGATGAACTTTCACCCGAGTTTTTACAAAGAAAGTTGTATTTTCTGGTAGACAAATTGAAGGCGATGCAGAACCAATTGCCAGAGTAAGTAGAGTTTACATTTTGCAGCCTCAGAATACGTTTTAAAACGCATGAAAAGGCGGGCCTCCCTCATTTCGAATTCAGGATATTTTATGTTATGTTGCTATAATTTTCGAGTTGAAATGACTCTTTTTAAGTCTTGATTTATGTGTTAGTGAAATGTGAACTTAACGTTTTAAATGTGAATTTGACTCGGTTTGGTATCCGCTGAACTCAATTAGTTTTTTCTTTTGTCAAGAATATACCAATCGCGCATTTCCTATGAACTTCTTACGGAATTGGCCAATTCCCTGCTAAACGATACGATATTTGAAATTGTAAAAGGATTGATGGAAATACAGCACGTAACGGAGAAACACTTGTTCCAACTGCGAGAGCAAGTTCAAAACGAGTACGAAATTGAAGTTCAAGAATGGATATCAAAAATCACCGACCAGGAGGAATTACAACACATTCTACAATTGATGAAAATAAAACATACAAAGAAAATGAAGGAGACCGATATGAAACTGATAGCATTGCTGGATCAAAAGGTAAAAGATCAGCAACTGACACTTCACAAGGCTGGAGTGGCCGGATTCTATGTGACGGACAATCCCAAGGAAATAAAAATACAAATGTTCCTATTAGATTTCATTTTGCGTTTGTCGCGAATAAAATTTGAGCCAAATAAATGATTTTAATTCAAATATGAAACTAGTTTTATTTGAATTTCAAATGCGTGTGAGATTTTTGTGGGACTTTTGTACAGGGATATATACTCCTACAATCACATACATTAGTAGTTATAATTTCAATATACATGGAATTACAGATGGTGACTGAACAATGCTAATTTCCGCCTGTATGATTTCCGAAGTGTCATTTTAACTTTTGCACCTAATAAAGGCTTTATCTTTCAATTTAGTTAAATTTCGTTTATTTTACAGCTAACGTTATATAGGGTCTGATAGAGCACATTCCAATTCAGGTCGTATAATGCATTGCCAATTAAGTCGTAAACCATTTATTCCCAGCGTGTGTATCTAATATCCATAAATTGATGTAAAACCACATTTGTCTAATTTTTATATACCTTTAATAGCATACACAATATACAGTATTAATCATAATAATACTACAATCACAAAATATATTTGGAGAACAAAAGAAAATACATGGTATGATCTTGAACTTATATCTAAACTACATTCTCTCATTTAACATTGGACCTTATAGATAGATAGTGTTTGGGGCCTGTAATACAGTTTTAGGACGTATACTTTCTTAACTTTATATCTAGCTTCCCGCAAGTACCATTCCGGCAGGCGTTCTGTCAGCAGTAGAGTCCTTGGCCTTCGTTCTTTTCCACGTAGTAATTGCAATATTCTTTTTGTGTTGGCGTCAAACCCATGGTGTCAACTTCTGACTTGAATTGTTCAAAACCACCCACACCCGCCAAGTAGCCATTGAGTTTTGTAGCCACATAAGAAGTTTGTAAAAGCTTGGAGTTTAGATTTAGAGTGTCACATAAGTCTCGATGACCTTGCAGGCGATATTTCTGATGGTAACTGTAAAATGGAAAAGAATATTCTAAAAATCACGTTAATCTTAATTTGCAATGGTTAGACGCACTCTTCAGCAGGGTAAAAATTGGTTTTGGCCCGAATTTCTGTTGTAATAACTTCTGGAGACCTTTTAATTTGTTCTTCAATTTTAGATTGCTCAGCTATTGTCTTTTGCTCCTCGTCGTGGTATAAAATCAGTGACATATACTGACGTTTAATAGGCGTAGTTAAGCCATACTCGTGGTTGTTCCAGAACAGATGAAGGAGGTCTTTGAATGAGATCACATTTGGATCGTAGTCTATTTCCAAAACCTCAGTATGGTCACCCCTAAACAATGATATCGTGTTAAAATGCATAGAAAGTTTGTTAGTAAGCAGGATAGTAAGAGAAAGCAAAAGTAATCAGGACGGAGTGGGGAATGAAGAAGGAAGGAGAAACGGAAAATCAATCACAAATTGTTCTTTAGTTTGAACTCACAAATTACGGTACGTTGGTCCTTCCTTAGTGCCTCCGGCATAGCCTACAGTTGTTCGCAGCACTCCTGTTGTGGCTCCATATAAAGATTCTGCGCCCCAAAAACACCCCATACCAAATGTTGCCGTTTTAAAAGCCACACCAAGAGAATGCACCGGACTGATATTAAGCTCTTTCTGTTCATTGCGCACAATACTCTGGAATAATTAAACATTCGTTAATTTAATTCACTTCTTGTTTAGCTCGTTAAGAAACGACAATAAATTACAAATAATTTTATAACACCACTCAAAGAACTTGTATTGCAGTTCTTGAATTCATCGAAAATCCCAATGGAATTGTTTAGAACTTGTATAATAATCGTCAGGAATAGCAGGAATCTCATTTTGTTCAAGAGAATGACAGGCAGTGACGACAGCTCTCAAAATACTGAATAAACTATACAGAGATTGCAGCGTCATTACAAATTTTGCTTAGTTGGAAACCAGGTTCAATGCACGTATGCACACCGACATACCACCAAACAAACACATTGCCCGACGAAAAACAAACAGGCGAACTGGAAAACATGTGTTGCATTTACACAGAGAAAGAACAATCTCTTATTGCAGAGAGCGCCCATGGCATGGAATCTCTTACTTTTTCACAGCGTGTATCTTAAAGGCCAAGGTCATTTTTAAATGATGTGGAATTCGTCAAAGTATTCCTGTTTAAATTACGCTCCGATTTGTTGTCGAATTAGAACAAGAAAATGTATATTTTTTGTTAGATATTACCTTAAAACTTTTGCCATCAAAACGAATTATGCTTAGCAAGTTTTTGAACATTTTTGTTAATTAATAAATACTAGACAAGCAATGATGGTAAAGAGACAAATCAGTTCGACGGAACACTTGCGAACAGAGTGACAATTGGCCACAAACTAGCATTCTAATTAAATCAATTGATGTTGGGTAAAATAAAAGCTTTCTAGCTGTTGACTGTTTGTTGCCAGCTTGTCTACGTAGTACATGTTGGCGGTTGACTTTGAAAACTATGATCGAAATGGGGTTATTAAACTTTTTTGAATAACCCTCAGACTGACGGAAGCAAAATTATGCTTTGGCTTGGTTCAGCTAAGGCTATCGTTGTTTATTCTTACCAAATCCTTTAGAGTTGGTGCATTGATGTCTTCAGGACTAATAGCGATCGACATTTTCACAGTACTCGCACAATGAACTTTAATCTGCTCAGCTTTAAGTTTTCAGTTAAACTGTTGGATGGATTTCTTATTCGCCGGCATTTATACTCGGTGTCTAGTATTTCGTTTATAATGTAAGTTCTCTCAATCAGCGTAAGCGTCGATTGGGAGAGGGAACCTCTAGCCCAGCAGACAAGATTACGTTAATGGTATTTTTGCAAGATTAGGTCGTATAGAAGAATTGTTTTCTTATTTGTAGTATTTTGTTGACATTTGGCCGTTTTTACTTACACTATAGTTGACCTACCTTTCACTAATGTGTAATTACAAATGCAGATCTCCTCATAATTTTACTTCAAAAAACGTGAAATTATATTTGAGTAATATTCATTGAAATAAACCACATTTTATATTGTGTTGTGATGAACTATACGTCCTGATATGTATCCGCATATTATGTATATGCCAATATAGATTTGCAAATCTTATCCTCAAGCTACAATGGCATTTCTCTGAATTTAAATAGGTGGGTATTTATTGGGGAAACCAGATTATTTTGGAACTACATACATGTATACATATCTTGGGATGAAAGTAAATCTAATTGTATTCTTACTGAAACCACATACTTCTTTCCAAGCACTTTTCAAATACCTATTTGGGTTCGCATTGGAAAAAAGCTTGTGCCTCCAAATGAAGGTATTTTATGTATGTGCCTCTTGTTGTTCGTGATCTGCCGATCTGTATACAGAAGAGAAAATGAGAATGTGAGAGAAAAGAAAAGTTGCTTAACCAGCATGTGCTGATATGGCTCTCTAAAAGTAAAAGATGAAACCGCTTGGGTTTAATGTTTTCAATTTGATTGTTTATAAACAATGAAAATTTAAAAGATTTTTGTCAAAAATATTTCTCTATGAAAATGGTGTCCGTTTTCGATGACATTCGGGTCAAAAAACTCCTTGAAACGTCCAGAATCGGATTCAGTTTTAAAAACTAAAATCGGACAGAAATTGAGGCGTAGGCAGAAAATGTTAAATTTCTCGAAAACTGCTTGCAATATTTTCTTGAAATTTGGTCAGGATCAAGATATAGATATATTTCACCATTATACCAGCTTTCAATCGATTCGAAGCAATACTTTAGGCTCCACAATTTTTTTTCAAAAAATTGTTATACGGACTTGTATGTAAACAAAAAATGTTTGTACGTCGAACGGGTGGACCCCAGAGCACGTTAGATATGGTCAGCTGTGAACGCTACGTACATTTGTGTGCTCATCAAAAATTGAATATTTCGTAGACAATAACGCTACGGCGCTCTTTGGTATTGCTTCTTCCTAAAGTTGAATAAGCTTGCTGGTATGTATATGTGTGTTCAGTCATAGGTACCTACGTAGTACGTATATACCTGCTTACATATGTATGTAGTATTTATGTCTGGGCGCATCTTAACAAAGGCATCATTAGCCTCAATGGTGTTGTATTTCCTCTTTGATAATTCGTATTGAATGGGTCCCGATAGGAACGTCGCGTATTTCAGATCTTCCATTATATAGTATATATTATGTGGGTTATTTATATACAGTAATTGAATAATAAATTTGGCAAATCAGCAAATATTTTAGTCGTAGTACCATAGCTGGAGCATTGTTGTTATTTATTCTATAAGTGTTATGAGGCCATGAAATCGCTTTTTTTAATTAAGCCTAATCACTGCATTATTTGCGCAAGTTTTGTCCCGTCAACTAGAATAAATGATTTGACAAAAATGAAAGTATGAACATTGAATTTTTCAAAACGAGATAAAGACTGATGAAATTTACCCTAGAATAGAATCAATGAAGACAACTACTACGCAAAATATGTAGAACTAATTAGAAAAGGTTACGAAACTGATATTAAAATTATTTTTATCAAATTTAATTTTTCAGTAAAAGTGCGCACAGTCTATTTATAACTTTACATTTAAAAGAATTTATCTGCTGCGTGAATTGTGCATATCAAAACGCTGCCCTTTGTCATTGACAACTTATTCTTTTCTTGCGGGATTTAAACTACAATATCTCTTTTCCCAATTGGTACGAATATTTGAAAACAAATTTCAAACTTTTCTTTGCCAGGTTAGGTAGAGCTTGAGGTCTGTTCCAGAACTGCATAAATGTGAAATTTTTTGCTATGATAACCAATTTGCCCTTTATGATATCGAAAAACATTGTAAAAATAGAAGATTCTTGCGGATTCTGGAATAAAGGATTGTATTTTCTTCAATTGTGAACATTTTATAAATAATAGTAAAAAATGGCTTTGGAATATAATATTCGATAAAACATTAAATGAGAAAGATGCGTGTGCTTCGAAATATGAAGTCACACAGTAATTATTCTGATAATGTTATGTCAAGCTCCCACAAAAACCTTAGATTAGAAATATACATACTTTTTTTTAACACCGTAATCTTTTGAATGCTTTACTTACGGATGTCACATATTAGTTTTCTTAGATCGGACTGAATCTTTTCTCCTAACAAATATATATGTAAATGGTTAAGATGCAATTCTATATCTGGGTCATTTTAATAATGAAAGAAGTAACGAAAGCACGGGTGTGATATCCTACACCTCCCTGCATGTTAAGCCAAAGTCATCCTGTAGTAAATGTACGTCTATATTAGAACACTGTCATACATGCCTGGTTTCCCATGTCTTAATATTTTCATAGAACCAAAACTAATGCAAATTAAAACGTTGCTGGATTTGATATTGCAATAGAGTGGGAAAATAGAGGATAGATGTTAATATTAAAAACACAATTATTGAGCAGTCTAGACGAGAACGATTTTAATAAACCAATAACCAAGTCAATCTTCAATTAATTGCAAGAAAGCAAATTTGTTAAAAAAAAACTTTAATTTTGTGTATAGAAAGGTGTCTTTAAAAAATAACATTCATTTTTCATTTCAATTTGGCACTTCCCGCAAATTTTTTCTACAGCTGTGACTTTTTATGACCTCTTCGATAAATGTAGAGACCAAATATATTTTATTCTGTATTACGAAAATCTACTTAACTAATATAATCATAAGTATAAACTGTCTTTTATCAGTGTATGCTTATTCTCTGGAGGAGGTTTAATGTGTCAACATTGTATAAAAAAGTTCAAACGTATCGTCTAAAAGCTTTTATAAGTTTAGTATAGACAAGACCCAAAAAAGTGCTGCTGAGTTCACATTTCCGCTGAGTTCACTTTCGGATTAGAATAACAATAAATCAGGGTGAACACCCATTATCTGAACCAAATGAAACATGATTTCTCTAATCTCCCGTTGTCCTCGTTGAAAATAATGTTCGAATGTGAGTCAAAAGATAACTCCATTAGTAAACATATACACTACATTATGTTCAAATTTACTAATTTCAGAAAAAGCGAAATACAGAACGCTTGCAAAAGAAACTAGACGGTTTTTTCATGAACTTGAATATTTCACTCGTTTTCATTTTATAATGAAAAATATAATATCAACGAATGTCATTCTAAGACATTCTGACAGAAGTACCATAGCCTCAGAGTTGCATTTTAGTACATCTATTTTGTTTACTTAGTTTAGTTGCTCATGGAGAATGCAAGTAATACTCAAGATATCGTTTTTCTTTCAAATTAAGATAATCTCGGTCATTTAGCACAACAAGAAGGAGAATTATACGTATGTTTTTTTTTTCTGTCAATCATGGAAATACAAATTCAATCACGTATTTATACATATATAAAGGGCATATTTACAAAGTATACTGTGACTTCTTAAATTCAAGGCTGACTTGGGTAAATATACAATTCATATTGTATTTTAAGAATGGATACTTTTCTGTAGAACAGTTGAAACCGATATATTTGAAATACCTACACTTTTCTCTCACGGAACCAATATTTTCAGCATGACCTTAATTTTTGACATCTATTGATTTCAATTTGAAAATAGGTAATTTATGATTATTTATTTTAGCATTTCTAATCAAAGACATTTGTGGATATCCATTGTTAAACTAATACTAATTCGACTTAAAATATAGTAAAGCACAATCTTAATTTAATTGAGATTTTTCATCTAATAAAGCAAATCAATTCGTTTTTATCATATAGCACTCGCTCGAATAGATTGCACACGCCAAGATTCATATTAATTTTCGTAGAATTGCGACTGAATGCAACCATGCGTTGTCTAAACACGTAAAGAAGTGCGCATAGGCTTTTTGCTGAGCTCGATTCTTGCTTGTCTACGTTGTAGGCATTCCATTCGTATCACAGCTTTTCGCAGAAGCTTGGTTTCTGGAGAAAGTTCTCTGCCGCTGGAAGCTGTAGTTCTTGTTCTTGGTCGAAATTCTTCCGTAGGATCTTCGGGTTCCACAAACAATTTTTGTTTCCTCGCACTTAACACAGTCCGTTTGGGAGTTAATTCTTTCCCAGCTTCCGCAGAGGGGTCAATCTTTGTTACATCGCCTTTCTTTGGCGTGGACGGACTTTGCTTAGTTGAACTGCATGAAGAAAAAAAGAGCTGATCGTCGTCCAGCGTTTGGGTTTTCTTAATTCGTGAATGACAATGGCGTTGGGGCTCCAAATATGGCGTTGAACTTATAAACAAACTATCCATTAATGAATCTAAAGCAGTGTGATAAAATCCACTAGCCTCTAGATGTTCACAGACAGACATTTTTGCTTTATTTGTATTTCAACTATTGCGGATTGCAGACGCGGATACGTTGATCTTTACTTGACAAACGTTATAAAGCAACTGGCTATGTTAGTGCTTTAATCTACTGCATTTCTCTGTACCTACTGTCAAGATGGTTTTTATTTAAAAATAAAAGTAATTCTGGGAATAAATACAAAGTTTAAAATGTAATATGCTCTACGCTCCTTAGATGCGTCCGCTCTCGGTCAATGCTCAACGACGACTAACTCATAAACTCATTTTGATAGTTGACAATTCGGCCTCTCCTGACTCTTCGTCCCTCCTGGGCGAACCATCATCAGACTCATCTTTATCTTCGATTTCGAGACTTGGATCACCATAGCACCAGGGCTTCATATGATCGGTCGACATAACACCGCAATATTTCCTTTGCTTCAAACTTAAATCCGGCAGATCCTCTACCAGATAACGATCGTTTCCGATAATTTTCGTGACGATGTATGGTCCTTTATACCGCGCATCCAACTTATGCGATTCTCCTGTAGGCTGCGGTACCGTGTCTATCACCACCAAATCGCCTTCCTTGTACTGAGTTGGCTTGGAATGACGGCTGTCAAATCTTGCTTTCCATTTTTCCTTTTGTTTCTGGATGTTAGCAACAGCCTGCTGTTGAATTACCCTAACATCGAAATTCTCTCTTTCTTCATCACCAACCGCCTGGATAATTCTATTGTAACTGACATCTCTGAGACTAAAGTTGAATATTAAGTCATTTGGACTGAACTTTGTAGTCGCATTCAGCTGCGAGTTAATACTCCACTGTATCGTCGTTGTCTCAGTGTCCCATTCTTTTGTATCACCTACTAGACATTTCAACGCATTCAAAACTGTCTGGTTGATCCGCTCGGCTTGGCCATTGGCTCTTGGTGTTCGGACTGCTGTTTGTACATGTTGTATTCCGTTGTATTCCACAAACTGTTGGAATTCTTTAGACGTGAACGCCGTTCCCTTATCCGATACAATTCTTCGTGGCTGTCCGAAAATCGACATAACTTCTCGCAGCGCTGTTATAACCGGAGCAGTCTTTGTATTCCTGGTTGGCTTTATAAACGCCGTGAATTTCTTGGATTCTTCCTTGACGTGTATCTGGTAATATCCTGATGTCATGTCTAACGTTGTAAAATACTTATTTCCAGATAACAACGAAAGTTGTTCTTCAACCACTGGCATCGAGTACTGCTTTTTGATGGTGACTTCATTTAATGCTCGATAATCCGTACACATACGACTTTCACCGTTCGCCTTTTTGACCAACAATACTGATGCTGCATAGGGCGAATCACTTGGGCGAATAATACAACATCGAAGCAACTTGTCAATTATGTCTGACAGAATTTGTCTTTGAGAAAATGGAACTTGGTATCTTTTACCAACTACAGGCTTGTCCGTAGATAAACTTATTTCCATTTGTGTATTTTTACACCTTCCAAGGTCTTCAAGGGTTTCAGCAAAACAGTCCTTGAACGACGACAGTATTTGGTCTAATTTTTCCTTTTGATGCTCATCCAGACTTTCTCCGACATTAAATGTACTTGGCATTGTTGACTTTACTTTCAAGACACCATGCTCAATTGTAAGTTTTGTTTGCTTCTTACACAATACATCTCTTCCTAAGAGAACGTCATATCGCATCAAGTCATTCGGCACTACATAAATGGTAGTCATTAAACTCTCCTCGTCGATGACAACGTTAGCCTCAAACATTTCCACCACTTCAACAATAGATCCACCAAAACCTTTCATTCTTTTTGACGTTACTTCCATATCGCAACCCTCTGGAACTACAGCTTTCCGCATTAAGGTAAAGTCGCTTCCAGTGTCCACAAAACCTTCATATGTCTTACCATTGACCGTGACATCTTTCATAACCGGTGGGCAGTAATCCTTAGACTCTTCTGTCATTGCTGCCACAGTTGTACCTTTACCTTTGCATTGCGATGCATCGTGACCAATCTTTGCACATTTACTACACTTCGGCTTCTTCAATGGTTGTGGGCAACTAGTTGAGATATGCCCAAACCTGTTACAATTGAAACATTTTACTCCCTTGGTTGGCGCTCCACCTGAGACACTTGCGGTTTTGTCATCCTCGTCATTCTTTGTTTGCTTCCTTGCATACGTTTGTATGGTCAAATTCTCCAACGACCTTAATAATTCACTACATGTCTGCGGGTTCATAGCTAAAAGTGTTCTTGTTAAGCTGCTATCATTGAGACCATTTATGATGTACGACAGTATTGATGCCTCATCTACGCTTCCTCTTTTCCCTATGGCCAACATTGCGTAATAATATTCCACCAAAGACTCATTCGAGTTTCGTTTCCTAGCTATAAGTTCACGATGAATGTCAGCAACACTTACTCGACTTGGGAAATCCTTTAAAAATTGTTGTCTGAACTCTTTCCATGTTTCAACCACTGGTAAAGCATCTATCCACATTTTAGCAACACCACTCATTTTATGATGAACTGCAAACAAAGTTGTTTCATCTGACCATCCATGAAGCCTTTGCAACGTTTCAACCTTGTCAATGAATTGGACTGATGTAACATTTCCTTTAATTGGATCGAAGTCTGGTATCATTACTATGTAATCCTTTAAACAACCAGATGTTCCGGAACCAGATTGTCTTGATATTACTTCAGCTGGAACTTGCTGTTCTGTATCCCTTGAATTTAACCCTGCATTTGACGTAATAGCCCTTTCTGTTGAAAGTGTTGTTAACTGTTGCACACTTCTTGCTAGAGTCAACATTATATCCTTTAGCTCTCGCATTTGACTTGTTAGAGAATCATCACCCGTCTCAGCTTCATCAAATCCATGGAAATCCTCCTGTGACTCTGAATCTTCAACTTCCACTTCGTCATTTCCATTGCAAGCCATGAGTCTAGCAATTTTCTCGGACTTATTTCCTGTTCGTGGTAAGCTTCTTGCCAGTAATAATTTGTCTAGCTCCGCAACCTTTAACGAACTTATTTTCACCTTCATACTTTTCCTTGTGAATTTTCCTTTTTAATTCGTTACTTCAGCAAATCTAGAACTATTCTTTTTTTTAGAAGCCGCACGCCCTAAAAATATACGTTAACTTTTCCCTTTTTAAACTTCTTCTTCGGGGTTCCCCTCTTTATGTCTTGCTTTCAATCTCCTTGATGTACTATCGTTGTCCTACTCACTCACACTTTTGAGTATACCTTTGTACATTCTCCTTTGATTGATGCTTTCTCCTTTGCTCTCTTTGAGCACGTTACACACTCTCACTAAACTCACTCGAACTTTTGAGTTTAGGTGCCTTTGCGTGGTTTCTCCTTTGGGTCGTCGTTGTTGCTTTGCATTGAGCTCTTCACTACTACATCACTTTGACGCCTTAGTTTCTCAGCTCTTTGAGTATTTTTCTGCAATTCTTATCCAAAATGATGAAATTCCTTGTAGATTTCTGTTCTTATCCCACTTCTGATTCTGTCAAGATGGTTTTTATTTAAAAATAAAAGTAATTCTGGGAATAAATACAAAGTTTAAAATGTAATATGCTCTACGCTCCTTAGATGCGTCCGCTCTCGGTCAATGCTCAACGACGACTAACTCATAAACTCATTTTGATAGTTGACACTACTTTGAGTAAAATATATCGAGGTACCTACCAGCATAGACACACAAATATTTCTTTTCATGATTTGGGTTCAACTTGAGTTTTCATCGAGAACAAAAGACAGGACTCTCAAGAACGATCCTAACACATGGTATATTCTTTTTAGGGGTTGTTTGCCAAATTAAAATACATGTATCCTTGCATTTATATGTGTGCGGCTGTATATGCCTTCCTACAAGTAGGTGTGTACATAAATCCTTCGCATCCTTCTCTCTTTCACTATAGGAATAGTTAACAAAGTGGATTACCTGATCACTTTGCTAGGTGCATCAGAAAAATAAAAGAAGTAGTTTTTCGCTGTAATTCCAATAATTGTTTTTTTTTTTTTTTTGTTATTGAAAACAATCAACTTCGGCGATAAGGCAAAAAATATTTCCACTGGTTTGGGAAGTACACAGCGATTAGATTATTTTATTTTTTTTTATTTCAAAATATTATTTATCATCCATACGACAATTACTCATAACACTTCTCAAATTTAACTAACTAATGAACGTAAATATGGAGCATGATTGCAGGCAAAACATACTGTTTTGTTTGTATATTTGTCGAATTGTGTGTACATTTTAAAAACACAAATGTTTTGTTCTTTTTTCCGGAAAGACTACTAATTTATTGGCTTGAAGAAATCTCTGAAGTTCTGAGGAGCTTGTTCGATTAGTTTCTCAGTCATTTGTTTGGCCTGGTCGGAACTGCCGTTATCCTTATGGTAGAAGACGGTGAAGTAAACAATTAATCCAATGACAATCAGCAGAACTATACCGGAACAAATGAAACCCATTAACATATTACATGCACATTCGCAACAGCTGGAAATTAGAAAATAGAAATCCACAAGGGAATTAGTGCCCGCATTCACTGATATTGACTTCAACATTCTTACCAGCATAGAACCTTTCCAGGACATTTGATTACCTCCCAACAAGCTTTGCACATTTTAAAATTTTCTGATTGATTATTTTTTCGTGAGTTACTTCTTTGCCAGTCTTCAATTCAGTTATAACTGACTGTCAATACACTTGTGGCCTTTTAATCCCCATTATCGGTATTGAAATACTGATAAAAGTTGGTTAACGCTTCTAACTGAGAGTGGGCCAAATGGGGGGAAAGCACCTATTGGAGGTAGCAGGAAACATCGACAAATAAAATTGTTGATTGGCTGGTATACCAACACTCATTTGCTTCTTATCGTAATTAGAACGTAGAGAACAGCGTTGTTTATATTTGCTAAAGAGAGTTTAAGAAATATATTTTTTTCAAAAAAGTGTATTGCCAATGAACCAAACGTCGCTCTCTGCTGCTGGAAATGATAATGGCCGCAGCGTTTCTACAATGAAGAAGATTCAAGCGTAGATACCTACATTTATTTTTACAATGTCCAATGACTAATATTTATATCAATGTTCATGTGCATGAATAACTCAGTACTGAGATAACAAATATAAATGGACAGGTTCACAGCTTCGTTAACTTAAATATCACAAATATCTGTGAGGAAAATGTATGCATTTAACACTTTATCTGTAGCCGCAACATCTGCCTAAATGGCCAAGTGACGTTTTTACCCTACACCATAATCTGGCAATGTAAAAAGTTATTTCAATGCTTTCCAAAAGTATTAATGCCCGATATTTGTTGTAACAAAATGGTACCTCGATAAACATGACTTATGAAGGGATTTTGGTTTCTTATATGTTTTTCTGGAACATAGACGACTTTCCTTATGGATGGACTCTTGTTTGTAAAGTGTCAGTATACATTGTTGATTAATTGTAGGGCAAAATCTATCCATCGACTATCTTGTATTCTCTACTCTTTATTGACTACATATTTTAGTTTGCTTTTTGTCTTGATCATCAGTATGAGTTTTTAAGTTTACAGACTACTACATTCATATTTATACATACATACATATATGTATGCATTTGCGAATTTGCAGAAATCCAATTATCTAGTGCAATTTGGTGACTTTGGTGACTTACCACGAAAACAGTCTTTAATTGTCTTCATAACAAAATGGTCTCATTATATGCAAATTTTGTATTCTGCTCTATTTGTTGTGTTAGCAATGCGTGGTTGTTGGCTCAGAGTGGCCTAAATGAATCGTATCGTATTCTGCATTTGTCGACCCACTTTGATCGCGTTTTTTTGAGTATAGAGGTAAAGAATAACAATTTTCCAACGCTTGTTGAAACGCAATGGCCCGACAAATTTTTGCCCTCTTTAAAACCCATTCTGTTCCCACATTTGGAAGCTCATGCCACTGCCGTTCGATCTGACTGTGGTCGTATACAACAGGCGGTGTGGTCACAGGTGGATTCGCTATCCCGACTCTGGGTAATGGATATTGGTGGGCGGGGTAACAATGGCACTAATAAGTACAGATGTAATCCAAAGCTATTGGTGTTCGATTTAATTCGCAACAATATTGAGGTAACATATCAACACATAAAATTATACTTCTAATATGGAAATACATATTTTGCTATATGGATTTTTCTTAAAGGTTTTGCGGATTGACTGTGGCAAATATTTGAGAACGGATGTTGATGGCTTCGAGTTACTAGACATTGGACTTGGTCCTCGAATATCACCCTGTGAAAATGAAAAATTTATTTACTTCATTGTTTCTAATGATTCTCATATACTAACTTACGACATCCTAGAGCAAAAATGGCACAATGTTTTGCTATCGAGCAAGAAATATTCTATTATAAATGATTTTTTACCTATCAAACCTAGGGATTTAACATTCGGCAGTCAGACCGAAATGTTGCTATCGGACGAGGATGGCAAGTTGTATACGGGACCGAATGTATTTCACAATTCCTCTCTATCAAATTCCGACACAGTAGAAATGGTTTCAATGGGCTCCTTATTGGGTCCTACTCGCGGCCTTATGATGGATTCCTATGGGGTGTTGTTTTACGTGGTCCCGAAATTCGGAGCTGTTGTTAGATGTAAATACACACAGAACATCACCGCGGAAAACGGCGAAATTATTTACATGACGTCCAAAAATATTCAGCAGATTTTCTTCGGTAGCGACGACTCTGTTTGGCTTTTGTCTGACAGATGGCTGCGACCCACGGATCAGTGCATATCCGGCTATTGAATAAGACTAGCATAAGTTTCTTCATATCATATCCATTTATTAATCATATGTCGTATTTCATTCAAATACAATCCATGCTAGTTAAGAAAACATAAATAAATATAAGTATATTAACAAAAAATTATTGAATATCCTGATGCGAAATTCAAAATATTAACTATTTAAGAAACTGCAGTTTTAAGATAAAAATTAAGTCCTACTGTCTACTCAAAGTACACAACGTTCTTCAAGTTCTCCATACTGTGTCTCCTTTACTTTTTTCGCATATGCAATAATACAATTAAAATAAAATTCGTTTTCATGGCGAATTATGTTGTAGAAAAGTACGAAACTATAATAAAAATTATGAAAACTAAGGTGCAGTTAGAAAACTTCAATGGTGAACAATTTGTTTATTTAGATAGCCCATTAAAGCCTGCAAGCGCTTTTTTATGTTCTTCTGGTCATCCAAAGTACATCCCAGCAGTACACTTTCGAATTTTTTGTCGACAGGACCGGCATCCATATCAGTAGCTGCGAACGACGACATGGTTCCAGTCTCGCTGGCACTGCAACAGGCATTCAAATACATCTGACACTTTTGGCGCGATAAGGCGGGATCGCCCAACGTAATCATCATATCAATGAGAGCGTTAATCTGGCTTAGCGAATCCTCCTGAGACTGGTCTCGTACTGTGCGAACATTAAGTTCTACTGTGGACAGACGTGCGTTGACACGTTGAATATAACACCCGATTTCTTCCCGCTCCGCTAAAAATAAAATATAAAAAGAATTGAAGTTTTAACAACAATTAAATTAAAAACTTCAAAATCTTTCCAATAAAAATGTCAATGATTCTAGTCGCTTCTGATATTTTTACACTTCTGTAAAGATATACGGCCCTTACATTGGGCCATGCATGACATTTGCAAAATTTTAGGCAGTATGAAAAAAGGGTGATTTTCACTTAGTACATGATGGCAGCGGTGCTGTTCTTACTACGAACATATTACACTTACATTCTGATAGGTTTTGCATCAAGTCATTGCTTTTAATTAGATCTATGGACATAAGCAAAAAGTCGCGTTTTTCCTGCAGACCCAAAGCGTCCTTCCGAAATTTCTCCACCCGGGAATCCAACTGATCCAATACCGTGACAAATCTAAAACAAAAACATGAAGTTAATACATTGCTTTACGGCACATTTATTGATGAAATTCAGTGTGTTTCAGTGAATAAAATATTTAGATTTACCTTTCATTTAAATTGAAAGGTCTGCCACACAAGTGTATGTCGTTCGTGCATATAATTTATAATGCGATGGAATATGGATATTTCGGACACAAAGTAAGGAACATAAAAAGAAAAAAAAAAAAAAAAACGAAATATTTGAATATTTTTTTTGCATCTTAGGTTAGGTATAAACAAGAATTAATTTTGAGTTCTTAACGTTTCCAAAAAGGTCATATTTTGTACGGCAAAACATTTAATAAAAATCTTCTATTCTAAATATGGAAAAACAAATTTATACAAGTATAGTAAAATTTCGTGGGTGTCGCTAGCGTTTCACGTTTCACTCATATTGCTTTGGAACTTAAAAGACATTGCATACAAAAAAAACTTGTTTCTGTTTTGTTCATATAGAACGAATAAAAAAAAACAACAGAATAATATTTGTACTTTGCAGTTGCTAGTTTGAAATAACTTTGGGATTATAACTCATTTAAAGTAACCACCTGTCAATCGCTTTGCTGTAGTCGACATGGCCACCACCATAATTGCTTGATGATGAGTTGCCAATGCCTGCAAAGTGGCGCGGCGATTCTATTTGGGCCGAAGACGAGGAGCCACTATTGCTGGCATCCATGGCTGTGTCGCCGTGCAAGCCGTGCAAATAGTCAAAGTTCATCGATGACTCGGACTGATAAGGCACGGAGGGATTATCACAATACTCCTGAGGTGGTGGTACAGGAGATGGATCAATTTCCATTTGTTGACTTCTTCTTTAAAACACGGAATAAACGTTTTAAGTTATATGACAAATGCTGTTAACACTTCTTGTTTCCGCTCTCAACGGCAACGTACTGTTGGCTTGTTTCACGTTATTGTTTGTTATGATAAACCAGAGATGAGTAGGCGGCCTCTTGTCCAGTGCCCAGTTTTACCTCTTATGCAGAGAACGGATTCAAAATATACTATGCTTCTCAATATCTTCCCATATACGGGAACCACGTAAACGAATTTTTGTCAGTGCGAACGGTATGCTCTCTCTTTTAATAATACTGTATTATTTTGTTACACTGAAAAGACCAGAAACAACAATAAATTAATATTAGTGTATCTTGCTGTTACCTATCGACGGCCATGCTCATGTCGCCAGCTGTGCCACTTCTGCTGTTGTTTATGTTCTGAGTGTTGGTAGTGGTCGAGGACGCATCATTGTCTCCGAATAAATGGTCCCAAATATTGTTTAAATTCGATGCGACATTTGCCCCAAAGCCATCTCTATTGGCACTGAGATTTTCGTCGAGACGTCGACGTTTTAACTTACTGAATATGTTATCAAACATCTCATTGCCAATCTAGAAGTTTTCGGAAATCAATATTTCGCCACTAAATGTCATACAACACTTGACTTTGGAATTATTTTATAGTTCCAAACGATATTAACACGTCCAAAATATATTGAATCAACGGGGTGATGTACTGTTCGTTCTAGAATGAAATAACTTTGCACGCACTTTCTCGAAACATAAACAAAGCAAGCAAAGCACACAGAGACGTCACCGTGGGATGAGACAAATTTGCGGAATACACACATACATATTGCAAAGTTTGTTTTGTTATTTCTCTTACCGTAAGCGATTTTCTTCGCATTTGCCAGAATGACAGAAATGGAATTTCAAATAATTACTCAACAATTTTATTGTAGAATGTTTTTGAAAATTGACTTCTTTATTTTGAATAATTCAGCGGTAGTATTCTATTTTCCTTAATAAGTGTCGACAAATGAAAAGTTTTTCCATATTCTCTATATCTCTCGGAGATATGTCAATTCTCCTGTGTCGGTCGACCTATGTATCCCAATTGCTACTTGATTAGGTAGAGTACATACTACCAATCATGATGACACATGGTGACACAGTATGACGCTCAGTATCGATAAAGCTGTCCCCTTGTGGTTGTTGAGTTATCGATAATATTTAAGGCGTAGAATGGCACAACGCCTTGATTCTGCTATAGCCTTTAACTAGCTTTACTATTGAAAAGTAAGGGAAAACAAGTTAATTTTCCTTGTATGGTTTCTGCTTGATTACAAAATATAAAAATGTAGACACTTCGACATGAAAACACCCCTAAAATAGAATGGAACTAAGTTATAACTTGGGTGGTTTTTAAATGCATTTAAAGCCTTAGTTGTAATGATTTATAGCTTATTGCGGGCAGGAAATTAACCGATCTCAACGTGATCTTACAACATGGACAATTCGACAGATAAACTAATTCAAGTGAGTTGTAACTAAAACTCCACGGTAGAATTATTAGACGATAGAAGCAAAACTACAACAAATAAAATTCAATTGTAAAGTCCATTTAGAACGTGGAAGAAATACACCATTTTCAGTGTGCTGTTTCAATATTTTGTCTTCCGTATCGACGAACAGAAACATATACTTACGTTTACTTATTCCTTCGTAAGTTATTCCTTTGTCATTTGGTCTAATGAAAAATGCACCCAATTGAAATTTCTTTGCTGTAAAATATGGAATTACTTCAATTGCACTTTATTTTATATTTTATGTGTGTGTATATACATATATATATATATACTTGTATATGAATGTATGTATATTTAGGCCTTTTTCATTTACATCATTTTAACTTTTATTTATTATGTATACTCGTCGTGTGTGCAAAATGCATTTCATTTTTAGCATGTTTTCTTCTCTTTTGATAAAATGTTTATTTTCGTATATATGTATGTAAAATGGTAATCATAGATAAAAATAAATATATGTGTTTGCATGCATACATAGATAGATATATGTATATATGCGCTTTACATTAAAGTAATATTAAAAAATTTTTATAAAAAATATTGCGCCTCGTTTTGCAGAAAACAAGAAAAATAAACGTGTCTACTTGCAATTATTAAAATAGGTAAATAGATTAAGATAAATTTCATCTAAAAATGTTTAAATTGCACATAGGGGTTTTTATAAACAAACAAATAATTCAAATGGAGAAACAAAAAAAAAAATAATAATAATAATAAAACAAAAATATCAAGCATATCATTTAACTAAACTATTCACAATGTAATTCATTTGATTTAGGATGTGGTCTGACCATATTACAAAATAAGACGGAAGATTGAGAGGGTTGGTCGGTCCAGTAGGCACATGTATTATAGCACATGAACCCATAAACCCATAAACATATACGTTTCATTAAATTTGCTAAAGCAATACAAAAATATTAAAAATTTAATATAAATTCTTCTAAATTCAAAAACAAAACATGACTTAAAACAATGACTTCGGTTAAGCTGAAACTAAAAGCAAATGCACATTTCAGGCATGCATCCAATGGACACCAATGGAAGCATTTGTCGATGAATGTAATAAAGATTTGCTCCTCAACACCTAATTTTAACAATGCTAGACGGGGAAAAACAATATCATTGTTGTCGATTACAATGGGCAACTATAATTTGACTAAAACATTTTTCGATTCTTTCAATTAAAATTAATAAATTCTTAGGTTATTCTAATCAATATGTCACGGCTTACATAGTATCATTTAAACATAGACTTTAAGAATAGAGAGAAAGGTACACACATATATACTTAAAAGTATGTAGTACAAAATATAGAAGACAGCATTCATTAGAAAAGAACACTTCACTTATTCCTAAAATGTGTGTTAGGGGCTGGGCAATCCTCTGAGACGTGAAAACAATTGTAAAGACTCAAATTCAGACAGAATCAAAATAAATTCCAATAATAATATTACAATTTTCTATCAACAAATAATAATAAAGCTTTTAAGCCTCAAAGGCATGATTACTCTTCGAGTCATATATCTAGAAACTCCAACAATAATGTGATCTTGTAAGATGGCCTTGGCCAAGGCTTTACGAATTGTGAGCAGTCTCAAAAGGATCTCTTTAAAACACATGACCGGTTGTGAATTACAAAGATAACACTATTAAGTAAAAGGCATTATAATTATGTACAAAGTAATCTAAAGTAAACATATTACAAAGTGGCTCGGACAAGACTTCTTCTTTCATTGACATAATCTGCATAAATATTTACATATTTAGACGTATAGGGGGAATGTAGGTGGGAAAGCCATACAGAGCTTGTACCGTCTTTGATCAATTTTTTCGAAATACAAATATGTACACCATCGCGTAAATACTACAAGGTAACAGCATCATTTTCTGCTTGAAAAGAGAAAAAGATTCATGCAATGCTGTGAAAATACTCCTCGTGCATCGTTTCTTTCCACACCTGCATTGACCCTGTAGTAGTCATGCCATGGCATACTATACGAATCTGATGCATGGATGTTGATGAGAAAGCTCTTATCCCTTAGTGTACAAACAACTAATTTCTTTCTTCCTAAGTAACGAAAAACGTAATTATTAAACGCAAAAGAAGAACATTATTAAAACATAACGTCATTTCTCTTCCAAGATTAGACAAAGTAAAACCAAGGACTTCCTGTGTGGAACTATGTGCTCGACTTGTTATCTGGACTTAATTTCTAGACATGGTAATTGGCATATAGCGAGGCAGTTAGCTATTCTTTAACACTCATCGTAGGAGCTCATCCGAAAGACTATAATAAATTAATTCAGTAGGTGCAACAAACTAATTAATTAAATTATAATAATAAATTATAGGGGACGTTTGGGAGTCGAAAGCTAGGTTGTAACTCGGTTTCTAAAAAATAAAAGTAGGAATGTTGTCAGAGCAATGCTGTTGTTGTGTATAGCAGACGTGGGCGGGTGAGGATGTTGCCAAGTTTGTTTTCACTTATGTTTTATGCGATTCGCTCTTTGTTGCAAGTCTTTAAGACTTTTTGAGGTTATGTTTGTTTACTATAGCCTGCAGTTTGTGCAATTGACTTAGAAGGCCGGCATTCGAATCTTCCAGTGATTTGACACGTTTTTTGTAGTCGGTATTTTCGTTCACGAGAATCTCAACTTTGCGTTCTAGCTGATCCATATATTCTTTCTTTTTGCGCCTGCTCTCCTGAGCGGAAATCTGTAACAACATAGGGATATCATTTTGTTAAAATGAGACGAGTTTGGAATTCGATGTTGACCAAAACCTACCTTATTCTTTATTTTACGTCGAATTTTCTTCAAAGACTTTTCTTCGGCTTTGGTTAGTGGTAGTTTTTGTGGTATTGGATACCCTTCAGCCAACAGCGTGCGTTTTTCCTCTTCGGTTAACAAGAGAGTTCCTGTAGAACCCTTCTGCATGGAACGAATCACAAAGGTGAGAATATAAACAACTTGTATTAAATACAAATAAATCTTACCGGCTGTGAGCTTATTAATGGCGTGTGAATTGGCTGGCGGGTGGTGCCTCCGTTTGTGTGTCGACCCATGCTGACAGTGGAACTTGAGTTGGAGGTAGTGGACGAGGCAGAGCTGTTGTTGGTATTTCGTCGTATTGACGTGACAGTCAATATGCCACTTGTCGGCTGGCTAACTGAAGCCGCTGTCCTCGCAGTAGCTGATGAGGCGGGTGACTGAGGTGAAAGCATATGTTCAGGTGTGAGATTACCCTCGGATCCATCACTGGAGAGGGAAGAAGGTGGGGTCAAAGGAAGACCGTATGATTTGGCAATCGGAGGTGACGTTATAAACGTACCGCCATTGGAAGCAGCCGTTTCGGATTTGATGGTAAATTTAGGTATTATAACATTTTGTGCGGGACTGAGGATTATTTGCTGTGACTTGAGCAGGTTATGTGAAGACGGAGTCAGTTGTAAACATCCATCCTGAAAATACAAAAATTCGAAGTTATAACTTTGTACTCGACAGCCGTGTTCGTGAACACCAAAATCACCTTGTGCTCAAAAACGAGATCTGAATTTGTGAACGCAGCCATATTGGCCATTGTTAAGCTTAAAGTGCCACCATTTGTGTTGCTGCTGCTATTGGCTAAGTCGCTCGCCTCGGGGCTGCCGGGACAACTGGAATCGGGTGACATTGGCTCGTTTTTAATGCAAGACTCGTCGATCTCAATATCAGAGCATATATCAGGCGACTGACTGCCATCCCGCGATGACGTACTGGAGGCACAATCATTGTCCATGATTACGTTTAGCTCGTCTTGAGGTAGATATTGTGGTTGTTGTAGTTGCTGTGTGTGTAATTGTGTGGCGGGCTGTCTGACCATTACTTTGGAGTTATCTGAGGAGCAGGCAGTCAATGCATTACTCAGACTCTGGGCAGCGTCCAGATTTCGCAGGTTAAGTGTAATGGGAGCGCTAGCGGAAATCTTACATACATTGCCATACATACTCGACATATGGCTTATGGTGCTACCATGGGAGGACAATGTTGGATTTGACTGACTGCACAGACTTGCGCTCGATGTGGAAGCCGCAGATACCATAGGATTTAATGTCAATCCCCCGGTTCCGACATTGCTGCCCGAGAGCATTGCAGGGCTGGAGGTGATGCTCAAGCATTTTGGATCAATTGTTGCTGTACTGCTCAGACCTCTGACATTGGACGTGGCTGTTTTCAGTGAAATGGCCGGATAGCATTCGTCTTCCATATCTAAGAAGAAATAGCAAGAATTTACTCATAGTTCGTATATAGTTGTGGCTCGGCCACACAAAAATCAGAGGGCACTTCAACTACGAAAGAGCGTCTTCAATCCCTGTATATCTACAATTTAGAAAAATGGGACATATGTACTTGCGTACGTATACCAAGGACATAGCGCCAAAACATAACAAATCAATTAACCTGTGTGAATTGGGCCAGGTACTAGTGTGTACTTAGTGTGCGGCACATTTATTGTTTGTGTGCCCACATTGCGATTGGAAAATGTTTTTTCCTTTTTGTTTTTATTATTATTTTGAATATATTTTTTCAATTCAAACACGCGTCATCCTAGTTTCAGCACACTTGTGTTAATATTGAATTCATGCCGTATTTACTTAGCCGTTAACAGTTTCTGTTTCCAGTATTGTTCCAAACAATCCCAATTGGGTATTTTGAATAATTTTTTTTTTTTAAATAAATGAACGACAGAACCATTGTTCAAGGAAAGTCAGTAACAACACTTAAGCCGTTGTGCCAGCCGAAGGAGGCATGAAAAGTGGAACTTATTGTTTGTTTTATTTGGCGGCCTTTACTCTCTTTGTGCGACGCTTGAAATATGGTTTGAAAACACTTGCTGATCGCTGCAAACTTACCATCCATTTTCGCTTGGAGACTGTGCGGCGAATCGGGCAATGAATCGCCATCGCTATTTAGGCTGTACGAATGTTCAGATTTGATCGGCAGCGTTCCATTAAGCAGGGCGTCAGATATTAGCTTGTCGTTGAGTATGACGGCGGCATCTTTAACATCTCGCTCCAGGAACCAATCATTCATGTCGCTGTCGGTGGACAATTTCAAAGAGTCCGTCTAGAATTGAGAACAGATGACAGTTTATCAATACCTATTGCCTGTGTGATATTATTATTATATGTGTCTACATGCATTTATGTGTGTTATATCAATGTACATATTATGTATTCACACGATGGATACAAAAGGTACATATGACATTTAATTGAAAATATGTCATTCATATTCACGCAAGCGCATCTTATCTAGAAACTATTTATTTCATTGTAATTAATTGAAGTGCTCTACTCTGAAGAATTTTAGATAGAATTCTACGAAAATAAATATGTATGTACATGCATCTGTGGCATTGAAGAAGCTTTCAAAATCGTTTCCTTTAAAGCTGACATTGATATTTGTACGAAAATGTTTTGTTTTTATGTACATCTCTGTATCTGTATTCAATTTTATTGTTTTTTTTTGCCGCATTGCCGCTCTGAATGTACATACATTCATACATAGTATTGGAGGAACAGCCAGCAGTCTGTTTCTTCATATCTTATCTAAAACAAAGTGGTTGGAGTTTACTTGGTACCAGTGGGTCCCACCATCATTTGCACCTTCAGAGGGAAAATGCGAGTAAAATGTGTCAGTATAGTTGAAGACAATCTAAACTGTTTCACTAAACTATTTTTTTACATTAGACAAGTGAGAAAGCTATGTGGGTACAACCTTGCAGAGACGATCGGTATCGTCAACACCAAGGGCTCTACACTTTATGGGTATTCTATGTGTAATTATTTCTTGACATTGAAAGAGGGCGGTATGAGATAAGATCCGTGTGATAGGCATGTCGACCACTAAGATTGTCCGCCCTGTATCATGAAGAATATTTTAAGACCCAATAGTGGGTCTTAATTTTTGCTTCAACTGGGACAATTTAGTAAAACCAAACTTTGATTACTGCCTTGTTCTTCATGGTATTAACGAATCGATCGTATTCAAGGAAAATAAATGCAAATATATTTTCATATAATTTAATTCAGTCCCCAATTTATCTTCAATCCATTTGTTTTGTTTGATATTTATTTATTGATTATTTTTAAATATTCTACTTTTTGTTTTGGTGACTTTTCGTTTTTTTTTGTTTTTTGTTATGATAGGAAAGCATTTGAAGTGGTTCTTTTTATTTTATCTGTGATTGAATTATCTTTAGGAAATTTTGAAACTTTCGAGTTTGAGTATTTGGAGGCATGAATATATATTCGGGTGGGTTTCTTCATATTCTTATGTTCTCTATATTTTCGATCAAAATTGGGTTCCTATTGCGAATTTTGTTCATTTTGAACTGTGTGTGTGTTTCTTCTTTACGCAATCCACCCTAATGTGGAGCCAAAGATAGGCGAAGGCGCACGACACTTCTACAAAAATCGTATGTTCTCACAATTGATTAACTTATGGCAGTCTTAGATAGCTGGTGGTTTTTGTTGTTATGTTATTTTCGGACATGATAAAAAAAAATGTAGCAAGTTGTGATTGCATAATTGGATCCATACTGTATGTACATATATCACAGATTATGCCTATCACTGACACACCAAATCAAATCCACAGATTAGAGTTATCAATTTGTGATATATACCTTTTATTTTTTATTTATACTTATTTAATTCTTTTTGATTATTAATATATGAAATAAAATCTCATCACAAGTGCGAGAGAAGTACTTCTTGGAGGTTATTGGTAAGAATTAGCTTGGACTTGAAGGACAAATTCCAACTGACTGTAAGCCAATGGTTTGATATTGAATGTTTATGATTTCCAAATATATTCATTCTCAATTCGACTTTTTCAAAAACAAAAAATTGCCCTAACAATAATTAAATTTCTTTTAACATATTATTTGAGTGGAGTGAGTGATAAATTTGTTTGTATCTAATTGTTATTGTTGGTGGAGGTGGTGGTTTTTAAAGTAATTATTATAATTTGTTAAAAAACAATGTCAATTTTTTGCTGACAGCTAGATCGTGACTGCAAATGTATATAGCTTCGTTAATGTAGATTGTTTTATTTTTGTAATTTATTGGAAATGTGTTCGACTTGAAGTCATTACCGATAGCAGTGCTGAAAGCCCATTGTAATTTAAAATCGTTTTCAGCGAGATCCGACAAATTTGATTTTCATACTCTATATTATCAACATGTGCGTGTGAGTGTGCATATATCCATCCATAAAATTGTGAACCATGCTAAACCTAAAATAGTTTTATATCTACGGAATGATGATGGGTGACTTAATGGAAACCAATGGTAGCGCAATGAACCTAAAGACATACAAAAATCGTGAAACTCAGTTCACTTAATAATAGTTACATATGTATCAGATTAAAAAAAAAAACAGTAAATAAGCCGAGAATCAAAAAAGCTGCAACAAAGCTTCTTTGTCTCTCCTGAAGAGTATACAAATAAAAATGCAAATTTGAAACATTTACATACATAATTTCGTTCGGACCTACTGACACCCTGTACATTTGTGTTATTCCAAACAAATAGCTGCTTTCGACCACTAATGACACAACCAAAACAAACCGCAAGAAGGTATTTGGTAAAAGCGTCTTAAACATGGCTACCCATGATGAGAGGCTCACAGTGCTCTTCGAGACCAGTGGTCAGTCACACTTTCCCTCCTTCCTTTTAGGTACATACGCACATCTCTCATTTATACGTGCTCTCGAGTCGCGAAGAAAGGTGGGTATAAACAATTCTAACCAAATATTTACAAATACTTGTCCAACAGAATGAATACATAAATAAATAAATAACTGTAAATATTTCTGTTTGTGTGCAGTGCCACTATCTCACACACATACACATGCATACGTCGGTACAAATCGACTCCATAAATGAATGGCGAAAAAGAAATGCGTAATGCTTCTGGCATTTCAAAGCGAGACTTACCGAGTGTGCATACATAGGTGTGTGTGTGCGGGTATTTGTTATGTTTGCGCGTGCGTATGTATGGTCGAAGCTTCGCACATGAAGAATCGCAGTAAACAGCTCTTCGGCTTGAGTTTATCGACAATAGGCTGTCTGAACAACACGACCATGGCAAAGAAAGAAGAACTTGTTCATTGAGCAACTAACCAAGTATAAATGAGCAGCCAGCCAAACAACAGTCCGTCTGTCTAACCACTTTCCTAACATCTTCTCATTATGGAGATATGTATGCATGTATGTATGTATGCATATATGTACGTTACGATGACCAAAGATCGGCAATCTAACTGGCGTAATAAATGCCAATGCAAACAACATTAAAAGACATCACAACAGGAACTATGCATACATATGTATGTATGTATGTATGTACGTTTTGCACATTACATCCACATACACATTAGATTTGAGCGTATTTTTAACAAGAAACCCAGAATTAGAACGAAAATTACTCGAAACCAAATTTTTATCACTTGACGTAAATAAACCAAAAACAACATTAAACGCTTTTTTTGTTGCATTTTTACTTTCCATTTTACCCAGTTATTTCTCAAAGTGTACAAAGCCAGCCTTGCGAACAGAACTCTCTTGTGTTTTGAAAGCAGCGAAGCGTGAAACAACCTCTCTAACAGTTCAACAACCTTTCTCCGTGTTGAAATGTTGTTAAGAACTGCCAATTCTTGTAAGACGGGAGGTAAGCCAACAAAAATGCGAACGATGAAAGCATGAAATTTAAAAATAGGGTCGTTTGTTAAAGTGAAGTGGGTATAAAACAAAAGGCAGAGGCGTTGTTTCGGACGAAGAACCTCAACAGAATTGGGGAAAGGTACTAAGAACCGGGCTGAGCACAGTGATATTTCGAGAAAGCTGGTCGAGCCGAAGCATGAGTATGCTGAGCACACATTCTGTGCTGATTTGTGTGAGGCGACAGAAAGAACGCAGACTCAAGAAATGCTAACTCATATTAATGACCATGAAAGAAGTATTGTTCACACACACACACACACACACACGCAGGCATGCCGCTGACACTAATTCTGGTTCTAGCTTTCTGCTTTCAGATTCTTTCGACGTCGGTGACTGAAAGTCATTTATTTTTAAGTCTGACGCACTACTTTTGTCGTTTCACGAAGAAAGTTAACTGATCGTTTGGCTTTATATTAATTCGCTTCGGTTACATTAGACCGGCTTACGCAATACGTAGCGGATATTTAGGCCACTAAAATATGTTGGCCAAGTACATGAAAGGCAAAAAGTAATCTAAAATACGAAATGTGAGTACTTCGACGAGTATATACACATGTGGGCGAGATTATAAAAAAAAACTCCCTACCGCACTGCTACTGCTGCAGATATTGCAACCATATTGTGACTCTTAGGATGCGTTACCTATTTCTTTAATATGGGACTTGTTTTTTCGATTTAAATTGTTTATTTCAAAAAGCAAAAGGCATTTGAACACATTCCTGGAACGGATCGTTCAAGTGCCACACAATAGGTATAATTAACTGAAAACAAAACTTAATCTGAATACAAGATGATTTGTGGTTTCTGTGTAAGACCCTTTGCCTAAAAATGGGGGACTGCACGTGGTTGTGCTTTTTTTTTGGTTTCAGAGAAATCGGAGCAAGAATTGTTAAATTTTGAATTGATTCATTTTCACACAATTGCTGTGTAATGTTGTATTGTTTTTGTTATAGCAAAGCGTGATCCGGTTTAATGGACCTAAATACCGAAAACAACAGGTATGTACATACATACATATATACATACATCCAGATTTGTATATCAACAGGTAAAACCAATGTATCCAAATTTCATTAATTTCACAATCATCAAATGAACAAAACCCGTTTTTGGCTTTTGTCGAATTTGAACTAATTTTCAATGATCGTTAACTTTATTTGTCTTGCTAACCCCCCCTCAAGAGGCTCTGAAAGGCATACTTTGTTTCTTTCATCGACACTACGAACGACCGAGTGATATAAGTATCCCTGAAATTATGAGTTTCGGAGTGTCTGTTGTATCTTTGTACTTATGTTTCGGATTGTTTTAGACTGGTTTCTGATTTTTTTTTTTTGCAAAAGAAGCCCTTGAGAAAGTACCGTCATCTGAAATGTCGTGTTTGAATCGTCGGGAAATTGCCATGTAAAACCCTTCTCTTGGTAGTTCAGTGGATATTTTTGTGAAATGTGAAATCTATCTTGGTGGCGGCTTTGCAAACCTTTCACATTTTTAATTCGCTTGCAAACGCTGACTGGTTGCCTTCTTGTTGTTCGGTGTGTCCGTCGGACGACCGGCCATCGCTGACAGTCAAATTGCTCAAGTTGATCAGGCATTATTTGGTATGCATTGTTGTGAGCCAGGCGAAAAAAACCCTGTCACTTTTTACACAATTTCAGTTTTGCAGTTATTTGACTTGTTGTTGCTGCTGCTGTTGCTGTTGTTGTTGTTGTTGTTTTATCAATTTGTATGTAGTTGGTATGAATGTGCTGCCATAACAATTGTGCTGTTTTCTTGCTAAACGAACTTGATGATGTATTTCTTCAACCAACTTTATTGGTAGTGACGATGGTGCTTTGTCTGTCTGTCTGTCTTTCTGTCGGTGGTGGTGATGGTGGTAAAGTGAAAGGTGCTCGCTCCCACAATTCAAAGTTCAGAGCGTTGCTTCACATTACCAACCATGTACGATCAATTCAATCCGACCAAATAATGGCAGAGCAAAGCATTATTTAACAACAACAATAACAACAACAATGATAACATTGTAACAACAGTAACAAAAAGTCTACGCTCACTTAAACATTTGAATTGTTTCGAACAGCAGCCAACCACAACAATTGCATGACTCGTTGTTGTTGGTCTGTGCTGCCATCGCTGCGACCAGTGCTGCAACAAGCAACACGGTTCCAGCGACGGACAGATCTTTTACTTGTTTGCTGTGTGTTGTCGTTGTTGTTTTAAAAAAGAAAGTTGTTATTAAATAAACGAAAGGAATTGTTACCAAGCTGGGCACCAAATGTCAGTTGCTTTCAGTTGCTACCATTACAATTCCTCGGGCGTTTCGCTCCCACACCATTCGATGGTCTGTATCCCTCTCTCTCTCTCTGAGAATGGGCTTTTCATTGAAGGCTGCATGGCTGTTGTAGTTGCAGCTGCAAGACTTCATAATAATAATACTAAAGGTAGGTATGAAATGTTATTAAAAAGTAAAGCTTAAATTTGAAGAGATTGGCAGTGGCGTGGATAATTGATTAGCCGATGATAGATCGCAATGATTTTTACATAACAATAAATTAAAATTTCAAATTGTTCCAGCGTCAAGCTTTTATAAAAGTTTCTGCTACTCCTTATGCTACTTCACTTATTGCAACTTTAGTTGTACATGTAATGATACAAAAGTACCCATTACAGTTCTTGGTTCTGTTTGAAGGTGTTAGAACCCATATTAATAGTAATTCTGAGGTTTCCAGAATCCAATATATATATACATATTTTTTCAAAATTATTGTTGTTATTGAGAAGAGTGAAAATTAGTTATTTAGAATTTTTATTCACCAACAAACTAAGGATTACCAAAACATGTATTCAATGAGACAAGACAAGATAAAATTTTAGATTTCTGAATATTAAACGAACATTTTCGTTGAGTTTAATATTTCAACTCGGACCAGAATTCTCAGAATAATGTAGAAGCTTCGATACATTTCGGTACAAATGCAACGAACAATTTCTATTAAATGTTGTTTGTGATTTTACGATTGCAGAGAGCCGCATGATTTCTATTATTTCAATGAATCACAGCTTAAACGTAAACCCAAAAATAACTCATTTCTCTTGAATAATTATGACAGTAATGCGAATAAATTATATCGATGGGCACAAAGAAAAGCGGAAGAAGACGACATCGCTGTATGCGAATACCAACAATGTTTTCTCTAGGAAACGGCGGAAATAAACTCATGAATAATTGATGCAAAATATTAAACCGTAGTATGTTTTGTTTTTGCAATTTGCTTTATGGAGTCTTTTATTCTGCCTTCCCATGTCTGCACCACAAACCTCCAGCCTCAAAAATAGTTAATGATTAATCTCCATGAGAGAATGTATTTGGCGTGGCGTGTGTATGTGTGGGTTGGTGTGCGTGCGAGTTACGTATAATCATACTACCCCTGATAAAATTGATAAGTTCTTGGAAACAATTAGCCAATAAAACGTGTACAATTATTGCACTGTAAGCATAAGTGAATTTGACATTCTTTAGTTTGACTTTATTTTATTTTTCCAGTTAAAACTGTCTGGAGCTGAGTATACAATTATTTACAAAAGTGTGTTAATCAAATTTCATTTAAAATAAACTTATGCTAACACTGCAATAATTAATTAACAAATAATACCTGTAGAATAAGTAAATTAAAAATGTAAAAGTTAGTCTTAGTTCCATCCTCTTAGTCGCAAGTCGACGAATAAATAAATAAAAGAAAGAAAAAAAAAAAAAAAAAAAAAAAAAAAAAAAACAATTTTTTTTTTAATAAACATAATTAATCAGGTTATCTAATTGGCGCAGTCGGTAGGATCCTTTAGGAATTAAAAAGGATCCAGTGAAACGTACCTAAATTATAAATAATTAAATAAATTCTGCGAATCCTACGGGACCCTCCAGGATTATAAAATAAACATTAGTGCAGTGAATAATTAAAAAAAAAAAAAAAAAAAAAAAAAAAAAAATTAAACACCACTAAAATAAACAATAGTGCAGTGAATAATTCAAAAAATTGAACACCACTAAAATAAACAATAGTGCAGTGAACATTTAAGTTAAGTGGACACCACTAGATAAAGGAAGTCAATCCTTTTTTTTTCTTTTAAAAGTGTATTCGCAAAGGCAAAAAGTCTTCGACAAACGAAGAAGAATGGAGGAACAAGCTCACATCGCATCCGTAAATGTGGCAGAAGAACTAGCCAGAAAGGATCAACAATTGGAACGGTTACGCCAAGCATATCTAGAATTGCAACAGCAAACACAAGAACTACAACAACAACAGCGTAACCCGGTGTTATATGATACACAATCAAATAATGCAAAAGACAACATTTTAAAAACGATAAATCATCTACCCATTTTCACCGGCACCGGAGAAGTAACGGTGAACAGCTTTTTTAGTAGCACTGAGTACTTGCTGTCAACTATACAAGATGAAAATATTAAGAAGGAGGCCATAAGAACAATATTCTATAAAATAATCCAGGGACAAGCTAAAGACGTCATAATAAACATACCCACACCGGACAACTGGCAACTAATAAAGGAGACTTTAAAACTAAGGTATAGACCGAACGTGGAACCACACAATATATATAGGATGATAGCCAACTTAAAAGTAAATTCGGTAAGTGAATTAATAATAGAGTTGCAGAATCTAAAATATAAGGCAGATGAGTTAATAGTTTATTACCGAAATGACCACTATATTGACTTATCAAACGTGGACAGTCTTTTAGTAAATACAGTTAAGGAAATGACACAAGGTACACTGTTAGACAAAATTTACGAAGAAAGAAACATTAATGATATATTAAAAATATTGACAAGAAGGAGATTTGAAGACACATGCATTAGGCCAGAATATAGGAAGTTTAGAACTAAAGACGACGTAACATTTAGACAAAATCGGTCGCAAAATAGGAATAATTTTAATCCGCAGATTAACAGTAATAACCAGGGATATAATCAACGGAATTGGTTAGGACAAAATAATTTTAGGTCGGATATTAGACAAGAACGAAATAATAATGATAATAATAAAACCTATAATAATAATAATAACGATAACTATAATAGGAATAGAAACTTTAATCATTCAGGACAGTATAGAGTCCAACAAAATAACAGTTATAATAATAACTATAATAATAGGAATCAAAATGGAAATTTTAATCATTCAGGACAGTATAGAGTCCAACAAAGTAACTATAATAATATGTCGGGAAATTTCAGAAGGTTTCAGCAACAGGTAGGAAACCCTAGGCCAAATTTCAGCCAAAATCGCTTGAATCAACCTAGGCAAGACCAGCAGGAACCTATGGAAATAGACAATATAGAAGTAGATAATTATCGAGTAGTAGGAAACTCTGAACCAAATTTACATCAGGATAACGGACAAGACCAAAGACAAAATAATTTTTTTCGGAAACAACCTCCGATTGTTTACCTACCATAACCATTACGATTAATAAAAGGAAATATAAAGCTTTGATTGATACAGGCGCAAACTTAAGCCTGATTGACAGTAAGGTAAAAGATTTTGAACGAGTTTTACTAAAACAACCTATAGAATTTAGCACCATAACTAGGAAGGACATAATTAAATTTGAAGTTATAACTGACGCACCTATGGAATTTAACTTACCAAATTATACAAAAATTAAGTGGAAAATGCAAGAGTTAAAAGGAAGAAAGTACAATTTTATTATAGGAGTTGATTTACTAAACCATTTTAACACGATGATAAATTTAATAGACGGACACATAACATTTAATAACAAGATTACAAAATTTTTAATTAATCCATATAAGGATTTGGAAATATGTTCATTGGAAAAACTGGAAGTTGACTTGGACAGAATTCAGTTGAATCATTTAAATGCAGAGGAGCATTTAGAAGTTACGAGAATTTTAAGAAGATTCGACAAAATATTTTTTAAAGAAGGGGACCAATTGACAAGTACAATGACAATAAAACATGAAATAAGAACGACAACAAATGAACAGATAAATTCCAAATTATACAGATATCCGCCACAACATGAAGAAGAAGTACGACGACAGATCAGGGAAATGGAGGAACAGGGCATAATTAGGAAAAGTTGTTCAAGATATTCAAGCCCATTAATAGTAGTACCCAAGAAAATAGATAATTCTGGAGAGCGTAAATATAGATTAGTGGTAGATTATAGGAAGCTTAATGAAGTGACGATCGATGATAAATATCCACTACCGAACATAGATTCAATTTTAGATAAACTAGGACGAGCACAATATTTTACTACCTTGGATCTAGCCAAGGGATACCATCAAATTCTAATAAGAGAACAGGACAGAGAGAAAACAGCTTTTGTGACACCTCACGGATTATATGAATTCATAAGAATGCCGTTTGGGTTAAAAAATGCCCCAGCGACATTCCAACGATTAATGAATGAAACACTAAGAGATTTCATTAATAAAACATGTGTAGTTTATCTGGACGATATACTTATTTTTAGTACTTCTCTTAAGGAACACGTTAAAGCCATAACGGACATTTTCACGGTATTGGAACGGGCAAATTTAAAAATACAAATCGACAAATGTAATTTCATGAAAAGAGAGACAGAATTTTTGGGGCATATTCTGACAAAGGAAGGACTAAAACCAAACCCCAATAAAATTAAGGTTATTCAAGAATTAGATTTACCTAAAACAGAAAAACAAATCAAAAGTTTCCTGGGATTAACGGGATATTATAGAAAATTTGTGAGAGATTATGCTAAAGTCGCACAGCCAATAACAAAATACTTAAAGAAAGGTGTAAAAATAAATTTAAGGGACCCTACATACATAGAAGCTTTTGAAAAATTAAAATCTTTAATTAGCTCTCATCCAATTTTAAGATACCCAAATTATGAAAGACAATTTACATTAACTACAGATGCGTCGAATTACGCAATCGGTGCTGTCCTGTCACAGGAGGGACATCCAATTTGTTTTGCATCAAGAACGCTTAACAATCACGAAAGAAATTATTCGGCAACGGACAAAGAATTTCTAGCAATATTATGGAGCGTTAATTATTTGAGACCATACCTCTATGGTCGAAAATTTAAAATACTTACGGATCACCAACCCATCAGATTTTTACACACAAAATATAGAGGGAAAGACATGTCACCCAGGCACCAGCGATGGTTTTTGAAATTAGGAGAATACGATTTTAATATAGAATACATAAAAGGCAAGGAAAACAAGGTGGCAGATTTTCTAAGTAGAATTGAGAAAGATAATGAAGATGATACCATTTCAGATAAGGTACAAAATTCGGAGAATAATTCAGAATTGAGAATAATAAATAATATTGAGGATGATGATGATGTATCAATGATTACAATTCATTCAGCTGATGAAAATTTACAAGATCATTTCTTTATAAAAGAAGAAATAGTGAATAAGTACAGGACACAGATTATACTTACAAATGATAAAGTTCAGGAAATAAAACATTTACATAATAAAAGGATAATTTTCATAGCGGAAAGTGATTTTCACGAAATGGGGGAAATATTTAGAAAGTATATTACCAAAGGAAAAATAGGTATATTTTCGGAAGTATCGGAGAGAAGCTATAATACTGTTCAGGAAAAACTAATAGAAATGTACTCTAATGAGAAACAAGTGGAATTTATTAAATGCACTATCAGGGCTCAAGATATAGAAACAGAAGTGGAGGCGGTGAAACAGATATCATTATATCATGTAAAAGAAAGTATGCACTCGGGCATACAGGAAACCTATAACCAAATAAAAAATAAAATTTATTACCCAAGATTAATGGAACTAATTCAATTAGTTATAAATCAATGTGAAGTTTGTCAGGAGATAAAATATGATAGAAATCCAATTAAATTGAAATTCTCATACACAGAAACACCGTCGACGAAAAACGAAATAATACATATTGACACATATGTGATTAAAAGATTTCATTTTTTGACAATAATTGATAAATTTTCTAAATTCGGTGCAGCGTATCCATTGAATGATAGAAATCATTTAACAATAATGGAGCAATTAGATGATCATTTTACAAAGGTAGGGAAGCCAAGGAAAATAATAGCCGATAATGAATTTAAAACCACTAGACTAAAGGAATTCTTAGACAATGAAAATATAGAATTGCATCTGACCAAACCTAATAGTCACACGGGAAACGCCGACATAGAACGATTTCACAACACAATTGCGGAAAAGTTTAGGATAATGTATAAAGCAAATAAGGAAATACCGGTGAAACAATTAATTCAGAGATCAATTAGAAATTACAACGAACGATATCACTCAACTATTAAATGTACTCCTAAAGAGGTTCAACAAGGAAAAATGGATGAAAATAAAGTTAGAAAGTATTTAGAGGACAGTAAAAGAAAAATAATAGATAAAATAAATAACTCTAGAGAAGATTATAAGGAAAATAGAAAAGAAGGGTTTATAAAAAATTATAAGGCCGTCCGACATAAGGAACAACCGAAATATAAAAAGACAAAACTGGAGCGAATACATCCGTGCAATATTAAAAGACCTTTGAAATTTGCAGATTTGGACAATACTGATGATACTAATATGGATACCACAGACTAGAGGGATAATTACTACAAAATTTCTGACAGAACAAAGAGGATATATGGACATTTGCATGGGAAATCAGAAAATTGTTAATGAATCGGACATAATTTTACATATAATCAATCTTCACGAAATTGAAACAATTTTAGATGACATAACAGATAACATTATTCTAATGAAAATCGAAAACAAAGAATTACTTGAGTTAGAACTATTAGATGCCAGAAATAAATTAATGACGTTGATACCCAAACAAAATAGAAAAAGACGTGGACTAATTAACGGTATAGGAAGTATGACCAAATGGTTATTTGGGACGATGGACGATGAAGACAGACGGAACATACAAGAACATCTTCTTAATATTAATGAAATTAAGGAAAATAATAATCAACAGATTGTAATTAATGATTATTTCAATATAACTTTAAGTCATTTAAAGATGGTAATTAAGAATGATAGAAAGAAAATAGAACAAGAATTAAACTCTATAAACAAATTTTTAGAGGAAGAAAATAATAAAAGTTTATACTTAGAACAATTGACTAATATACAATTAATTAAGAATAAGATAGAGCATTTGCAAGACAACGTAATTTCTGCAAAATACGGGATTGTACACCCAAGTATTTTAACAAGTAGAGAAATAAGAAAATATGAAATAGATTATAACAAACTTAAATATATTCAGTTTGGAACAACATTTCTTAACAACTCTTATCTTGTGTTTGGAATAAAAATACCTAAACAATTTATAACAGTAAAATTAAGATTTATTGTACCAATACCAGATAATGAAAATAATGAAATAGAATCTAATATGGAAAGATTTTTTGAATTTCAAAATAAAACTTATAAATTTGAAGAGAATAAACATTTAAAAGATTTAAAGTTAAGTCATCATTGTTTAATAAAGAATAATTGTCAATTGATAAAAAATAAAGACTTTGAAATTATACAGTTAGATATAGACACAATTATAATTAAAAATGCAATAAACACGACTGTAAATCAAACTTGTAACTTTGAAAAAATTTTGTTAAATGGAAATTATTTAATTAATTTTAATAATTGTTCAGTTAGGATAAAAGATTATTATTTTTCAAATATTGCAGAAATTACAAAAGAAAGACAAATAATTGAAAATACAAACAAAACTCAAAATTTTAAACATAAGATATCGTTCGAACAAATTGAAAAAGAACATCAATACAATGTAAGAAATATCGGAAAATTAAAATACCACACTAAAATAACATATGTATGTAATATTTCTATAGTAATTGTAATAATTATTTTAATTTTCATAATCATAACAAAACATAAATATATAACTGTAAAATTAAATAAAAGAATTCAGGAGAATTCTAGTCTAAAGGGGGGAGTAGTTACGTATAATCATACTACCCCTGATAAAATTGATAAGTTCTTGGAAACAATTAGCCAATAAAACGTGTACAATTATTGCACTGTAAGCATAAGTGAATTTGACATTCTTTAGTTTGACTTTATTTTATTTTTCCAGTTAAAACTGTCTGGAGCTGAGTATACAATTATTTACAAAAGTGTGTTAATCAAATTTCATTTAAAATAAACTTATGCTAACACTGCAATAATTAATTAACAAATAATACCTGTAGAATAAGTAAATTAAAAATGTAAAAGTTAGTCTTAGTTCCATCCTCTTAGTCGCAAGTCGACGAATAAATAAATAAAAGAAAGAAAAAAAAAAAAAAAAAAAAAAAAAAAAAAACAATTTTTTTTTTAATAAACATAATTAATCAGGTTATCTAATTTGCGTGCATGCCTGAGTCTAATACAGATACTTGTTGCATCTCTCTTGACGTCTGGTTAGTACGTCACGAAAAAAGAGTTGTCTTCGGCTGGCTCTTGTGGTGGGTGTATTTTTCCATAATGGTGTGCTTTTCCACCCATCCTTCATCCTTGCTGCCTATCTCCATCGCAATGAATTTGAACAATGACGTGAGCGAGTTGTGTTATTCTTCTAAATTTTTGTTGGGCTAAAAATAGCTGAACACCATTCCACTCCACTCCACATGCCGTTGATGCTTTCGCTGTGTTTGCTGTTTCATTTGCAAATATGTATGTACGTATGTGTGTACATTGGTATTTGCTACATGGGTATGTGTAGGCGTTATTTTCGCTTTATCGCCGGGCTACAACGACGCCAATCAACAACAACAGCAGCAGCAGCCGCCGCTGTACAAATATTCAGCCAGTCAACCATAACAAAGCTACAGGAAACCTTCTTATCCAAATGAAAGATTGGTGAAGCAAAATCGGCGACAAACACCCCCGACTTATGCTGGGATGAGGATCTGTGGGTTGGCTGGAGAATAGTTGTCGCAGCTAGGCTAAGTACTCATAAAGAATCATAGAGCGCAAATAAGTGACTGTGCTAATTCAATCGTTGCCCTCGCCAAACCACATTACGGTATGCATCGCATGCACCGCACCTCTATCTCAGACGAATTCCTGTTCATGTATTACTTGCCAAGTGCACTTATTAGGCGAGCGGTGAGGTGCTACGATGCGGAGCGGAATGGGGAAGTGGTGCGCTTAATATTATTCATTCAAGCAGTCGGCAAGCAGGCCCAATTGTTTTGGTTAAGCTTGGCTTGGCTGGCTTTGACTTCTTGGATTTGATGCTGTTGTCTACCATCGGCTAGCTTAGCTCTCTGTGCTCGGTTGCTAGCTTGCGTCGATTGCCTTCTCTCTGTATGTGAGTGTGTGTCTGTGCGATTGAATGAATCGCCAAGCTTCGATGAGTGGTTTGGCATGTTTTCGGTGGTAGTATGCAAACGCTTTGGCGAAATATTTTACCTTGTAACCATTAAGGTTTCTGCAGAAAATCTATTGAATGTTGCTAATGTTGAATGCCGTTGTTTCTTTTCCGATCCATTCGTTTTTTCTTCATCTTTTCGTATACAAGGTATATGAATGACGTTACGTACATACGCTAGGTATGTGTCTGTGCCTGTGTGTGTGGATAGTCATATTTTTGTTTGTACATGCATACATACACACACATACAGAAAAATGTAGTTTGTTAAGCTTGTTATACATAACTGTTGCAGCAGAGCGCAACAACAACATTTACGCAGATTTATTGGCGATTTTGTTTTTGGTCTTTGCAAAGACGGACGGCATTTAAGTGACTGGCGTTGCAGTCACACCAAGAGACGGAACTGTTAGCATTGCTTAGCCTTTAATTTGGCCAACAATAAGGTTATGCTTTTGTCGTCTTTTGGCTGCTGGCGTCGCGAATTTGTCGCAGCTGTGAATATCGAAGTATGACAGAAGAGGAGAAGGAGGCTATTTCTGCTTAAAGTGAACATTCACATTGACGTCAGCTAGCAACCGCTTACTCAAGAAACTCAGAAACTGGTATTTATACATTAAAAAACAACAAACAGCCACATGCACCTAAGATCGCAACAAACTTGCATAGCTAACTGCCTTCAGTGATGGTAGCGGTTAAGAATTTGGTGGAGAACCGGCAAATGTGGTTGAACTAGCAACAAGAAGGTATGAAATGAGGTGTTTTTCTGCCATTTCAGCAAATCGCTTCTAATCACCCGCAACGAAAGAACCGCTACAATTGGAATTGCTAAAATGCACAAGCATTATAAAATAACTGATCAATTTCTGTGGCCATTTTGCGGATCATGTACCGATTATGTTACATTCCCTCCAGGGCGTATCAGTGGTAATATAAATCAGGTCAAGATTACTCATACGTAAGAGCCGACAAGTGTAAAAGTTTCTTTTGTGGAGCTTTTATTTTCGTTGCGTAGCAAGGAATGAAATATTCATCCCATCTCCTTACCATCGATTCCTCAGATGTCGCATTGGGAGAAGTATGCGTTTGTGAGTAGAAAGGGGTCAAGCATAATTTTTCCACAAGATAATAGATTGTTGAAAAAAAATCCCCAAAGCAAATAAAGATTGCAGTTAACCCCAGCCTCTGGAGACAACGTCTTTCCAGGCAATTAGTATCTTATAGATTTTTCTTAATGAATCATCCGAAGTGTTATATAAATGGTTTTTAGTCAGTTTTCAGAAAACCAAACATTGGACATTTTTCTGTGTTGGTTTCAACCACAATTCCCAGCCCTGGAGGTGTCTAGATACAAAGGTTTTGTGTGCATGTATGTGCGGTGTCAATGTGTTTTCATACGGCAAATAAAGAGCATCTTTGTTCTAAGCTAACATTCTCTGTTCGATAGCTTAAGAGCTGATTGCCATCAATTGTCTGTAGCCAGATTGCCATTGTGGTTGTTGTTGCTTCAATTTATCTCCGAGTATCTGGTGTTCTCTGCGCAGCTCGTAATGCGCACCACGTGGGTGCAAGCCATAACCTACTGTTGCTTGTTTGTCTGTCTGTCTGTCTGTCTGTCTGTCCTAGCATCTAATGACGAACACATATTTTGCGTACTTCCTTCATAACAGATGTGACACAAATTCTTACCACATCAACGCCACCCTCCGCCCCACAACTTTCACTCTCGGCACACTGCCTGCAACGGCTTTGCTGAAAACGAAACGTGTTTAGCTAACATATGTTTGCAATTTTTGCACATTTGCTTAAAAATAAATATACCGAATTCGCTTTTATTTCACTTCTGCACTGGAGACATTGATTTCTTAATCAAGTGAGTGAGAGGCACATGTGATACAGCCAAATTTGCATATCCAATCGGCATTCATATGCCTGCATGTCCGTCTGACTGCCAGTCAATCTAGCTATCCAGCTATGTATGTGACTGCCGAAAAAAGAGACTGGATTACATTCCATAAATCTGGTATCGCCGTTGTTCTTTCTTAGCAACAACTTGTTTGCTTTCAAGCGCCTAAAGTATCGGCCCGTCCCCTCTCACGGCTTGGCTTAGATCGCTTTTTGTCAGAAGCGGTTGGTCTTTCATTGGTGATGGTGTTTTAAATGTCATAGTTAAATGCTGTTGGTATCAATTCTTGGTTCATTGAAAATCATCAAAGTGAAATGATTCAAATACAGTTTTGGGTTTTCAATTCGAAGCTAATGAATGTCACCACAAACATGTTGTCCGAATGTTAAGTTGATTTCTGTCCGTCTCTCCGCCCGGTCCCGTGTGTGAAGCAACTGCATCGATCTCACTAAATGTCTGGAATGTTTGACTTTTGGGACAAGGGGTTTAAATTTAGATCGACTAAAGCAAAAAGAAATTGACTTGATTGTAAAAAGGCCAGTGTGCTGTGTCGAAATTACATTGAATTGAAAATATATAAAATTTACACATACATACACACACACACACACACACACTCAAAAGCATATGGGTATGTATTTACACGAGTTATGGACATAATTAAATATTTTTTTTTTTTGAATGGAACGAGTTTGCCACTAAAATACTCTAATTTTCCCCTGTCGGTGATACAGCCCCAATGTAAGTTTCGGCAATCTGAAAATCTGTTACAATTTTACGTCTGCTTTAATCAGTGTTGAGCGTACTTTGACAAACTGGAAAAAGTTAATCATAATTTCATAATTACGTATATCCGGATTGACAGTGGACCGTTGGAAACACACCGTAAAATAAACAAGAACAACAACAACAAAATGACATACCTTATTGTTTGTAGTAATTTTTGCTGTTTAAAATGTCAACCACAACAAGCCAACAAAAAAAAAGCAACAACAAGAAACTGTATATTTATAGTTGTTGGAGTTTTAGGCTTGTTTGTTTGCATTGCTCTTTTATTAATATTGTGCATTGATCTTTGCTTACGATAGAGTTTTATAGGAACTGCTGACACTTCGATACAGAAATTGCGGATATGCATTAAAACCGTGAAGGTGTCTGTCAACTGTCGTCGTTGTAATAATTCAACCTTAAATTACACATATTTTTAATGTTTTATGAATTTGTTGCCTTGGTGCTGGTGTTTCAATATGAACTACCATGAGATCAATGGAAACATCCTGGAGGGGAAACGAATGTTAGACACAATTCAATGCATCCCACCGCGAATGTTGGTTATGATCGGAATTGCAATTCCCTAAAGAAAGTATGTCATTAGCACGAGAGTAGCAGGTGCTAAGCAGTGTTGGTGATATTCGAAAGACAAAATTCGCAAAGTTTGTGATATTTGTCGAAGCAAGTCGGACTTTCGTTTATCTTAAAAAAAAAACTTTAAACTTGGATGGAATTTGTTTAGTATCATGAGTTTCTTTTTCACACTGCGACTGACCTTCATGAGATTTTCATTTTCATGGATTTCGTGTAAACGTGCCAATGCTGCAATTAATTATTGTTTTTCTCATTTCAAAAGCAAAAAGCATTAAATGACGAAGTAGAGGGGCGCAAGAATAAGAAGGTGATTTCAGCCATAATTTCTTTTGGATGTCTTTCTTCAAGTCAGTGCATTGAAAACGCCCGTACAACGAATTTACTAAGTCAGCACAAATTTCGAATAGGTAAATAAATTGGCATTGCCGTTTTATATAAACATAAAAACAAGGCAGATATTTCCTCACAAAAATGTGAACGCAATGACACTTTGTGAGATGTCAGTGATTTCCTTGTATACAGTTTAAGTGACGTCTGTATTAGAAGTCTGTGCAAGATCCGATCAAAAACTGATTTTTTTTTAACAATCTTTAATAAATTATCACTCAGCAAAGACTCTTTCAGACATCAACATTAAATTGTGAGAAAGATGTTTTGCCTAGAAATATAATATATTTCTGAGGAAAATTTTGGTGATATTCATGAAATTCTACTTAGAAGGATAATTGTGTGGAATCTCTTTCCTATGCAGACAATGAAAATATGAAGTCGAATTGTAAGCCATTTAACGCAGAAGTAAAAACAAAACGCACAAGCAAGAACTACATCTTACATTGATACATTTTTGGCAATCACCTTTTTGCTTTATGCTCTCCTGTGAATTTAAAATTTTGGCTACAAATCTGTAATAAGTATGTACTTTACATTATTATCGTATTTGTATGTTCCAATGTCAAGTGAACATACTTTGTTACACCCCCCAAAAAGGATGAACATAATTTTTGCCAATCTTAACATCATTTATCAAATCGGCCACTGTGCAATCAAACGAATATATTATTAATATTTTCTTTTTAAGAGAAAGACTTAATCAAAAAGTGTTGTTTTTTCGAAGAAGTGTCTTCTTATCAACCCACCATGCCCATGCAACCAACTCGGACGAAATTCATTACAAAATATCTTGATAACGAACTTAGATTTGTCGCTGGCAAACGAACGAAAACGGTTGGATTTTTCGTACGTTCAACAAAATGATAATTCACTTATAAATTAAAAATCTACAGATAACAAACATTTCCAGTGCTTCGGTTCTGTATGGGCTGTGTGTCAACCAAACAGTGAAAAAACCAAATGAATTTCAAATCAATTTCAAGTGCTTTTGCTTTAAACTTGAAAATGTATATAAATAAATATATATATATATATTTATGTGTGTACATATATCTGTGGAATGTGACTTTCGTTGAAATTATCACGTAACAGTTTGTTTTGCCTGCAGAACCACTTGAAGAACCTCTCGGTCCAAATTAAGGGGACATTTTACAGGCGGGACCTCTTCTGCAGTCGATTTTTGACGTGTACATATGCTGACAGCAGTGCACTATCTGCCATGATTTTCTTTCTGTTTCCAATGACATTTTTGAGGCATCAATAAAACTGAAATGTTATCATAAGGTCATTCGATTCTGATATGCTGCGACCAGCAAAATTTTTACGGATTTCATCGACGCAGCAAGTTTAGGCAGCCTGTGTGTGGTGATTGAAATGAAAAGTGCATTCTCAGAAGATTTGTGGACCGCAGCTTATCTCCGTTAGAAATTGAGTAATCTGAGATTTAGTATTGAGTGACGACACATATAAGCGCAGACATGTTTCATAAGCAATGCAGAAGAAATTTCGAAAAATGATTTCTTTTTCTATGATAGAATACCAGTTTATATGGTATCACGAGAACACAGGGGGGGTGGGGGAGTGATCCCAAGTTATTCGCAAGCATTTTTAATTATTTTTCTGACATACCGCTAACTGCAGCAAATCGATCTGCCGTCTTCAAATGTAAAATGTGTATCTCCTACGCGTGTGTGTATGTGCACACATACGTTCACTTTATGTGGCAGTCCTGAACTTAGTTAATATTCCAAAGACATCATTTTCCTAATTTGGTTTCTTTTCTTTAATTCTTTAAACAATCCCTTAATCCTTCATCCATTCCACTGATAGCGCTGAAGGATGTACGCTTGAATATTCCAACAATATAATCAGTTAGCGTATATCTTAAAAGTGCTGAAAACAACAAGAACAAGAAAACAAAACACACCCTCACTCACTCGTGGGTGCCAATAAGAAAGACATAATGGATGTTGTCAGACCCCAAAAGTAGAAAAAATAAAACATAACAATCTCTAACATTTCCTTTTGGCGATAAGAAAGAAATAGTGTTCGATGTTAAGTTGTTGGTCGTCGCTCCACAGAATACAATAACTGTAAATTGGGTTTGAAAAACGCAATAACAACAACAACACAATCACCATCACCATCACCGCCACTTTTGGAATGGGGGGTTGATGTTGTTTTGGTTATCACTTCCTAGGCCCGCCAACATTCTCTTGCTGTCGCAGACACTACTACATCGTATCGGCAATGCTTCCAAGTAATTTTGAGGGAAATAAACAACACTTTTGGCTGTTGCCTCTTCAAGGTATGATGTTCCAGTGTTTTGTTCTTTGGTTTTATCAATACGGAATGCTTCCTCTAGTTCGTAACGAAAAAAAAAATTGTAAATTAATTCATTAATTATAAATTAATGATTTTTGACAGGGACATCTATCTTTGGCACCCAACTACAGCGACAAAAATACGATTGTGGTCATTTCGGACGCTAATCAGAAATTGGAATTAATTTCTCATAAATTATAACTACTCGACGTAGAATCGTAGGGCTTTAGTACGAATCTAAGTCTAGTATTTCGCTTGCTAACGTGAATACTTACTGGATCTAAGTCAGAGTCCCATATATCCTTAAGATCGCCGTCGTAGAAAGTTTCCATGGTGAAAGGAATTTTGACGAACTGCAAGCGGGGAAAGGGAATGCGGATTGTCGCACTAAGCGAACCTCGAACTCGGTGGTCGAGGGGGCGTGGGTTGATCTTGTATTGCAGTGCTGTTGGGCTAATACATGAAAAGTCCAGTGATATTTGATCCAGAGGATGTGCGCACTAGGCCTTGCCGTCACTCACACTTGTAAATATTTGGTGATGGTGATGGTAATGATGATGGGTTGTCGTTGTTGTGTTTGTTGCTGGCGGTTGTCAGTGTACTTGCGTGTAATTCAAGTGAGTACTGTTATTGTTGTTGTCTGCTCTCTATGCTTCAATTAAATGCATGTTTTGCCGTAACTTTTGTTGCTGTCGTCGGTTGTTGTTCATTCAATTATTTTCTGTTGTAGCTGTTGTTTGCGTTTTCGCCCAATAAAAATGCAACCGATATAAACTCATTTGTTTTGTTGATGCCAGATATGAGTTGTCTTGTCGTGCTGTTCTTCTTCTTCTTCGTCGTCTTCTGGTTTATTGTAGCACAGTTTTAGTTAAAATACAATAATTTCGTCGTGTGTATGTAATTCTTTATTTCGAGTAATCAAATCACTAATGCCTCTGTGGGGAAAGAGGAGATTTTCGGTGCTTTACCAAATGCCTCTCACAATGCTCTCTTTCTCTTTGATTTCAACTGTTTTGTCTGGACATGGGGAAGAGTTCACCACTGGAATGTTACGTTCTTGATTGCGGGCGAGCGCTGGGGAGGGAGTCTGGTCTGATGGAATGTTTCTGAAACCTGTTGCTTCCAAGTCGTGCTTCTTTGGCTGTCCTGAATTGTGTCTTCGCTTTAGTATGCTGCACTGCTGCTGGCTGCAGCCAACTGTAAATGGTCTCTGTTTACGGCTTCTTTTGCGTGGAGTTCTTCTCCCCGAATGAGGTTTTTGGTTCTGCTTTGGTGGCTCTTGGAGTGACTGCTAATGTGTGCGGTCGGTGTGTTGCTTTCGGCTGCTGTCATTCAAAAATTCACTTGTTGCTTTTGCTTAATTTAATATGAACCGTTGTTTCTCATTCTATTCTTCTTTTTTTTTTTTCTAATATTTTATGTATTTCCGTTTCTCTTTTTGTTTTTCTCAGTGAACTTTTTTCTAACAAAAAAATAATAAACTATACTTGTGTATGGAATAATTTAATCTTCACTCTAAATGCATCGGGGGTAGGCGGCGTAAGTGGGAGGGATGTGTTTTAATTTTATTTCACTTGAATGTATTTTGTTTGAATTTCATGTTTGTTGCTTGGTTTGCTTTTCTGATTTCTGACGGTCGGACTTGTGTTTTGGGGGTGGGAGGTGTCCGTTTGGTCGGTCAGTAACACTACTTCCGTTTTCAACTTTAGACTTTCACACTACTTGAGCGAGCATAAGTTGGTTGCTGGAACTACTTCATTGTTCCCGATAATTATTTGACGTATTTGTTTGATTTGGTACTTTTTTGCCGAAAGAGAATACCCGAAAAGATAACACTTGAATGAGAGATGTTTTCCTGTTGCTGTTATTGTAATTTTTCTGTACTTTTCATATTTTAATGTGTTGTGTGCCGGGGGATTTTTAATTGTAATTATTATTAGTTATAAACTATATTTGTGGTTGTTTTTTTTTTTTCTTTTCATTTAATTAATTTTACACTGTTGCTTGTTGTGTGGATGGTAGAATGTCCGAAGTACGACTGCCACCAGAAACACCACTAAACTAAATGTCGGTGAAATTCTTTTGAATGCAAAGTCAAGCGTTGTGTGAGAGTATCTCTGATTGTTGGTGTGTGCATGGCTGTCTGAGTGTGTGTGTGTGTGCTTGTTAGTTTTATTGTGGTACGGCACGGCGGTTTCTCACACTAACAATGGCTAGAGTGCAAAGTACCTAACGTTATCAGAGACTCTCTTTGGTTCAGTCATTCCTCCCTTTTATGGTTCTCTTAGTTTATTTCTGGTATGTGTGTGTGTGAATGTGCGAACGATTTTTTTCTGTACTTCTTTCCACACAGAGCAACATTATACGGGTTTCTTTCATTATCGTTGGCGTTTTGTTCTTCCCCCCGTCTTTTTCTTGGGTAGTGGTGAGTGATAAAGTCAATAGTGATATTTTGGTTGATTGTCTGTCTGGTGATTCCTGTTGCGTTCTAACCGGTCCTATAAAATATGCCGGTTGTCACATTTTTTTCATTATCCACTCTTTTTTGTGGCTAACACGTTGTTAGGCACTCTTACACTGTTGCTCTTGCGATTCGGCCATGCTTACGGTTCATATATTTTGTGTGTGTATGTGTGAGTGTATGAGAGCATGTATAGCCGATACGGCTCTAAAACTATGAATTTTAATACCTAGGTAGGTATTAATTCATTAAAAATGCGGTAGTAGTCACCATGCAGCAAAGATGCCTAAAACAAGTTTCACTGGTTATAGCCACAATTGGAATTTGTATTGGTTTTCGGGAATCAACCTGTTCCTTTATACAGCCCCAAACCCCGTTAGGATGTGCATTTGTATGAATATTGGGAAATGGGTTTTTCGAAAACATTAAAATAAGAGCTTTCGGCGATTTTAGATTAATCGTATGAGTTCTGATTAATTGTGACATATTGCCCCAGTTATTGAGGGCGATATTAACAATTAATTTAGACTATGTAGATAATGCACAATTTATATTTAACCGCCCATTTTACTCTTGGAATTTAGAGCATCATTGGATCCTCAACCGTTGACAAAAGACCGAGTGAACTGCAGACAGTGGTTCGGTTGCATGCATTTCTCTAACAATAATCTTTATATTGTTAATACTTTTTAATTATTAATATTTTTGTGACAGCATAAGAATACTATCCCAGCAAAGTGTTCAATGCTAAGGATGGGATGCTGTTCAAGTTTCTGGTATGAAAAAAAAAAAATCAAAATCTAAAATCATTATAGGATATTTAACATGGGTCCTTATCAATCCTTTGGCATGTCGTCTTCGAGACTTCTTTGATTTCAAAGTGCAGTTTTGAATGAAAGCCCAATTTCTGTTTTATACAAATCAAATTTATTGTATTTTTGGCGAAAATAAACAGAATTAACAGTAATTGTTACTCATCCCATAAATTCATTTGCCCATTAAATTCCTAAAAAGTTTAAATAAATCCAGTGTATATACACAAATTAGGTTAAATTTGACATTCAATTCAGTTAAATTTGACATAGTCAGTTACGAAAAATGTACTTTTTTTGAATTAAGATTACCTTCTGAATTCTAACATGGGCCTGTAAATTATTGTTCGACAATTTCAATGACATATGAATTCGAATAATCTCTTCAAATATTGGAACAGTGTTGGCTTGTTTGTACGGGATACCATAGTATTTAGTTGTTGCAAAACTGTCAGGCTTAATCCCTTAAAAAAAATCCTCAAACATAAAATAAAATATTTCATTTTCACGACTTCTTTTGAACTCGTGCAAAAAATCGAGTGAAATCATTGCATCACATTGAAGCACTTCAAATATGCTTTGCTGGGATGTTTTTCGCCGTTTTGTGGAATAAAGTGAATGTACTTTTAAGCTAAACTTATGTTGAAAAAAGTCGAAGAGATCCGGTTTTCTGAGTGGCAGCGGCGGCATAATAATAATGATGGCTTGTGTAACACTCCACAATCCATATATGGAGAAAATAAAAGTTTTTTACAGCAGAAATATTTTTGAAATGAGCATACCAGCCAGCGAGCATGGTCTGAATTTGTGTTTGGTTCTCCGGCAGAGATCACTTTCAGATCCAGATACAATGAAATGTTTTGCCATCATACAATAAAAACAAAACAACAATGTGGTAGCGTTTGGAAACCAACAACTCAACCGAAATCCCAACGTAAAGTTGAAGGCTTCTGTCAATAGTATGCAGATACAGACTTAAAAATTCCCTGTGCGGCGTTGGAAAAACCCAAATGAGTTTCCAATCGGTGAATTGGCCCATGAGCTTTTATGTGAACATGTGTGTATGGCTTTATTTTATATCGCCAGTGCTCTTACACTTTCTTGAGAAAATACTTACAAAACAAGAAATGTGTAGAGAAAATACAAACAACACTGGCGGACAAAAGTATGTAAGCCCGGCCAACAAAAAAATGCACATCACTTTGGTGAATGGGTCTGTCAACATTTTGTATTATTTTATTGTTTGAACTGTCTATATAATTAAATCTGTCCGAGGTGGAGGTCTTTGATAATATATGTACATAGAAACCATGGTACAGTAAGGAGGTAGAACAGCTTCGTAAAACTACAGAAATTCAGCCCTGAAGCTATGCCCACTTCCTGTCAAATTTGCATGCAAAAAGTTGTTAACATTTATTCAATTTTTTTTTTATTTTTAAAATCAGTTAAATAGTGGGAAATATGAATAAAATGCCTGGATTTTCTATAAAAAATATGATCGAAACAGTTTTATCTTTCAATTCCATGGCAAAACTGGTGAATAGCTTTAATGCGCGTCTCACAATTTACGTGTCTTCCAATAATTGATTTTGAAAATATTCTATTTTTATTTTTCAAAACAATAAATGCATACCAAAAAAAAAAATAGCAGAATTCAGGCAAACTTAGAAAAAAATTGTAATAAGCTGGTAGCTCTACCTTACCTTTTTATTGTATCATGGGTATAAAGAAGTATAGACTTTGTGAAACTGCCAAGCACTGTGTTCATCCAGCCGGAAATCACTACATTTAACGCACTTTGAATTTCTGTTTCTAAAAGCATTTATGTAGTAGTAAAGCCAGATATGAATACGTTGTCGATAGATAAATAAATATTGATGTATATTATGACAACAGACGAAATGTCTATTCAGCACTTTTGATTGCTAGTGTAAACCATCTCACACATAAGTACATAAAATGTATCTCCCAAAAACAGAGAATGACCATCTTCGATCGATCGCGGTTTCTCTTTTCTTCTCTCGCCCAAGTTCTCTTAACAAAAACCCGCTCTTAAAATCAGCAATCTCAAAAGGCGAGATAGATTTTTATTTCACGGTGTCCTACATTTGGAAATACAAATATGTCTGCCTGCTTGGGAGACGGTATTAATGAACGTTTTACTATTAACACGCACACACAGACATCCGATGATGACAACTGGGGTTTTTGTTGACCTGAGTGACGATCAGAAGAAGATTGCGCTGCAAGTGTAAATGACTTTCATATCAATTTTTTTCACAAAATAACGACGGGTTCAAATATTTCGTTTTGATATCGTTTCCAATTCTACAGATGAGCAACGCATTTAAGCTGGCATGAATACAAGGGCTACCAAGCACACACACGTTCATACCTACGAAATACATTTGGCTGTAATCGTGGCCTTAAGAAGCCAGCAATGCCTTATTGTCAGCCCATCTTGACTTTCTCTCAGTCTCGTCGCAATGCCCGCTAAGCTAGAGAGTGCACTTGTCCCCCATGCATCCGTTCGCTGACCCGTCCATTTGTACAGCAGGTGTATACGAGGCGAGGGGCATAAGGTTGTTTTCTGATATTGAATACATCGTGAAGCATGCAATTATTAGGCATGCCGCTGCCACTATAGCGACTGTATTTGTTATTTATAGTACCTACATTCTGACATTCATGACAATTATCATTTAGCTTGAACTGGGGATTCTCCCTGTCAATTATCTCATGAAGGGGAATTCACCATCTCCCATCTCGACAGTCGCTGGGCATAGCAAGGAAGCTTAATTTCAATCGTGCGCGATATTCGTAAGTGCAGTGTGGATTTTTGAATTGAGATTAATTGAAATCTGGTAACGCAAAAAACACTATACACGAACCTTTGCGTCCTCTTTTCTAATACATACAAAAGAGGGCTTTCAAAAAAATCCATAGAAACCCAATACCCATTAACTGCTTTACAGTGACAGAGTCGACTCGAAACTGATCACGAAAACCAATTAGATTCGATAAATTCATTTTAACATTTGGTGAATGATACTAAGTATACTCCCTCTTCAGGTCATACGTTATGCGTGAGAGTTTTAAAAGTAATTTCCTCCACTTTTCCACGTTCATTTGTTCTCAGCCTTTCACTCTACCATAAACGTTAGAAAAGATATACGATTATCGATTTTTTGTTAACGGGTTTGGCTTGGTGTTTGCTGCAGACACGCATAGAATAATACCATTTACTGTCAATCGATTAAATGGGCTTTGTCTAGACCCAGAAGAGACTGTCAGTCGAGTATTTACATATTTAACTTCTGTCGTTTCGAAATACCAAACCCTTTTACCATTTTCCTCAAGTCTTTAGATGATCTCAACATTTGGACAAAAGTGAAATGTTTTAAATTCATCCATAAACTGGAAGAACCTAATCGAATATTAAGTCAAGGGTATGATGACTTGAGGTGTGTTCGTCACAGAAACGCAGTATATATGTATATGCTACATATAAGCAACAGTGGCAGGACACTATATTTATTGGAATTTTTCATTTCGAAACAACAACATATCGATCACTCTTAAATTCTTCTTACAAAACTGGTGATTTGTTATAGTTAAGATGTGAAATTAATGTCATTTGTATAAAAAGAATAACGCATTTTTAGCATAGCATGTGGAGTGTTTTTAGAGGATGAACAAAGCAAGACGGTACTTGATTTAAAAAATCGAATAGGGAACCTTAACGGTTGGACGAAACATATATTGTTCATTGTTTAGGCTTTCTTCGAATTTCATTGCCAATGTCATTGTTGTCACACCACCGTTCAACATAAGACTAATCTCCCCCCATTAATATTGCCTTGCCTATTGTTCTGATGAAGTTTAGGATACAAACAGACGTACATCAATTCCTCTAAAAAACAAAAACTATTTTCTACAATAACCATTTGCTATCGATTGTCGAATGCTAGGCGGCTAACTGACATACGAAAGGCGATGCTGACACCCTTAGGGCCATTCAAAATGGGACGAACGGACCACTGCCTGCTGCATATGCCAATCATTACCCGTATGCCTGAATGTGAGCATCGCTCGCAACGACTGTCGGACACAACACCTCGCAGACATGGCGGCACTGAGCGTAAAAACGATTCGAACAGCCAAAAATGTATCTATCGCCAATGTAATTATCGAACAACAAAGACTAATGATCTCGTCCAAACAAAAATGAAATGATTAAGACAAAAATCACCGACAACAACAATTACATCGAAAAACGAACACAATTAAAAAAAAAAGAAAAACAACTTTCTTTTATATAATATTCCATTATAAAACAGCAAAGTATCCGCTCCGCTCAACAAAAATGTGAAATACCTACTATATTAAAAAATATATTTATGTACATTTAAAAAATATATATAAAAAATTGAGACGGACTGGAAGCGGACAACAGGTTTGGGGTTTTCGTTTGTTTTTGTGAAAGAATTGGCTGGTAAACATTTGTTTCAAATCGATCGTTGTTATTGTTGTTTGTGTTTGCATCGAGGTAGCAAGATTAAACGATAGAGATACATACATTTGTATTTTATTAATGTGGTATATGCATGTGCATATGTGTATACAGATGTATCGAATATGAAAAGTTAAATATTAACAGTAAACAATAAGAAATTCATTTAAAGCGATGAATGGGAGTTCGTTTCGATTGCTCGCGGCCCGAAAAATGTTATTCAACTCTTCACAACGACCATCAGAGAATGTAAGAGATGCGACTGACAGACTGGGAAATTGACGAATAACACTGTTTACATTATCTGTTATTGTGTCTTGTCTTGTAATTATGTGTTTGCATTTCTTTTTTTTTTTTGTTTTTTGTTTTTAATAAATAGGAAAAACGAATTAATACTTTTCGATTAATTTGATTGTCGTATCGATGTTTTTTCAAGTGTTTTTATGAAATATATGTGTGTGTGTGTGTTGTTTGGCTACAAATCGAAGGAACCTCTCGTATAAAACCGAAATAACCGAAACCGAAAGAGAAAAAATATAAAGAAAGGACTTTATAGAGTCAAGAAATGGGAAGCAGGGATCCAATTCTCGAATTCAGAGTCTGACGTATATAGATCGAAAAGTTGGGAGAGAAACACAAAAATTGGTAACCGTCTATGCCATTTTTCGCATTACTGGTAATGGCTACCATATATCCTCTGCTTTACCAGTATCGTAAGAATAATGACAACTACATACCCTCCACATAACCCGAGAGCTATAAATAAAGAGTTATTCTTATACGATTAGAAAGATCAAATAACTTATTGTGTATTATTTTACATCCGACTAAAAACCTAAGGACGCTGGGTCAAATCTGCAAGTCAGTAAGAATTTTGCCAAGATCATCAGATCACTAGTTCCCAAAAAAAAAAAAAAATGAAATTTTAACCGACCAATTTTTTGCTCTATGTTGTTATTAATATTAACATCCCTTATGTTTAACACCTCCACATATTTTTGCTTAAACTATTTTTTTGCAATGTAGTTTGCCTTGTCTTTACGGTTCTACGCTATCATTGGAACGAATTGAGATAGAAGCTAGGCAGGCTAAGTTCGTAGATGGGCCATGTTAGTCAACGTTTTAATATAGCCCCCCATATAACGGTACCTTCCAATATTCGGTATTTTAATTATTTTAGCGACCTTTTTTACCGGAATCAGAAATTACTTATGCAGGTTAACGATTTCGTATAGCCCCACTATAACGGTACCTCTAAATATTCGGTATTTGTATGATTTTAGCGACATTATAGGTTTCAAACGACGTTTTTTTGTTAATTGCTTCTGGTCTACATATTATTCTGATGCAAACCTTTAATCGAATAAGTCCCGATTGAAACCCCCCAACTTCATGTTTTCCTTTTCCCAATAAATTTCCGATGAGTGTGGGATTAAAGATTTGCGGGGTGACAAAAACATTCCGGGCAAATGTCGAGCGTATTGCAAATGAAACAAAGCGGTGACTTAAATAACAATCACGAATTGGTGGTACGCGTAATGACTGTTAGCAGAAGCACCAGGTCTGGATCCACCACCACGATCGTTACCACAACTACAGCTTAGCCCGGAAAGTGGGTGTGAGTAGATGGCAACTCACCGATACAGATGCACACCACATTCGTGCACACACTTATCACTTTTATTTTATGCCCCCGTTGTCGCTGCCTGCATTCGCATTTATTTGTTGTTATTTCGGTTTTGTTTTAAATTTAATTTCATTTTTATGATTAGCTTTAGGGTTTTGTTGCTCTTCTGCTGCTTCTTCGCGACGTTAGTATGGTTGTAAAATTGACAAAAACAAAAAAAAAAAAACGTTAATTATTCCACGTCCTAATTTTAATGAACCCATTCGTACTTATACCATTGCTGGCTGGCAGAGCTATTGTTGCTGTTGGTAACAGACAATTGCCAGCCTAGACGAAGTCATAGCCAAAGTAACAACAACAACAAGAACAACTAACTAAAACAAAACTAACGAAAATTGCTCGTAAAAATAATTTCAAATAAAGAAAGTCATGCTCAAAATTAATTTTCAGATGAACGGCATGTGCAAGGCTTTCAACGATATGCGGACGCCTAAGTTCGAATCGTATCTAGGTATGTACTACTTGCATTCAGATCCACACATACCCACTTATTTGGGAATATAGATCACGCACAAATATCACGGCCGCCTGTCTATGTTGGCTAGTGGTCGTAAAATGTAGATTCTTGCGGCATTCTTTGTTGGCCACTGTGCGCTGTACTCCCGTTGAGTGGGCTTAGCTTTAATGGAAGGCATAGCTTTATCGTTTGTTGTTGGCTAACACGATCGGTTTCTGGTCAGTTGTTGTCAAACTCTCTTGACACTTTCAATAGTTCTTAAAATTATGACTAGGTCGATTCGGTTATGCTCTTGAGGGAGAATGATTTCTCTATGCGATGACTTTTTGGAAAATCAAACCCCTTCGGGGCCAAGTGTGAATTTCAAACATTGATTGCAAAGTGGCGTAGTGGAAAATGACTAATCGATGTTTTTTCTTCACGTTTTGTAAATTTGGTTCGTCGACTTCATTACCGCAGGCTCTATTCTTAGCATTCTTAAGTATGCAGGCATGTTGACACACACATACATGTGTACATTTATATATACCTAGTGTATATGTGCCCACGTTTGTTAGCTTGCTTTTTTGTACGTATGTATTTATGACGGGTCGCACATTAATTAATATTACGATGGCCCCTTTGGGCTTTATTCTAAACTTATGCAAATGAGAAGTCACATTTTAAAGATCCGTTTGACTTTGTCTACAACCTCTCTTCTTTCTCTTTCTCTGTTGGTGTTTGTTGGGCTCTTACTTGATGTGGTTCCGTGCTTCTCACTTAAGCGTTAATAAAATAAATTTGTAAACTTGTGGTAGGTATTTTGATTTCAATCGCATTTGGTTTATCGACGCATGTCAAAAATGGGATACAGACACAGATGTTGAAACACGGGTATACTACATGAACCTGTAACTTCTCATTGCTGATCATGTCGATCAAAACCAGTAACCAATCACCGGTTCTTTAAAGACAGTTTGTCCCGCAGGTATTAACCTTTTTTCAGAAGCACATATTGACCAAACCGCACACCTATACCACCACAATAGACAAACGCACGCACGCACACTCGCTCATAATGCTTTGTATACCAACAAAAAAAAATGATTTTTAATCGACAACAACAACATTTCAATATTTTGGTTGAAGCATAAGAATTCATTGACCCTGCCGTTGTAGTCTCGTCAGGAAAATAGAGGAGGAGTATTTTGTCTTAAAGAGAAAAAAAAAAAAAAAACAGAAACAGCCACCAGGCGAACCAGCGAACACAAGTTGAGGTAGTTGTTTGGTTGTGCTCGAATAGTTTTTACCCTGCCAAAACTACCAAGGTTATCTGTATTTTTGAATTGTCATGCTCTGCGCACCGGAAATCCTTCTCACCACAAACTGTTGCATGTAATGTTCTCTATTTAAAGGGGTGAAAATAGGTTTGCCGATTCATTTGTATGGGTTTCAATATAATATCCAAAGTGGGCATTATCCACCATATCGATCTTGATCTTAGGCAGTTTGGAAGAGGAATGCTTATATTGTTCATCATACTGACGACTGGAATAAGTTGAACTTGCTTCCCTAATTATTCTATTATACACTTGCATGTAAAGCCAGGCATGATTTGAAAGCAAAATATATAAATTGAAATCTAAATAAACGACTTTAGGGGTTCACAGGATTCTTGTTATACCCTACACCACAAGGTGGGTATTATGTCTTTGTGCATTTGTTTGTAACAGGCAAAAGGAAAGGAGATAGACCCATAGTTCCTTTTGATGATCTGCATAGAATCACATTCTGAGTTGATTTATGCATGTCCGTCCGTCTGTCCATGTATTTTTGTAAACAAAGTACAGTTCGCATTAATTGCCCTATCCAGATGAAATTATGCACAAATCATTTGTTTGGCCCAAGGACGAACCCTATTGGAGATAATCGGTCAAAATTTAGATATAGCTCCCATATATATCTTCGTCCGATTTGCTTTTTATTGTGCACCAAACGTGTAATATCAGTCCGAATAGTATGGAATTTTGCACATACGATCAGATTGGACCTGAAAATAAGTATGCCAAATTTGATCGAAATCGGTTCAGATATAGCTATAGCTCCCATATATATTGATCATCCGATTTGTTATTTTTGTCCTCCGCAGCCGTAATATGCACTCTGTAACAACAATATTTGGGGAGATATATCAAATACATCTCAGAAATACATTTGCTAAATTTTATCGAGATCGGTTCAGATTTGGATATAGCTCCCATATATAACTTCGTCCGATTTACTTTTTATTGTACACCAAACTTCTAATATTTACCCAAATTGGATGAAATTTGGCACTTACGACCGAATTGAGTCTAGAAGGTAGTATGGCAAATTTGATGAAGATCGGTTCAGATATAGCTATAGCTCCCATATATACTGTTCATCCGATTTGTCATATTTGTTACCCACAGCCGTAATATGCACTCCGTAACAAAGATATTCAAGGAAATATATCAAATACAGCTCAGAAATATTTTTGCCAAATTTAATCGAGATTTGGATATAGCTCCCATGTATATCTTTATCCGATTTCAAATTAATTGTGCACCAAATGGGTAATACAAATCCAAATTTAAAAGATTCAAATGCTTCGGCATATTTAGCCCTTTGAACTTTAAATTATAATTATAATCATAGCGTGTATGATTGAATTCTCCGATAAAAACTTTTAATTGTTATGCGCAGCTATACTAAATTAGGAAAGTGGTGTAGGGTATCATAAAGTCGGCCCCGACCGACTTTAAGACTTTACTTTTTTTTTTTAATTTCAACACAGCGTACTATAGAGAAATCAAAACTGTTCGTTTCATTGACGTTAATGAGGAATATGCTATAATAATTTCTACGCCATGCCTCTTCCATCTTACTGTGCTCCATAAGACTCGTTTTTCACCACAAAACTATAGCACATGTGTCAATAACAAATATACCGAAATGGACAATATCAAGCTGCTCCTTCTGGAATGTTAATTTCCTTTTAAAGTTTGAAATTTTGGGAAGTCATAAACTTATTATTATTCGTACATCTCCTTTTTTCACAAATGGCAATCGTTGCAAAACTTATTGAAATATGTTAATGAAATCTAATATATGTCTTTAAAAATAACTTATGCATTCTACCGTGGTAGTGGTAAAGATCTATCCCATTTTACCAATGAATGATCTAATGTAATGCGTGGTATTGGTTTTTTAGTCCCCGATTTAAGGTTTCGATTGGCTTTACATTTGGTACTTTGACACCAACAAATAGCCGCAATAACAAACGCTACGTTTTCAAACAAAGCTCTCCACAAACACTCAAACGCATTTTAACCTTTACAAACATTTTCAACAGAAAAAACAATGCCAAAGGTCATTTCTATTTGGCAATTTCATCTCAATTCATTGTGTCTCGCAGTGATTCAAGCTCACAGTGTCACTTAATTTGATGGAGGTGAAGCGCTCAAATGGAGTATGGAATAAGGAAAAATATGAAATAAAATTGTTTTATTTGCATGTAAAATATTTTATTTCAATTTTTAACCCCATCTCATCGTGCTTAATCCAGATATTTAAACGTGCAATTAAAGAAAGCTATAGCCAGTAAAATTGAGCCGATATATCCCATATTTAAACTAATATTTGCAGACAAATTAAATATACCAAGTTTGAAGAAAATCGGGGAATCATTTTACATTTAATTTGTTGTTGCCTTTATGGGAAAAGTGCAAGAAACCGTTATAGGACATTATTCACTTTGGTATCTGACCGAAATGCGATTCAAATATTACGGTGTGCGAAGTTTAGACTAATATCCCACAACCCCTCCTCCTCCCTTTATATTAAGTGGATGACCTAACCTAACCAGAAATCCATTTTACGACAACAAAAGAAGAGCCAAATAATTACACAGTACGCTTCGTGGCCGCACATTTTAAAAAGTGTCTTTATCAGTTCTGCATATTGAAGTAAATAACTCATCGGAAAAGTTGTACTTTTTTAAAACGAAAACCCAAGGATACTTAAAATGGTACGGAGTTTTCGTTCATCGCATTCAATTAATGTTAAATTACAAGAAGTTCCACAAGTTCTATCAAACGAATTGCACAGAAACCCCAAAACATGATCTTAATCCTTGTAAAACAATTCAAAAGCATTGATTAAAAATTAAACGTTGAACTCAGCTATTGTCTTTCTAAAAGTAATAACATACTTTTCAATAAACTATATAGCTTTTTATCTAGACATTCCAGTTTATGTTTATTTTTTGAGGAAAATGTTCCAGAATTAATTTTACATTGAAGTATAAAAAAATTTTCATTTTGTGCGTCGTTGGCGTTTTTATTGTGTTTCGGTGGTGGTTGGAATGTAGCTTCGTATCGCACCAATAACGGCGCCACACAGCTGATTGATGCCGACATTGAACTCTATACGTGTATACGTTTGTTTTGTGGTGTTTATGATATCATAACAAGAAAAACAAGAAAATAAATCATTTTCAAGTTTGTAAAAACTCTGAACAAGTTCATCATGGAAAAGGTTTAACAGCAGCAATGGACAAAGCAGCTGAGGAAGCCGCGGGCTTCCACAAACCCAGGCAAAGAACGTCATCAAGTTCGCAATATTCTAGTCAACATGTTCACAATAATTTTCCCTTGATGTGCAGTGATTCTGGTCTGTATACATGCAGTTCCAACAACAGCGATACTGCATTTGAATCCGACACCGACTCCAGCCATATTAGGTCAAAACTAAAACGAGATGACTCCCTGCATACAGTTCTTAAAGATGTCAACAAACTTCGTAGTGAATTGGAGCGTTTATCGAAATCGGAACAATGGTATAGGCAGGAGCTGCGTCAGCAGAAGGCGAGCAGACTGGAAGACCTTGAGAGGATATATAGCAGAGAACGAAAATACATGGAAGAAAATCAAAAGCTACAAAAAGAATGTCTACGTCTATATGAAAAGTGCAGTGAATTAGAAAGAGAAGCCGAAACATATCAGGAAGCAAGTAAAAACGACTGTGAGCTTAGAAAAGATGTCAGTATAATTGACAGCAACTCTACCGATTTCCAAATACAACAACAATTGTCAATTATTAGTGACCAACAAAAACTGATCGCAGTTCTTAGAAAACAAAAGAAAGCCCTTCTAAACGACTTCAAGACGTTAACAGATGAAAAAGATGAACAAATCATGAAAATGCAGAAATGTCTAGCTGACCTTGAATTTGACAATAAGTGCATTACAAAAAGGTGCGCTGAATTCTCAAAGGAACGGTATCAAATGGATTGTAGATTAGTGGAATCTGAAACGCGACTTTCACTAGCATTGACCGATAAGCTTAATTTACAAAAAAGCTTGGTGACTCTCAAGGAACAGCTGGAAATACAAGAAAAACTAGTAAAATTTAAAGAAGAGGAGATCACGCAGATACAGAGTAAGTTTAGGGATACAATTAGCAACGAACATGATTTAGACGAAGTTCATAGGTTAAGTTTAAAATACAATGAAGACATCAATTCTAAATCATTGGAAATAATTGATTTGAAAAATCGCATTAGTAGTTTGGAAGTAGAGCTAGAAAATTTGCAAGAACTACAAGCACAACACGAACAACAACAAAGACTAATTGAACAATTAAATTTTTCCCTGGATTCGTGTCAGCTAGAGCTACAAGAAATCCGGGAATCGGATAGTCTTCAAGCCAAACAAATAGATGAGCTACAATATAAAAATCAGATACTCGTTCAGGAAAAGGAAAATAGTCTCATGGAAGTATTGAAACATAAGCGAAACTTTGAAAATATCTGTCAGGAGTTAAAATCCACTAAAGATCAGTTTGCAAGCTTACAACAGCTATATAAGGAAACAAAGTTCAAATTGGAACTATGTGAAATGGAGCAAAGTAAACTTAAATTCCAGCGTGAGAACGATCAGAGAGAAATACAGGAATTGAGGCAAAAACTTAAGGGATACTTACAGCAGACGGCTAATCTCGTCGAAAAAATGCAAAAACTTGAAAATCAGCTAAAGCAGAGTGTGGAAGAAAATGTTCAAATGAAAAAAGAATTCGAAGCGATCCAGGCAGAGTTAAGTGTTGTAATACCACATTCACAGGAGGCCTCAAAGGGAGACAACAATTGTAACAATTTCGTTGAACTTTCAAAAGAGTTTATGCCACATCAAGATGCTTTCGATAGTCATGGTTCCAACATAATGGCTATGGCAATTGAAGACTGTCCATTTGATCCACAAGGACATCGAACATCTGACAGGGATGGTGATTTGAGATATCAATATACAAAATTACAGGAAAATGTAGACATTTTTGAATGTGTTCTGGATAAGAATAAAAAAATATTGAGGTATTTAAGAGGGGACGGAGAAGAAATCCGCGATTTAGAAACCTTATTAGATGAAAATAACGCCCTAAAACAACGAATTGTGGAAATAGAAAATGAAGCCAGAACTCTAAAACTTGAACAGGACATCCGGGACATGACCCAAAAATGTTTGTCACTACAAGAACTATTAGAAGGGCAGGATAAAAAAGTTGGAGATTTGCAAATTCGACTACTGAACAACGATTCTCATCTATATAAAGCGGAGAAGAATGTTGAAGTTCTACAAGAAAATAAGACATTAAGTGATCACATATTTTTAGAAAATCGAGCGTTGAAGGCTAATCTGGGCAAGGAAATCTGTGTAAAAGCAACACTAAAAAAACAATTAGAAGAGTCAAGGAATCGTTTGGAAACTATGAAACAAAAATTAGAAGAATTAAAGTCTTCAAAACCAGCAAAATCCCATCAGGCAGTACAATGCGACATTGAAAGTCAAGAGGAAACTTATCAAGAAGTAAAATATTTAAGGGAACAAATTGAAGATCTACAGAATAAACAAGAACAGTTCTTACAAAACGATTCGCTCAAGTCCGAAGAACGTATGCAAATTTTACGCAAATTGTCGGATTTGCAAAGTTCTAAAATACAATGTCTACAAGATAACCAATCAGACTGGGAAGATATGCTAAATTCCCTTCGCAATGTTCAGCTTTTGGAGGAACAAACACGTAAAGAACTCGAACTAAAAAGGATGGAATTGGAAGACTTGAACGAAGTGTTTGCCGAACAAAATGAAGAGCTTAAGAAATTGGAAGAACTGGCGGCTATACAAGAAATCAGAAGACAACGGGAAAAAGAACAAATAAAACGTGCATTCCAGGATGAAGTGACAACGTTGAACAAACAGTTGTTGCAATGCCAAGATGAAATACAGAAACAGCAGGAAATTAATGAAATACTACAGGAACAAAATAATAGAATTCAGCAGAACTATGACGAAGATTATGCTACTGAAATAGGGGACTACAAAAAGGAAGTGCGATCATTAAACACACAGCTAGAAAAGACAATTCAGGAAAGGGATGAGTTGACAAATCGTGTTCGAGAACTGGAAAATGAGCTACATGAAATAAAAATGACAAGACGTGAAGCAGTCTTTCTTCCGCAACTTACATTTGGCAATGAAAATAACTCTGACAATAAGATTGTACAATGTTCAGATAATGAAAAACAGGTCCAAGACGATCACATTCGAATATTGACGAAAGTACTAGAAGCTGAATATGTCCGAAAAATGCAAAGATATGACGAGCATATACACTCTTTATTGGCAAATGTCAGTGCTCTCAAGAAATCGCTGAAAGCAAATGAACACAAAACCGTGATATTGTGCGAAGAACAGTACAGAGCAAAGCAGGAACTCAAAGAAATGCAAAATACTAAACGGAATCTGGAAGAACTCCGTTTGAAATACGAAAAAAGTCAAAATATAATAAGGGTAAGTGTACATTTTTGTAATTATATATTTTACTTACGGAAAATTTTAAATCCACTAGGAACTTCAACAGGAATTATCAATTGAACGAACGAAAAGTAAATCTTCGGACATGGACAAATCATCACAACATGATACACCCACTTACGAGGTATCCAATTTGATTGATGACTATAAAAAGGTATTTTGTAACGCTTTAATATTGAAATGTTATTCATGCTATGTGCCACTTTTCAGCTAATACGACAATCTGCCATGGTAACAAAGAGGCCTGCGACACACGTAATTCTCGACTTGATTCAGCGTAGTAATAAATGTGTGCCAAATTGCAGAAAAATGGAATCAAGTATTGATGATTTACGTAACGATTTGCAAACATTTTTAACGTCATACGCTCAAAAAATATCCCCTTCCTTCATCAACACAGCTTCATTAACAGTTCCTCCTTCTCTAATGGATGAATTGAAAGCTGCGACAGAAAGATTTCAATAACTAATTATCCCGACTTACCTTTCAAGTGCCAATATTTTAAGATTTTATTTTTTGTATTATTTATTGTTTTTATTATTTCCGTACCTTTTTCATGACTTTTGTTGTCTATAAATACATAAAATAAAAAGCAAAAGCGAAGAGTTTACATTACAAAATATTGACCCCAAAGGCATATAATTTTATGTGGAATTAATTATTCCTTAGCCATATATTCATGATATAGTTATCGAATATAAATTTCGACCTACTCATGTCTACCTACCTAGAAATGAAGGTTAGACATTAGATTCCTCAACAACTCTCCTATTATCCTGAGCACTTTGTATTAACTGAACCCAACTATCTGGCGATATTACTCCATTGGCATTTTCATGGCCCCCTAAACCATATCCAGTGGAGTAAAGTGATACTGCACCTTTGTAGGATTCAATGTCAATATCAATAATTCTAGGGCTTATCATCTCATTAGTTGCATTGACGCTCATTATATTGACTGTATTTTCATCGAAGCAAGTGTAAACTGAGTGTACTAATGTTTTATTACCAGAATCGGTATGACGTTGAATTCTGCATCCAAATGTATTAGAAGGGCATTCAATACCACCACAAATCCATCGATCTTAAATGGTAAATATTACATAAGATGTATGTTTTATGCTAGTTAATTGAAATTACCGTTGTCGTAGGAAAAATTGATATTTTCAATATAAGAAATTGTATTAATAGCTGAACTCAAAATGAGATCCATTAAAATGCAACAGATAATGATATTTAAATAAATATTGATGTACCGCATGATGTGAATGACTTTAATAATATCGCACTACTGAAATGTAATTTTTTGAAAAACTTAGAAACATTCCTATTTATTGTCGATTCAATATATGAAATGGAGAACAGAAGATATAATCTTTGTTGTCACGATTCGAAGCTTTGATCGTCATAACAATTAATTTAATGAAAAATATTATTTTAATTCTGTTGTTGTATGACGTTGAACTAAATTATTTGAGTCAAAACCACTGAACACGAACAAAACGCCTATAATATACAAAGTGTGACAGAATTTATAAAGGAATTTCATGTACCTCGTCGATTATTTTATGTATGCAATGTCCGAATCAAATAGACGTTTGAAATTTAGCACAGATCTAATTCTATATACCTGATTTCAAATTTATTAATGTTATGTGAAAAATATTCGAAATATGGAAGAATTAGGCTTATACACAAAATCCGATTAAAAATCTTACAAATTGTGATACCAGGTATATTATTTTAAGGTGAAACGTATTTAAGTAATGAGGTTATAGGTTTTTAGGTTTTTATGAGATTCGAAGGTTACGCCGAAAGAAATACATATTTCGTTTGTTCAGGTATGAAAAAAGATGTACCTAAATTCTTTCTAATGCCCTTGGGTTTTGGTGTTGCCAAATGCAGACAATTGGTGTTGTTGCTACTTGGAAAACTGAGTGGAAGTAAACAATTGTTGTTGTTCGTTTTCCTATAAATATGGACTGTTAATGTATTACTTTATATTTTTGGGTTTTTATCACCCACATAAAATATGTTTGCGTAGTTTTTGAAGAAAACGTCCCTATTACATTACCTTAAAATGGCGATAGTAAAAATAGGACTAAGCAATTTAATAATTTATTGCATTTTAAACAACGTAACTTATCATTGCAGTGTTTCCTGTTAAAGAATTCAATAAAATAACAAGTTTTAAAAGCACTCCAGATAAAGTGGAGACAGTTACTCGAATTAGACTTGAATTAGGTTTCTATAATATATTAGAATTTAAAGACAACCCTTTCGTACACTAAATTCCAAGAGTATATTTACACAAAATGGGGATATTATGTCGTTTTAGTTCTTGAATGAAAAAAATTTCAAAAAGAAATGAATCATTTCAATTTAAAAAAAAAATCCCTAAACTTTTTTTGTCGAGTTGTCGATTTTAGACTCCACGGAAGACAGTTAAGGGACTCCAACATGATTCCGTTCTTTTAACGACGAAGTAATGGCAATAATATTAAAATAAGTATTTTTTACATTTTACATATTAATTATCAAGCTTCTTAATTAATACAAGACATCATATCTAGCATACTGTTGTTGCTTTGAACCGTATTGAAGATTTTTGACTTCCGTTTGCATGGAGATTCTTGACATCATGACTCATAAACGTTTGCTATTCTTGAATGAACCCTGCAAATATAGATCACATTTAAATTTTGTATCCTCTAACACCACAAACTCACCTTACGCTGCTGCACTAAAAGATGGGACCTCCAGTCACACCTACTTTGTTGAAATGTTGTGTCGCCATTACAAGCATCGCCATTACAAGCTACAAATTCGTTGCATATTTACTCTTGCCTCAGAGCCACCATTTGTTTATATTGACATTTGGACTTCCTCACAATACATGACCACTTTTTAATGCACCGCAATTCAAAACAATCTGAATTTCTAGTCCTCACGATCATTCTAAAAGACATTATCAATGCTTTCCACTCAGCAGAAATGAAAACATCGAACAAACAAAATGTTTCTTTTTCCTTCTTTGCAGCACAAAATCTCAACCAAGAATGCAATATCTTCAACGCATTGTACATTTCTATGGCTATTGATGTGTATTTTAGTATATTTTGTTCTTCTTTTAAGATGCGAATGTGTGCGTAGTAAACACAACACATATGTCCTATCGTCACAGGTATATGAAATGGTTTGTTTATAGTAGTGTTGTGGGTTTTTACACGACTATCGGTTTAAAGTATTAAGAGGAGTACTTGATTAGATACAGGGTTCCCAAAATCAGAATATTCCACAAGAGAATCTTAATAAAAAGACATACAAGTTTTGTTTCCACGTTATAATTTTGATACGTCTTTTTTATTTATCAGATTCAAAACATTATTTTGAGCAACGATATAATATACAACGATAAGGACCATTGCATTATTACAATGTCTCGCAAAATGTCGCGGTCGTGAGTACAAAAGTATGTTATCACGTTGTTCAAAAATCGAACCAGATTGTGTTCAATGTTATTGTTATGTTCCGTTAGATGGCGTTAGTAGCATATAACATTTTTAAAATATTTACTCTGTTCCAGAACCAGTAAGCATCTACTAATTTTGCGATTTATTTTTTCGATATCATTACGAAACAAACATCGGTTATCGTAGCTAAAATGAAGTTTTGAAACAGATTAATTTTCGAAACATAAGCAGAAATTTTCGAATAGCCTTCACATAACGGTAACCTCCAATTATCCGAATTTAGAGGGTACATACCACTGAATGGACTACAATTTAGTATTTTTACATGCCTTGCCATATGACATATTCGATTCTTGCGAATCGAAAAAAATGTCTAAATAATTAAAATATGTGCTACCAATAACTCAAAATTGGCACAAGTCCACTTATACACATTTATACAGCACAGTAAATGCAAAAATTAAATCAAATCAAAGTCGCCAGTTAGTAAGTTTATTAAAAATGTTTCTGAAGAAATGTGCCCAATATTAACCCATTACACAATAAAATAAAGAATATTGTCAATTTAAAAGTTTCAACGCGTTAGCATAGAAGGACGAAGTTAAAATAAGCGAAACGGAATCAGCTAGTATCTAAAATATTTTTCAGACCTTAAAAGTGGAGAAAGTTTTTTTATGTCTTTCACATGTTTAAATTTAATTATGAAATTGGGTAGTTTTTCTCGATCTACAACCGCAATTAATCGAACATATGAGCCAAATTATAACTCATTTGATTCAGACCTTTATTCAATTCCTCCATTCCTTTGTTGAGATCGTGATTAAATTTTTCCATTTCGGCTTCAAATTCTTCCGAGTCGAAATCGTTGGAAGTTACGGAATTTCCAATATTAATTGAACTGACCAGACCGTTGCGATAACCTTCAATGCGCACTTTTATTTGACTATTTGGATCCACGGTTTGTCTCGTCGATAATTTGTCAAGTTCAACGCCATTCTTCGAGTAGCATATGTTCGTACGTACTAAAATCGATGGATCTTTGGGGTCATTTTCTTTGGTCACCAAGCACCGTTCGGCATCCAGGGGACATCTTAACTGATCACATTGGAAGTTATCTAGGTGAAATTGCTATTATTTCCTAGACTTGATATATTGCGTAAATCATATGATACCATTTTCGGCCACAATGTGTACATCCCCAATAACGGAAACAGACCGGGCGTAAACCGAACATAAAATACCTACGAATAAAGCGAATATTAGCTTCTTTGCGACCATCTTCAAAAGCACAAAATAAATCTGCTCTCGATCTACTACGTTGTTGTTTGTTTGACGATGTATTCTAATCAAAGTTCTGTGACTTACTGAGCAGCGTTTGTCACTGAGGGAGGGAGAGACTAGTGAACGGCCTGCAAAACTGAAATGAAACAAAAGAATCGCAAACAATTTCAATTTGTTATTGCTTGCTTATTAAATTATTTTTAACGCGAAAATATATTCGCCACTCTAGTCAATGTGAAGTACCCAGCACTCAGTATATAGATACAGTGGGAACCAATTTGAACGATCATCCGATTATTTTTACTAGTTGGAGCCTCGATGCTGTTGGCAGCTTTTTGTGGGTAATTCGGAACCAAAAAATACTTCGTATTTCATGAAAAGCACATTTTGCATGACTCATATCAGAATACATCGGCTCAAGCGGGTTCGCAATAAGCACACTCGACTGTTTACCCATATGTCTGTAAACAAGTCGTCTTCCTCACCTCTGTCATTATCTAAGTTTTGTTTTTGCTGTCATTGTTTTCTGTGGGGGAATCCACTCAATTTAAGTTCCCTATTTGCTTTATTTATGGTCGTTTTAACATCCAATCAAAAATGCTATTAAATTTGAGATTAAATTTGCTCCAATAGAAGTGTGAAAAGTGTCCTACAACCGCAATCTGGTATTTCAGCTGAAGGGTATCAGAGAGTTCGTCAATGCCGATATAATTTTCTTGAAATGTTATTGTTGTTGATAATAATGTTTTGAAAATGCTTCAAAATGTTTCTACAAAAAATTAATAGATTTTTGACACGTTCAATGACAAAAGGAATGAAGTCATCGAAAATTCTCGTTCTGTCTACGACGAAGTAGATAGACGAGTGGATTGTTACCTAAATAAATTGTGGCTGCATTTACATGTGTATCGATGTCTGTGAAAATATTTATTATCAAATATATGCTGCGAATCGGCAGATTGGTCGCAATTATGGACGGATCTTTGCAAAATTAGGGGCAGAATAGAAGTCATTTGTTTTCAGAGATGTTAAAAAAATATTTAGGGATTAAAATGAACCAATTTTTTTCTGATTTTGGTAAAAAATCGGGTTTTTACAAGTTGTTGAATGTCTACGAAGTCTATATGACAGAATAAGACTCTCCTGTAGGGTTGTATTTTTTTCCATTTCCTTCGAAGTTAATCGATCTTTCTGGCTGTGCCGGTTTCTTTAGCAATTTCACGTTCTTTTATTTCCTCTTATGCATCCTTTAATAGGTCTAAACAGTAGGTTGTTGGTGAGTGAGGTGAGGAAATTTGAGGCCCCTCACCCTGCAACAACTTCTCTCAACCACAAATGACAATTGCGGCAATTATATGAGAAGATAAACGTTCGACGCTCTTCACTGACAGCCTCAATCGCCGGAGCCTGTCTTCACTATGTTTAATTATGTTAGATTTAATGAGGTGGATATAAGCAAAACCGCCATCCCCCTTGGATTTTTTGGGGATAAGAATCCTTGTCTGCGACCGTTGTGCTTAGCATTTTTACATTAGGTATGCAGCGCAACATTTTTTAGCGATTTTTGTTAATATCAAGTGAATTCATTAATTGTATGAATATTCGAAAATTATATTATTTGCTTAACTCATATTCTCTTTTTTTCTTTTCTCTCTCATCATAAAATAAATCTTTGGTCTGCATCATCCATCTGGTGCTGTACACGACAATAACAATTTATTTGGTGCAACGAACGGGAGTTGTTCAGCGAACTCCGGACTCTGGCAGTAGGGTGGGGCAGAGCATTTTCTTGGTTCTATTGTCGCTTGATGAAAGTGTACAGATGACAGAGGTGGCGGTATTGCTTGATGTCCTCTTCCATCACATCGCTATGACGAATTTGTAATTTTAGGCTGTCCTTCCTTGCCCCGCCTTTGGCAGGCCAGGCCGAACATTAAGACACAAAACACTCCGCCTGCCAATGACTGTTGTGCGGGGGTGGGGATGGTATACTAATGAAGCCATAGAGCTTAACACTTTTTGGCACAGCAAATTTAAAAAAGGTCCCAACACATCCATCGTGTATGTCTCACTAGATAGATACTCAGAAAACTCCCATATTGGCACGTCAGATTGAGAAAAGGAATGAAAAACAAAGTATGCGCTTGTGTGTGTGCTATTTGCAATTTTCTAAAGACACCCAAAAGTGAGTTTTCTCGCCCTCCACCTCTGTGTAAGCACTATCGCTCTGTTCGACATCCACGCTGTAGACCAAGAACCAAAACACAGTCATCAAAAGCATCCACTGAGGACACAATCGTACCACAAGCACCCATGAGGTGACCATCTATGCTGCTGGCGGTTTCTGTCGATGGTAGATCAATGACGTTTTGCCAGTTTCAATTCCTATTGTGTTTCAGTCGAGGCTTAGCTCTGCCATTATGGAAAGGCTCCTCAAACATGTTACAGCTTTAATATGTTTTTAACAAGGTGTGAATATCTCAAAACTTCAATCTTCATGCTCAAATCCATAAAATCTTCTACAGTTCATGGAAAATCAGTCCAATGCAGCAGTGTAGTCCACAGGCCGACAAGCGAATTCTGTGAACACACAACCCCCAACTCACCAGTTCCATGTATACATGGAGAAAAATTGCATTCCGAAAAAAGTGCATTACTTCCAATTCAAGCATACCGTTGATGAACCTAAATTTGACGTACTTGTTTCTAGGTTTAATTTGGTCGTAAGTGCCAAATTCCATTCCATTCGGACTTACATTACACGTTTGGTGCACAATATAAGACAAATCGGACGAACATATATATATGGGAGCTATATCCAAATCTGAACCGATTTCGATAAAATTTGGAAAAAAAAAATAAATTTGGGAATAAATGTACAAAGACATAATACCCTGACCACCTTGTGGTGTAGGGTATAAAAATAATCAGTTGTTGGGTTGACTTGTAACTAGTTATGACTGTCATTCCTTACATTTCGTTACATGCTTTTTTTATATACTTTGCTGTCTAATCAATGAATATTTTTTTGTAAGTGTAGATGGTCTATTGCAGTTATGACAGATGTTCTTCGTTTTCAGTTGCTTCCTTGCTGTTGTTTCATTTTCTATTCGCACACCGAAAATTCTCCCCGGGGGCATAATGCGCAGTGTTTTTGTGATAGCATCGTAACGATTAAAAGTTTATGTTTTCCTTTTGCATTTTTCCAAGCCGGGGAGGACAATGCGACTACGGCACGTTGCCTCTATTGAACAGACATATCAATGGGATAGCCAATACTTTACGCATGCGCACATGCAAACATATTTCTAGTGGCGGGTGAAAGGATGGTTGCACCGTCCCTAGAATTGTATTTCGGGTTATAGTTTTGCAGAAAATGTGAATGAAGTTGATGTATTTGCTATAAATCAGTTGTGTGTATGTCTCAATATATTTCCAGCCAAGTGACGCTACTTAATTCCTGCCATATCGTTGCTAGAATCCAAGTATCGGTTAATTCGCATTTTAATTGCTTTTATTTCCCAGTTTTGACTATCAAATCGAGTTGGATATGAGAGTGGCAATAACATAAAAAAGATTTTCTCAAAGCGTGATAAGTGGAACTGCCTTTAAGGTCAGAGACCAACTTTTTCGCATTTCTTTTGCTGGTTTTGACACCAGCCCGTACCACTCGATTGACAAATTATTAATGGTCGCAGCCACACTAACTATATAATTGATCAATTAAACATTATCAGTCAACATTGTAGACTCCGATCGAGTGTAGAAACCAATTATGAGAGGTGAAAGTTCTCATGTGGTTACCCTGGAGATACTCTGGAGGTTTTTGTAGAGACTGTCTTAATATACAGCATGGCAAACTCGAATATTCTGAAAATGGAGTTAACCAATATTTGCAATATGCCGATTATTTAAGAAGTAAATTATAAACATTTTTACGATTATGACTCGTAGTGGTGTAAAAACGTTATCGTGAGCGAAAAGAAAATTGTCATTACCACCACCACCACTACGTCTACAGCAGATACTATGTGTGTGATGTGTTAGTGTCGCCCAAAAGCCATAAACTTACGACATAACATTTCCCTAGGAAACCGGCGGCAGCATTAAGCGTGTTTGTTTGCATATGAGCATGAATATGCACGTTTCGGGACATAACTTGCGTTGCATGGCCACATCTGAACGGCCAGCGTTTTTCTTTGCGACACAAACGGGTGTGTGCATTCTGGTCGCAATTTTCATTTCACTTAGACTTATTATTTTTTATGGGAAAATATCGTTTGCGACTCGACGACTCTCAGACGTCTGAGCCTCCACGTCATTTGCGTACGTGCGCTAAAGATGATCGTTAAAGCGACAATGAATTCGACGGCATATTGTTGCGATCATTAACTGGGATTGATGTCTGGCATGCATACATACACCCATGGCCAAAATAACAAGTACGCATTATAGTATTGTTTTTAAGGTAGAACAATAAGATGTGAAAAGAAAACATTTATAAAGAAAAATAAATTTCAAATGAAAACATTTTATTTTTATATTGTCATATGGTAAGAATCCAGCTGTAATGAATATGAATCAATGCCGTATAGATCAAACGGGCAGTTTAATTGACCAAAAGATAAAAAAATACTCCTCTTGTGTAAAAATAGGCTTTTTCTTACACTTTTGGGATCTTATACATGGCGGGTACACTAAACCTTAAGAGTAAAAAAACCCTTCCGATAACCTAATCCCCATTTTCAAATAAGTATGGTTTCAGTTTAATGTACCTTTCCGTTCACACAATTCTAGATTTATAACTTATTAGAAGCGTAGCCTTCGGTGGAACTTATATACCTTCAATTGTTGGTTTTCATTATTGTTGGGATGCTGGATATTAAAATGTAACAAACAATTACATAATGTACCTACTATTTTTATCATTAGTGTATGCAAGCATGTATACTCCTCTTTACCCATGCACTCTGTCTTGCATTCGCCTCCCACACGCACTCGTCTTGTCTTCGTTTTTTGTTTTTTGCCACACAGGGTTTTTATGAAAAATCTATACCTAATTCCGAAGAAATTATGTTAGGTAAGTCACAGGCGAAACTTCTGCAAGAGTGGATTCTCTTTGTATAGATACCTTTGTAAATGAAATGTTGTTTTATTTGACACCCACACGTTTCTTCGCGTAAAAATAGGTGCATAGTACATGTGTGCACTCAATACGTACATTAGACTGTCCCAAACAGTTTTGTATTTTATCCTAATTTCTATCCTCGAATTTTTATAAGAACATTGGTGGGTTCTCGTTGCATTTCTTGCTCAGCTTAGACGAAATTCTGGCAATTTCATACCCTTTATTAAAGATCAAACCATTTGTATACTTAGACGATTTTAGGTGTTTCATAGGTACAATGATCCCAATATTTCCAATCAACATGAAATTGTAAAAATATGCTCCAACAGTTTTGAAATAACTTTAGAAACTACTCTTGCATTGCAAAAAAAAAAAAAAATAATAATAATTTGCTCAAGCGGTTGCATATTGTAGACAATATTTTTACTTTCTTATTGACTTTATTAGCAATGTTTAATTTTTGCAGTAAAAAATAAATTTAAAAATGTGTGTGTGTGTGTGTTTGTGCTTTGTTTGGGGCAGTCTAATGTACACACATGTGCGTTCAAATCACACTGATATCTTTATTTAATCCAAGAGCTAGACTTCTCAACTGTAATCGCATTACAAAACTTGAGTAATGTTGATTAAAAATTGACAGTCGTGTCAGAAGACTTGGAAATAAAATACAAACATACAAATGTTTATACCGAACATATATACATATCGTCCGCGCCAGACCTAAGTGTCCCGTGCGCCATATATATGTGTTTAGCGAATAAAATAGCTTCGCAATTGCTTCGAGCCGAATGATAATTCGGATTATATTTGTGACTTAAATTGTAAACCCATTGCTGGATTTGTTCCATGTGTATTGCATGAAACGAAGACACAACAGTTTTTTCGCACCTCCAAGTCAATTGGAAAGACCCCTTGTAAATTAGAAATGAATATTCTAATTATTCCTGCATATGGCGGCGACTTTATCCAAAATCCTCAAAAAGTTGAAGATTCCTTCATATGAGGGTATGTTTTTCGCGAGAAGTTAAACTACCAACTTTTCGGGGTCAAAATCATCAAAATATTTAAAATCATGAGGCACCGTTATATGGGAATCATACCAAAAAGTGGACCAACATGGAATGTTTTTTTGCGAGCCCTTAAGCTACCCAAATGATAGGTCGGAATATCAATTTACATCTGATTTGGTTGGAATTTGGGATCTAAACCTTTGAAGGAGGCCTAATGGCCGATATATGCCATCTTAGTAGTACCACAAAAATCTGTGCCAGAATTCATTCATTTATCTTAAACACCCCTACCATGAAGATGGACGTACGACAATAGTTTCGACGTATTTCAAACGGAATGATCAAGCTAAAATACCCTCTCTCTTATGGTGGAGGGTTTTTACTATTTAAACTTAATCCCGTTGTTTTGTCAGCTGTTTTGCTTTTTCGCCCACAAGTTCGTCAATAAGCGACGTCAACACCCCAGATCAATATTTAATTTCTGTTCGCGGTAAATTACTTTGTTTTGAGTTATGTGGCGCTGCCATGAAAAATAAATGTCGCACAACATTTTCAACATTAGTAAAAAATGCTTCACGTTTCCCCTTTCGATCAGGCCAATAAATATGCAGACATTTGTTCCTGTACTATTAAATCTCATAAATAAGTAATTGTTCTTGCACTGGGTTGTGGAAGTGGCTGTGTCTGTTTTCCCAAATAAAAAGCATGACATTTGAACCCATTCTAACGCTTTGAGAGAAAATCATTGAAGTTCTCTGTTCAATCTAATCGGTGCTGTTGCAGATTTTTGACTGAGGGCCACCGCAAAAGTATCCCACAGCGTGGATGAAAAGGCATTTCCATCAAGACAACATCACCCGCAAATCTCAATCGATGCACAACTCTCTTCGTCCAAGACTTGAGTTTTTATGGCCGTTGCTGTTGATGAACATTTATGCAAAATGAATGATGTAAAATCGGCTGGGGTTAAAGTTGAACTGTGTTGTTGGACAATAACAACCCACTTTATCACTTCGACGAGCCAAGCATGATTCTTAGATGACTAGACGGACACCATGCCGGCCAACTATTTGGGTTACACTGAACTGTTTAATTTGAGACTAAAATTTAATATTAATATTTACAATCTCCCTCAGAATGATCCTAACCCCAACAAATGTTTAAACTGTGCAGTTTAATTGTTTGTGTTCGTCCGAATACAAAATAATTGCAAAAGAATTCCTATATAACTGGGTGAAAGTTCAGTCGAATTTGAAATGTGGTGACCGAGAAAACACACACACACACCCTTGGGAGAAATTGTACCCAGAAACACTAATCATTGAATCAGCATCAGCAATGCATCAACATTTTAAAGAAAAAAAGGCATAGAAACATTAAATATTCCAAAGAAAGTTCGTCCGAGGCAGTCTGTGGCAATTGCCCGTTGAACTGGCAGCTAAAGACGTTGTGACACTTAATACCACCATTAGTTTGTTCTCTGCAGCAAGAGAACACACACACACACACATCATTATCTAATTGCCGAACACTTTCTATGGAAACTTAATTATCCATCAAATGGATTGATCATTTTCAATTTTCATTTTCGGTTTTAGTTTCGGTACAGATATTTCCATGAGACCGATCGAACAGGGTCAAGCGAATGATCGACCATCCGACCGGTAGCAGTGACAGTGTTGCGTCTGCAGCACCAGCTTAGCAGTGCCTAAAATTTGCTAATTATAGTAGGAGAGACTAAATTGGCCAGAACAAAAATGAAAGTTGCCCAAGCATATTACAAATATCGCCCTAGAAGCGGGGTAATTGAAAAAATGTGTATTTCAAAACTGTCCAGCAAGCCAAACGCTCAATTGAGATCACCCATTGTGCTCATTTGAATTGCTTTCTTTACTCGTTACCCTCTCCTGTACTAGTGCCCATCGATATGCATAAATCATTCTAAGTAAAAGAAACAATTTCAGATGAATGTCGGTCGGTCGGTCGATCGGTCGCTTGGGCGATACTATCTGTTTTGCCGAGGTTCGTTGTCTAAGGTTATTTACCTCTATAAAATTTCTCTATTGTGTATTTTTGTTACCCCGCTCAATCTCTGAATGTGCTTCGTCGGGCTATTATGTGTTTCATCGACTATTGATGGAATTTTGTAAAAAGTTTGTGCTCTTGAAGATGTTATGGCGGTTTGCGTGTGTATGTGTGTGTGTGTTAATCCACAATCGTACGAATTCACACACAACAGAAACCTTTTAAATTTGTTCAAGAATATCATTCATCTAGCCTGAATTTAAGTTTCAATCAATTATATAAAGCTATAATTGAGATTGAAATCGAAATAAAGAATTCCAAACAAATTCTGTGTGGCGCTACACTTGGTAACATAGCTGATGTTTTATTTTTATTATTTCTTTACCTCACGCATAATATGGGGGGGGGGGTATATTAACCAAGAAAGTATATATTCACGATCACCGGAAAATCCGATTGAGCAATTTCTGTCCATCCATCTACTGTTATCGCGCTATCTTCCGAAAGAATTGAAATAGAGAAAGATCTAGTAAGAAGATGGGCTATATCAGCCAAAGTTTTTTCGTATAGCCCCCAATTTCAATTTCGGTGAAAATGTAAGGCGTTTGATCGATCACCATACCAACCATATATCCGTACTTATGTTTAGAATGTGTGCCAAATGTCGAATGTATGTACCGTATTTAATTCCTTTACAGTTGGGAGTGGTTTAATTTTCGTAGTTAACCAAAACAATGAAGCAACATAACAACATGCTTACCGTACGCAAATTGTTTGTACATATTTGACGCTATTGTTCCGTATTCGTCTTAATGTTTATAACAAAAACCTGAAAACCTATTTACACACACACACACACACACGCACACACCTTATTTTTGGATTTTGCTATTGTGATTTAATAGTAAATGGTGGCGGAAATAAATGCCGTCAATGTGTTCTTAAGGCAAAGGTGTCCGATTTTGCCACTAACAAAACACTGGAAGGGTTCTGAGCAACGGTTTCTCTAAAAACTGCCTAAACACACCAAGAAACGATGGAATGTCAAAACCTATTTATGAATTATGCCGCAAAGTAAATATAATTTTTCAATTGCACCATAAATCACCATCATGACCAAATTGTATTTTTATCGTTATGTACATACGTGAGAACTCCAATGGTAATCTAGACAAAAACGTACATTTAACAATCAATAAAATTGTCAGCACCATTGATTTGTTGCAACCCATCCGTTGTTGCTTTGGGAATTTTAATGAGGTCCACATTTAAGAAAAAATTATGCGTGCACCCACAATGTTCCATCTAACATCGACGTCAACATAAACAAAATGAATCCACCTTCATGTTTATCCAAACTCTGATCCCTCTTAGTGGGCACAAATGAGGAACGTACCCAAAAGTAATGACACTACAAGGAAGCCACAAAATGAGGCACATTATATGTGGTAGGTCAACTCTTTCTAGGCACTGATATTGTGTTATATAATGATAGCAATACCAAAATACGTCATTTAAAATAAAGACTTGTGGCATTATCCTATCTCATAACCAGTGTGACCGCTGGAAATTTTCAAAAAGTATCACAAAAAGTATAATTTCTTAAAAAAAGTGGCACATTTCACTTTAAATGGTGGCACAGAAAGTGGCACAATTTATTTCACATTTTATTTAAAACAAGTAAAAAAGTTGTAAGTTCGGCCGGGCCGAACTTTGAATACCCTCCACCATGTGATAAAAATTTTGCAATTTTCACAAAAAAAAATAAAATCGGTTAAAAATTCTGTTAAAATCTTAAAAATACCGAATGTAGCCGTATATTAGGGTCTGTACGACGACGTGGGCCTGCATAGGCAAATTTTGTCATAAGCTATTATAATATTTAAATGCGAAACTTGAAAAAAAAATCTGTTTATGATGTAGCTAGAATAAATAAAATACCGAATATAGGGAGGTGCATTGGGGTTATAAAACGTGGACCTGCACAGACAATTTTCCGGCATAGGCTGTAGTATCCATTACGAAGTTCAAATACAGAATTTGAAATAGTTCCTTAAATAATGTCGCTAAAATCTTCAAAATACCTAATATCGGGGTACCGTTATATAGGGGACTATAAGAAGGCGTGAACCTACACAGACAATCTCCTGTCCTATGCTTTAGTATCTATTACGAACTTCAAATACCAAGTTTGAAACAATTCCGATAAAAAATGTCGCTAAAATCATCCAAATGCCGAATATCGGGGGTACCGTTATATGGGGCTATACGAAGACGTAGACCTGCACTTACTTCATTTCGTTCGGAAGCTAGACTGATTTCCACAGACGGACAGACGGACGGACATTGATAAATCTACGTAGAATTTTACTGCTGAGCAAGAATATGTATACTTTGTGGGGTCTAAAATATATATTTCGAGGTGTTACAAACGGAATGACAAACTTAATATACCCTTCCTACTATGGTGGAGGGTATAAAAAAGGTGGCACAATGTATAAAAAAGTGGCACAAAAATTCAAAAAAGTGGCTCATTTAGGATCAAAATAAATAAGTGGTACAAAGGTATCAAAGCCCAAAAAAGTGGCAAAATTGATACTTTAGTGGCACAACGGTCACGCTGCTCATAACATTTGTCTGTAAAAGTGCAACATATACATACACATAAGCATATGTGCCACTCTTAGTTCTACAAGTAATAAAAGCTTCATGCCCACAAAAAAAATACGAAGGATTTTCCGATGCCCATACATGTCGTTAAACTGCAATTAATGTTCGCAACAGTGGTTGAGTGCATGATGTACGCATACATGTCCAATCAGAAAAATCCTAAGCTCAAACCCTTGATAAGATGTCCATGTTAGGATGGTGTTTAGTATATCCTTTATTTGCTACTGAATTGATTATTTGCTGGATAGAAACTTCCAAATGTCTTTTTTTAATGAATTTTGATTTGCTGAATCTGAATATATTCACTCATCATTGAAATTATTTCAATTGTACATTTCTTTTCTTCGAATTAAAAGACGGTGCGTTTTGCAAATCTTCTATTTCGATACCATTTTTATTTCACAAGAAGGAAGAAGAATTCGTCAATTGAAGAATGCAATCTCGCTAAAAAATGTGGGCTATCTCATCAAAATACGCAAAATCGAGTGTTATTATCGCGTTGATGGAATTTCGCTTAACCTTTGGAATATGGGGGTTACATACAGTTTTGAAACTTTTCCATTAACTTTGAAGACGGAACAACAACATGCTATGCAAGTAGTTTGGGCCTTCAGAGCGAATCCGAATCCTGGAGCCATCGCATAAATCAATCAAATTCAAATTTCGAAATTGAGTTCAAATCAGGGGTCACCGGTTAATGATTTCCGTATTACCTGTATACGTCCATATAGACAGTTTTTGGGAAATTGACTCCCACTTGAAATACCTTCAAAATACCAATATTTTCGAAACACCGATATATAAACGCGATACCAAAACCTTGACCCATATAGATCATTTCAAATGGCGACTTAGCTTAGAATCTGTCTCAATCTCATTACGTAATAGAATCAACTTAACAAACAAAAGGGCTCGTCGGAACCGATTAAACAATATTCTCAAACGTAAAAAAACGCGGCTGAACAGTCACAGTTGACGAAAAACCAAAACCAAAAAGTCAGACAGACATGTAGCTCTGTTAAACATGCGGAATAAACATTTAATCCATGAGGCACGTACTAAGCTGTTTATTATTATTATTGTTTACAAACATATAGGTAGGCAGGTACCTATGCGTGCATGTGTGACTCAAAATTTTGTGCCGGTTATTGACATTTGCCGTTGCTTGATTAAGACAAGTGATAAGCTGTGTGGGGGTTTGCTTCTCCATGGAAAATATCTTTCGCCAGTGTCCTTCTCAGGTGTTCATCGAAAGAGAGATTCAATGGCATTGATAATCACAGATAACAACAAAAGGTAGCCAATCAGTCAGTACTCTTATTGTTGAGGGGGTTCATTTAATTCATAGCCAAGCGGATGACCATTGCCAATCAATTCCTACCGATGTAACCGTTGTTTCGGCGGCGCATTTGTCGGCGGTGTTGTATGTAAACAGATAATTCTATTGTTTCGGTGGTTGTATCCAACTTGTTGTACGAACAAACATCATGTTCCATGTCATACCAAAGATAAACTAATGTTGGTTGGTATGTTGACTTGGCTAACACCAACAGCGTCTTGGTCGCAAGCAAACAGTCTCTGACGGTTGAGCAAAGCGACAAGATGAACGAACGGTCCGCATAAACCCCGTCAAGAAAAGTAATAAAAAAAAAAAAAAAAATAAATAAACAAAGAGAAGAAAAATCGCGTGCCAGTCGAGTGTAGAAACGAACGAAGTCACAAATGCGAAATCGAATCTGTGCGAAAATAAAAAATAAGAAAAACTAGACTAATGTTACCGATGCTGCTGGCAGCAGACACGAAGCGACGACAAAGTGAAGCTTTTGCTCTCAGAATTTTTGTTTAGACCAAAAAGTACGAACCCAGACGAGCACTTGGCTGTGGACGTTTAGTCGGATTGCTGGTTGCATCAGCCTCTGCAGCAACCACGGCAACTTGCAAAAACGGTAGCACATCAGTCTGGTGCGTTTGGTTTGGTTTGGTTCGGTTCAGTGATTGAGTGTTGCAGCATTTATGCAGTGCTAATGCGGATTAGTTAGGCATGGTCCGTCACGAAAGACGGTCGAGGGCCGCCAATGCACTAAGAGTGTGGCCCGAACGGACAGTGAAAACGCGGTCTTTACGAAAATCCTCCCACCACTATTGGTTAGCTGTAATTGTGTGCTTGTCTGCCCTTGCGTTGCATGTGCCGCGATTTGTGTCCGCGCTGGATGCCGAAGCGCTGATAGCACAAAGTGCTGGGCCGAAATTTGGAGAACGTTTAATGCCGCGTAAGAAAAACGTGAATGCGCATGTCGGTAGGTCGGGCGTTAAGAATCTCGGTTACGGGCACTCAGTGTCAAACCCGGCCACCGACACTAGTGTAAATAGTCTGTTGAATAGAAGTAATTATATCGTAAGTTTAGAGAACGACGATGCTAAAATAAGACAAAAGAGTGATGTTATAGTGGGTGACGGTGATAGCCACAGTCCCGAAGCATTTACGCTGGCTGTGGAAACGCTGGACGATCGAGCACAGGAAACCATCACCATGGCACCAAGGCGCCGCAAGGGAAAGCAATTAAATCGCCGCGAAGATGTCAATGTCGTGGATACAGCAAATAATCTTGTGTTAGCCAATGTATCCAAGGCAGATCGCCTGGTGGAAATGTCCACCGAGTTCTTTCTAGTGCCAACAAGTTCTACACACAGCCCCCCGAGTACACCGGCAGCGGGAAAAGTCGGCCCGTCTAAGGGACGCGGGCTGCCGAACTTTATACAACCCTCAATATCTGCACCAACGGGTGCTCCACGTTCTGTGCTCATAGTGGCGCCCAAATCAACATTATCTGCAAATAACTACTCGACACCACCATCTGTGGCATCCACTCATCCCAGTTTCACCGGTCTACGTAAAGAACCCTGGGTAGTGCCCGTTCTGGTTCTAGCGTCTCTGACAATGCTGATGATGGGAGCTTTCGAAATGTTTGTGCTCTTCAAGGCCTGGAGAACCTCGCCGTCACGGAGACATTTGTTTTTGGGTCAAATGTTGTTGCTGGGCCTGTTTGCGTGTGCGGGATTGGGGGCCATAATTACCGCGCAACCGTCACTACTCAGTTGCGGCACAATACGCTTTGGAGTGGGCGTTTCGTATGCCCTAGTCTTCGCCGCTCTTCTAGTTAAGTGCGTGTTTCTTATTAGCCTAAATGGTGGCGTATATTTGCCAGCGCCATACCAAGGTCTGCTGCTACTGTTTGCAGTGCTAATACAAGTCGCCATTGGGGCTCAGTGGCTGATAACATCGCCCCCGGAACTATTCACCCTATCAGTGCCCCTGGCCGGCAACAATATTTTGGCCACATCCATGCCTGCTCAGAGTGAACGGTCTGCCTTCTCATCAATATTCCAGCATGCCACTAATGACGTGTACGCTCGCGTAACAGCAACCGGCACACTTCTCATACCCCTGTGTAAAACACAGTTCTCGGAATTCCTGTTCTCGCTCATCTACATAGTATTTCTGATTGTGTTCGTGGCTGTTTTGGCAGTCAAATCACGAGGCATACGCGACAACTACCGAGAAGCCACATACATTGGGTTGGCCATTGGTGGTGCCATTCCCATTTGGCTCGGCTGGATGTTGTGCGGCTTGGCCGTAGCCGAACGGCACAAGGACGCATGCATTGCCTTTGGCCTGGTAGCCACGTCGGCAACGGTATTCTTGGTCATGTTTATGCCCAAGGGAAGACAGCTGGCCGCCATGGGCAAGGAGGGCCTATACGTAGAGGACAGAGAGGAACAATTCAGTTCACTGAGTCGGGGCGGATCTGGATACTCACCTTCGTTCTTTCACTTCAAGCCGATCAAGTATGGTGTGATGAGTGGCGGAGGCGGTGCATTTCAAAATTCTGCTTCAAACTCGGGAAATGGCGTCAACATGAAACATTCGCCCAATGCTTTAAACGCAGGAGGTAAGCCGAAGCTCTTCTTTTCTTATTGTTGTCAATCGTCTCATCACTCATTTGTAGATTGTTTTTGCCAAAAGGTCCATCAAATGCGCGAAACACACTTCAAATCAGTGAGAATATGCAATTGAAGGGTTTATCAGAGGAACAAATTTAATCACGGTTAGATTTTTTATACGTTCCGTTAGCATGATTTTAGACAGTGATCCATTACCTTGGTCCATGACTACTTAATTGAATAACAGAACCCTAAATTTAATTTATTTTTTAAGTGGAATATTTCCAGTTCACATTTGTTAAAATTTCAACACTGAATGTGAATTTAATGAGGGCTATAATGTGTTAACAAACACCACCTCAACCTTTGTCATTCTGACCGCTGTTTGGCATTGTTCGCACTTTTGATTTTCATTCAAGTATTTACCACACCGACAGACGGACAACACAAAAAATTGACACTTTGTTAAAGAGGTGTTAAAATTGTCTGTTTGTTTGTTTGTTTGTGTCACTTCTCCGAGTCTTTTTCCCCCGCCTGTTGTAGCTGCTAATCGTATCGCCTTTGTGCTGCAACGAAGTAAATTAAAAGCAGAGTACCGACAAAACTAAATACCACAAACCCCCCCCCCCCCCCTTTCCCTTACCACTCCTCTACGGTTTGTTATTATAGCATTTCAACATTTATTACAGGCCTTTATGTTGTGTTTTCTTTTTTTTTTTTTTTGATGTTTTGATTTGGCAAATACTGGGGTCGTTATTATTAATTAAAACCATTATGTAAGAGAGCATTTAAACGCTTTCACTATCGAACACTGAAAACCTTAAGAGCCCGGGTGTTATTGGCTTCTGTGTTTCTTTTGTTTTCTGGGCAGTGGATCTTTTTTTTTTTGGTTTGTAGTTAGGAATAGCAATGTGTGCTGAACACTGAACAGGAGCATTTCCCCCTGCCTTTGCGTAACGTGTGAAAAATAAATTTTACCGCATGAAAGGCGAATTCAAAACAAAAAGAAAATGCATCTTCCATTCATTCCCCGGCTGACACTATCTGAACATATCCAAAACACACACACACACACAAACACACAGGCACAATGTTTGATTACACAATAACAATAATGCCGATGATAATAATACGAAAAGCAAAAAGAAACATGTTTCGCTTGGTATTTATGCGCATACCAAGACCTCCCCCACCTGTGCGGCTGGGCTGGCAGGCAGGCTGGCTAACAAACAACAGCTAAACAAGGAAGTAAAGTGCCGAGTACTTAAGTAGCAGCAACTGTTTAACATGTATTACGGTAACAGACAAAATACTTGCAATTTGTAAGGCATGCTACACAGCCGCTCTGCAAGTCTGCAGCCGCACCACGGCAACAGCCAACGCATAACAATCTGGCGCATAACAACTGAAGTCAGAGTAAGCATAATCATGGCCATTACAGGGGCTAGATAATAGTACTTCGTGGAATGTTTCAAATCCAAAACCAATTCGATTCACTGGGGATGCGATTAAAATAAAATCCACAAAACAAAAGACTTAAGACACAAACTTAATGTGAAGTGTTGACACTAAGTGCCTCGTGAATGATAGATTGGTCGGCCGATCGCTCGCTCGCTGTATGGATGGACAGTGGATGAGTGGATTGAACCATCGGTCACATTGAAGTATGCTGTTGATTTCCAGTTCTAATTGGTTGTTTTACGACCTGACTTCTTCAACTTCTGTGTGTCTGCCTCCGTGGAGCTCAAAAGTGCCTGAAACCTTAACATCACAACAATTGACCTTCAGATAAAAAAATAAACAATCCGTGAGCATAATTCGTGCGTTGTTAAGCCGATTAACATATAAACACATGCACAGCTCCACCTACGACGCCCACACATTGTCCAGTGTGTGTTCTCCTACAGTTTATAATGGCTAAGTACATCATTATTTGCGTTGTAACATTGCCGCTTGCCTGAAATAATTCCATCTGTATTTCCATTTGACCTCGGAATAAGTCCCTTTTTGGAGTCTGCATGAAAATCCTCCATTATTGGCCATAATACATATTACATCGATAACAAGTTCCAGAACACACTGAGGAGTTAGGGTGTTTTGCATTGTGGGAAACAAATCTTTTCATTCGACGTTTAGCCACGTTTACGACTGTATGCCTAGACATTGTTAGCTGGAAACTACAGTTAAATATTCCATATTATAGGCTCATGGCTTCATGAATAATCATTGCACTTACTGTGTCTCAGCTCCGCCATGGAAGTAAAATGCGCTTGCTCATGTTCTCTGAAATCTAAACTCGTTAAACATTTTCCAAATTATTATGTCTAGTTGTGGTGTTGTTATTGTTGTTGTATCTTCCACAATTTGGTGGTACTTTCCCCTCATTTTCTTCTTCGGCCAAACCTGAAGTTGGGTTGGGGAGCTCTCGCAGTCTCTCACCGAGTCTGCTGTAAGAAACCCAAAAAGAATCTTTCTTTTTTAATGAAGTATTCTTTCATTAGTTCTGCTGTTAAATAGTGCATTTTGTAGGAATGGAGATAATTATGAGCGTGTGTGCTTTTCGAAGCAGCTTCTAATTCTTCGTTTTGCTTTTCTGCTTCGCCGTGGGTTGCGTTGTCTACGTCGTGGGTATTGTGTTTGGAAAGTAGCTCTCGAAAAGGAAAAGTGTTTGCTTTTTAGGTGTTTTTAGAGCACAAAGAGAGCTGATTCTGCTGCTCGTTGCTCGCTTGAGGTGTAAACACTCAGTTTAAAATGCCACATTTGAGGGTTCCGACTGTTCCCATTGTTAATTAAATGATGTTATAGATTTCTAATAGAAAGCACCGAAAAATTACAGTTAAGTGGCCCATTGGGGTTTTATTGATCTCTGCTTCCAGCTTTTGTCTGTTTAAGAAACAATACAAGTCGTTTGTCATTCAATCTTCGGTATCTGTTATACAAATAAAAAAAAAATGATTTGTCGAGAATGAGACACTCTTAATTCCAATGGAATTGTTCTGGCCTCGGCAAAAGCTATGCATTCCCAATACTGCGATCGAAACGAAAAGCCCATGGAAGAATGTCAAAAAGTAAACGGTGATTGAAAGAACTACTTTTTTCCCAAAACAATTCCAGTTGATTGCCGATTTCCTGAAGGCACATAAGCGACTCCATTGGTAGAGAGGAAAACAAAAACAAGAAATTGTGTTTTACAGGCATTGGGACACCTATCATATTATGGAACAAAAGGGTTGTTTATTGGACTATATTTGAGACCTTTGATATGCCACTGAAGTTTTTGGTCGAACAGTGGAATTAACTGTCATTTTCATCCCACTAGATTTTCGACGACAGAAACAGCTCGGCTCGATACTTTTGCAGATGTTCGAATTTTTCCGATGAAGTAGATCCAAAGAGATCTGTATGGAAATTCACATATGTAGTCTAGGAGTTGTAGTTCCGAAGTTTTAAGAGAGGCCACGTAAAGGTCCACCTACTGTTGACATTTAAAATACTCAGTGCACACTTCACCAACCACACTGGTTCGAGCGTACACCAAATTTTTAAATGCAATAACTATGTGTGTCAAATGTGTGTATACCATCGCCCCGTAGAGGCCCCCACCGAATGGCCATCCCAAATTTCGGTATAGAAAATAAAACCGAAATATTATTAATCTCATTGGTGGTTGATTTTCGAATAGGATTCTCTTTTTTTTTTTTGTTTCTGTCTGCATAGCCACGTTCGTAACCACCACCGTCATCGGCCACAATATGATGATAATTCGGCTCCATGTGATTGCTGTATTCCAAAACTCCGGAGCTGCCATCGTTGTAAATAACCTTGAACTTTAATGTTACAAGACAAGCGGCCACTTGCTGTTGCATTGGCAAATATGGCAGCAACCGGCCAGGCTAAAACCAGCCAGCTAGCCAATCGTCTATCCAAGCATCGCAATCGCAAAGATACAGAGAGCAAAAAGAATGAAGTACATGTCAGTCATTTTTTTTTCGCATTGACGATGTTTTTCTTCCCTTGCAGTTGTATTTTGTTGTTGTTGGAGTTGTTGTTTTTGTTGTCGCTGTTGTGTGTGCTTTACTGAAGATGATGATAAATAAACTGATGATGCGATGATGTGGTTTTCATTAAGAGACCTCTCAGTATCTGGTCTGAACAAACCGAAAATCAAATAAGCTGAGATCGCATATTTCGATGACAAAGTACAAGCTAAATCACTTAGATGGCGAGCCGCGGTTGAACAGATCTGGACCAAAAATGTACGTTTGAGAAATTTATTGCGGCTCGTTTACACTTCTCATCATCAGCCAGGACACCACACCCCCCCCCCTTTCCTCGTGCCTTCATCCTTCTGGGATCTGTGCTTTCCGGCCGCTCCCGTTTACAAGTGGTTTCTAAACGCTGGCAATGTTCGATGACAACAATCATTTAGCCCTGAGGTGAGGTGGTGGGTTCCTCGAATGGATAGTGCCCTGTTAAGTGGGCAATAACTTGAGCGGCATGAGTGAATGGTGGAAATGTTAAGAGGTTTTCACTTCTCTATTAATTGCAGTTTAGTTTTAATGCGGAAAGGGGCGTGATTGCAGCGTACGTTGCGCAGTCAAGTAGCCCCCGTTGCCAATTCGCACAGTGCCGGTCGGAAGTTATAGTAATTGTCTACAACTTATAGAAATGACCACCCAGCGATATGGCCAAATACTTGTGTTCTTGCCATTTTGCCCGCCTCGTTTGCTCGTTGCCAATTATCGAACGAACTGTTATGACTTCGCCATTCGGGCACCCAATTGAAAGGCCAATAAGGCTTGAATGCCAAATTGTGTGATTCTTTTGATATTTTAAACGTTATTTGTCCATTTTTTTGTCCTAGCCATTAGCCCATGTCGAATGGGCAACCGGTGTTGAAAGTGAACGCCAGTACGATGTGTCCCAAGTCATTTGTCCATTTTTTTGTCCTAGCCATTAGCCCAAGTCGAATGGGAAAACACTTTCGAATATCAAACTGAACAATTTGAATAAAACTTACTCTTAAGCAGCATTGAAAATAAACACTTATCGAATTTCACAGAAAAACTTTCCGTCTTGAGGGTTCTTAGTTCCAGGAGTGTGTTTGGCTTTGTCCAGACTCTTCTGTCTTATTTCGAATTTGGGATAACAATATCGACCCTTTGACGGCTATACTTGTCGTGCTGTTGGTATTGGCCATCAGGCCAACATGTTGGTGCTTCGCGTTACGACTCTATTATCTAACAATCATAAGCCAATAAATCAATTTGTTGTTGATTCTGTTCTGTTTTCCCGCGAAAACCCGTCTATGCAAGGAGGACTGTGCGGCAAGATATCACGTTCTCGTAAGACTCTGGTACATCCGTTGCATTCTCTCTCTATCTTTCTAGCGCTCTCTGGCCATCACCTGTTTACCTGCTCCCTGTTGCCGGTTTTTCGATTCGGCAGACCGTGTCGCTGCGAACGAGTAATTACTTAAGGAAACTGTATAAAAATGCCGGTTACTAGTTTATGCACTCAAAAGTATTTCTTCGGGTTGGTTAGCTGTTCATTCATTAAATCTCCAGTAGCCCCATTCGCTGCATCTGCAACGTGTGGTGGAGCAAACATTGGGGGAAACCCGCCATCTGTCCGTCCAGACATCCAGAGTGTTTGTCCGAATGTGCATATCGTGCTATTTAGTTGGAGTAAGTTACTACTCAACATTAGTCATTTGGCCTGCGATACGGCTAAGCATTCAAGAGTCCGGCCAGCTAGCCCAGTTGGCTGACAGGCCGACAATCTGGATATCACTTATGTGTGTGTGTGTGTGTGTGTCGAGTGCAGAGTAAAGTAGAATTATTTTTGATGTTACATTGTCGTCTGCTGCCGGCAGCTCGACAACTGCAGACAGCTGGCTCAACCTGTTGCCAGGGAGTAGCTGGAGAACTGTTAGTTTTTCCTCTTCTGCGCCATAGACACAGACACACCAACCACGAGGCCAGTGGAGTTATGTATTTCGATTTGAATTTAGCAGAAGCTTTTCCATTTGTTTTCAATTTCATTGAAACCGTTTGTGGCCAAACACCAAAGTCATTGCTAAATGCAGCCACATGCTCGCTCACTCGTTCGCTCATAACTCGAAAAACGTTAATGGCTATGGATAGTATTACACTTGGTTTGCGCGAACGAACAAGTGAGTTAGAGAATCGGTTGCATGATTTTCGTAATAGCCATTCCAAAAACAACAACAGCAGCAGCAACAGGCTGCTGACAAAGACCATGTGCATATCAACACTAGTAGCGAGCAGTTGTAACTAAATGACTGCTACAGACTAGCCTGTAATAGTGAGTGGTCGTCGGTTGTAAACGAAACGTGCAACATGCGGCCAACACTGTCAGACTAATTGATTTCGTCTTTCAACATCGTAAATTACGCACTCCTGTACGATTTACCCAGGACCGAGACGGGGATGGGTGTGCCTTTTCCCGATTTTTCGATGAATTTGTTCTTCATCCGAATCGTTCGTAGCTATAATTGCGTTTCTTCTGTAAACGGTTGACCACAAACTTATTGTTGGATCTGTTCTTAAAGCGAAATGACAAATTTAAACATCAATAAAACAATGCGATTATATCTTAAAAGCCCTAAGGAAAGTTTCGACCAAAACAGCGACTGAGCAGTATTTTAATAGCGATTAAAAATAATAATCAATCGACTCAGAAATACTTTGGAATTTTGAACCCATGGCCATGGGCGCTACATCTATTCGTTGCCTCTTGGCATTTCGTTGACTCTTGAGCTTTACAACATTGTCCATATTTTCAAAAGTTACTCCCCACAGCCACTTCTGCTGTGTTTTTCTAGACAAGTTCTACCAGGCAATTTTATATTTGAGTAAACTTTACCTTTTGAATTATATAAAGACAAAATTTTGTAAGGCATGACACAGGTAAACTGCTGATCGAACAACAACTAATCAAATATGCAAAACTATACTGGACAGTTTTTTTCCAGTAACATCCAGAAACTTCCAGCACACCATAGTCCAAAAATCTATCTCATATCTCGTCCTCTTTTAGATTTGTAATAATTTCTACAAAGTATCAATTAAAGAGACGCACATATTCAGTAGAATGTAGCGTTACGCTTTACAATAAAGTAAAATCTAATTAGTTATTTTTTGCGAATGTTGTATCATCCTTATAATTAAATACCTTGGAATGCTTAAACCCAGAATGTTGAAACAGCAGATTTTCAATTAGCTGATGGTACTCTATAGTTTTTCTTTCAGTAGGAGTTTGAAAACTCTTAGTAACCAACTGCTCTCCTCACTTGCTTTTATTTAATGAACTGCTGGGTTGTAGAACATTTTGTAATAATTCGTTCAAATTATTGACGTTCAATGGAATAGTGCAGGAGGTTTGAGTTGACCAGGAATAAATGCACACAATTTAGTTATTCTTAGCCATAAATTCGTGTCATAGATATTAAAACTAAATTAAACATTGAAATCTGACAGACATTAGGTGTGTTTCTGTCGCAACCTTCGGCTTTAGTTCAATGTTGTCGATGTTAACACGAAGCGGAGAGCTTAGGTCAGGAACGTATTAACGTACAAAAAATATATGAAATTCGCGAATGGAACTGTACGAAATGAGATGCAATGAAACGGAATTTCGATGTATGCAATTCGATGCAACAATGTAGTCGGGAACGGGAGGACAAATAAAGATTATTGGCCAGGATACCTACATGCGAACATATGTACCAATTACCAGTGTTGCCGCTGATGGTGATCGAGGCATCCAATTCGCCGGCCAATACCCACCCCTGATGTAGCATTCAAACTGCCAAGGAACTAGCTAGCTGCCGCCACTTTAGACACTGTGTCTTTTGCCTTTGTTGGCCAAGTGTGGAGAGATAGTTCTTTCTAGTTTCTATCCCTCAGGCCTTTAGTTTGTGCTCGGAGCAAATATTTAGTCACGCTTGCCGCTTAGAGATTTTCTATTCTTAACTCTGTGCTTTGCTTTGCGGGTCGTTCTGCACTCGCAACCAAGCATAAGTTTAGCCTCTGCAAGTCAGCGGTGTGGTGGTGGTGACGATGACAATGACCCTAAAGCATGGCCAATTAGTTAGGTTTTGTATTTGTTCGGTTATCTTTGGATTTGGTAAATCATAGAAAATTCATTTAAATGACTCGAGCCTAACTTGGGACATGCCAAATCTTTCGCTGGAATTGAAACTGTTGTGCATAGCAACATACACAAACACACTGATCGCAACGTCCCGGAGACCGAACACGACTACACTGGCGGGCGACAAAGGCAAAGGAGCAATATAAAAACATGTTAATCCAATGACAATCTTCTTGTAAACATCAGTCAACTGTTAGACGCCAGTCCAGTCCATTCGTTTCGACTCGCGGGCATTGCCTCTATCACGTTGAGAGTCACGTCCCAGGGCAGGAGAGTTCCTAAATTTGGCATCAGATTGCTTGTATTTTCTATTCTTTCTGCTCTGTCACTCAGTCAGTTGGTCGTTGGTTGGTTGGTTGCTAGGTTTGCTGCCAAGGCAGTTAGTTGGCTGGCTGCTTGCGGAGCATGGATTCTTTTGTGGATAGTCACCAACCTCACGTGCTGCTTTCGTTGTATAAACACAAGGTTCTGATCTTGTTCCTGTCCACCCACTTTATGTTGCGTTAAATTTGCTGTCATTGTCGTTATTTCGTTCCTTGCCTTGCCTGCCTGCCTGCGTTCCCGGGTTCACCTTCCATTAAATGTTTCATAAAGTCTATGGCTGGAATATATGACATTCTGTGTGTGTGTGTGGAACGTGTTTAAGTGCTCGCTGCATGGCGAAGATAGTTATGACCACAATTTCTTAATTCAACTACAAATTAGTGGACCAGAAAAATTGCCATGCAAATTTCGAGATTCAAAACAAAAATTAAGTTCCAAATGGACATGGACTTTGGTTATCGCTGGCTAATAGTTGCAGAATATAATTCGTTTTCAGTTACACTCCCCATTATCGGGGTCAGTTTCGGAACGGTATTTGTCGGGACGTAGCAACACGCCAGTGTATCACTGTATTTAAAAAAAAAAAAAATGTAGTAAACCCACATTCAGATATCAATGAGGTTTTTGTGGCAATAGGGTAAATTAACAATTAACATTCATTTTATCGAGGTTCTACTGTACTAAACTGATACATTTTTCATATTATTAATTTAGGTTTTTAGTCCATACTAAAATTCAGCATCATTTCAATATCGAAAAAGGTAGAAAAGATCTCCGCTTTGACTTTATGTTCAAAGTTCTGTGGTAGATCTCGTACTGGAATTTGATATGGCTTCCACTTCCATAAACAAATATGGCTCCAAATGATCGAGTCTGCTGGCATTGTTTCACAAATTACCAAAATCAATAAAAACATCGACTTTGTGTTTTTTGTTCACCTTGTGTTCGCTTTCTTCGTTTTCGTACGGATTTGCCATTACTTAGGTGGCACCAAATACCATTCTAACTGAAGTTTTAAATTTCAGTTATCCACATCGCTTGGACACTGAGTTCGTTGCTATGCGTTGTGGTTTCGGTTTTATTCCACAAATAACTTTCGTGCTTTTTCGAAGAACTTTAATTTGGTGTTGTACCCGCCGAAGACAGTAGCTGCTGGTATTTATAAATCATCTCCAATACCAAATCAGCAGGCGGTGATAAACAATGAAAAAAAAGAAAAAAATCGAAAGATTTGAACATTCATAATGTACGTGCGTGTTTTTATACCCTCCACCATAGTATGGGGGATATATTAAGTTTGTCATTCCGTTTGTAACACGTCGATATATACATTTTAGACCCCACAAAGTATTGAAATGAAATAAGTTTTATTTTATATTGGAAGCCGCTAAAAGCGACTTCACCTTGCTTTATTTAAATTAGAACTGAAATAATATTATCTTACAAAAATTAACTTAAGGTAAATGAAGAATAAAGTGAGCGTGGGAAAACGCTTAGTAAGCATAATGCACGCTTACTATCTCGGAGCAGTGCGGACAACATACCTCAATAAAGTGAGGGTGTAAAGTTACATACTGAATGTATTGTAACTTGAGTAAAAGCATACTATTAGTTGGATACAGAAGGTATGCCAACTTGGACAAATATGTAAACCAGTATGATACGTTGTCATACGGAAGGTATGGCAACATGGATGAATCAAACACACTACACCTCCCTTTTTAACAAAGAATAATCAACGGTTTAAGTTGATTATTCTTAGTTGAGTTTAATTCGTATAATTTTATAATTCATGAATTTTATTCACATAAATTTACAATTAACAGTCAGTGCTGGCATTATTTAAATTTAGTTCTGGTTTATTTTAAAATTACGTTTAATGTTTACAAGTTACTCATATTTGTTTTTTTTTTTTTTTGTATAAAGACTAATGCTTACATATATATTTAACTTTACTTATTTAATACGGTTACAATTTTTGTTCTATAATATATGTTGTAGTAAATAAAAATTATTACATGAGAATAACGAAAAATAGCAAAAAATTTTTTTTGAACTTAAACGATATCTATAAAATATAATTTATGATTTGTAAAACTCAAATATAATTTTATAAAATTTTGTTGTGGGATCTTAAATTTTAATATAAGTGATTTAATATGTTTTTTTTTTTTCATTATTTTACATATATACATATTTTTTTATTAATTAATAGATGTATTCTTATATATTAGTTTACTAAGTCGAATTGAAAAGTTAAATGATCTAAAGTAGATTTAGATTATTGCTATATATGTATGTTTATATATTATTACTATGTATTACTATATATATGTATGTTTTTATATTATTACTATGTATTACTATATATATGTATGTTTTTATATTATTACTATGTATTACTATATATATGTATGTTTTTATATTATTACTATGTATTATATTATTATATTTTCATAGGTACTGGCCAGTTATCTATGTTTTATGTAAGTTTTATAATTTATTGTATGTATATGCTAAATTTATATATACGTATATTTTAGAGGCAGAGTTATATTTAAAAGGCAGTTAAAAAAAAAACAATATTTTCAATATTTTTGTTCTTAATTCAAGTTATTGCTTAATGCATTGAACAATTTTAAACGGTTTTTATGTACTTCAATACTTTTTCTGTCCGACGATGACAGCGTGCAATTCCCATTAGAATCTATATTTTCGACAGAATAGGGGCCTTTGAATAATTGTTCCAATTTATGGCCGCCATTATTCTCTACTAGTACTAAATCTCCTATTTGTACGTGTAAAGGATTAGCCGTTTTGTCATATTGTAATTTATTGGAGAATTTTGATTGAGTACTCATTTTGGCAGCTCGTTGTCTTGCCATTTGGAGTCTGTACTTCACTTCTTTTTCATAAGAGTCAACATTATAAAGTGGATCTACAGTGTTAAAACCAATAGAATCAATGATATTTGGAATTTTGCCGAAAACCAATTCATACGGACAATAACCATGGATTGTTGATGGAGTAGTATTAAAACAGTATGTAAAATATTTAAGCCATTCGTCCCAATCCGTTCGTTCTAATGACACGTAAGAACGAATATATTCATTAAATGTCCTATGTGACCTTTCTATGGATCCAACTGTTTGATGGTGGTATGCTGTTGAGGGAGCATGTTTCACATCCAACATATTAAAAAGTTCCTGCAGGGTCTGGTTTTTATACTCAGTTCCTCTGTCAGTTAAAACTTTTCTCATTGGTCCATATGTAAGTACAAAGTTTTCAAATATTGCCGTAGCTATTGTTTTTGCCGTTTTATCGGGTACTGGTATAGTTACCAGGTACTTGGTGAGATCACATATTATTGTTACTGCGTATTCGTTACCACTGTTTGACTTAATAAATGGGCCTATTGTATCAATAACGAGAATATCAAAGGCACTTGCTGGGGTTTCCGTTATACACATAGGTTCTTTCGTCCTTTTAAGGGACTTGTTCTCTTGGCATTTACTGCAATTTTTAACATAGTTTTTGATGTCTTTAGACATTCCTTTCCAACGATATTTATTGCGTAGTTTTTCTGACATTCTTTTGATGCCAGGGTGACCTCCGTATAATGGGTCATTATGATACGTTTGTAGGAGTTTTCTTTTCTGCTCGTCAGCAGATATTTTCTCTAATTTTGGCGTTAACGCTATTGTTAGTTTCTTTAATAACTGGTTCGCACAGTTTTTGAAATCATTGATTCGAATCATATTGAATAAATCCTCATTTAATGAGAGTTGCAACTTGAATATTCCCTTATTACCGGTTATTTTTTCCAACCTAGGAATGAATTGACTTAGATCAAAGCTTCCATTAGTAATAAGGTCATCAATCTTTACATTTTCTAAAGTTTTTCTCCCGTATTTAAGGATACACTTTGGAGTTGTACCAGAGAGAAAAAACTTTAGGCGAACACTTTTCTTTACCTCCTTTGCATTTAGTGGTTCGTAGACCCTAGGAATGTCTGACACGCTTGTTAATTTTTTGTCTTTTTGTGTTTGGTCTTTCTTTGATTTAGACCGCGTTGTTACCATATAGAGTCTCTTTGTACTCTTAATATGGTCAAAATCAATTCTGGAAAGGGCATCGGCTCCACAATTGTCCTTTCCTTTTATGTATTGTATTTCGAAGTCATATTCTTCGAGGTCTAATCTCATCCGGGTTAATTTTGAAGATGGATTCTTCAAAGAGAACAAGTAGGTCAATGGGCGGTGATCACTTCTCACCAAAAATTTTGTACCATATATGTATGGTCTGAAGTATTTTATTGCCCAATGTACTGCTACGAGTTCTTGTTCAATTACGGATTTGTTGCTTTCACCTTTGGTAAAGGACCTTGATGCATATGCCACGGGTAATTGTACACCCTTATGCTCTTGGCTTAGAACAGCACCGCATGCATATTTACTTGCATCGGAAGTAATGCAAAATTGTTTATTGAAATCGGGGTACTGGAGTATTCTTGGGGTTAGAAGTGAATTCTTTAAATACTCAAAGCATTTTTGGCACTCTTCAGTCCAAATAAATTTTGCATTTTTCCTAGTTAGTTTTGTTAATGGCAGAGAGTATTCTGCAAAATTCGGTATAAATCTTCTGTAATAATTACAAAAGGCAACAAATCTTTTAGTTTCGTCCGCGCTTTTTGGGGTAGGATATGTTTGGATTGTCTCATATTTTGAGTTATCGGGAAGAATTCCCTTGTCAGTGCATTTATGACCCAAAAAGGTTACTTCATTTCTGAAAAATATACACTTATCAGGATGCAGCTTCAGATTATATTTTCTGCACGTCGTGAAGACATCCCGCAGATTTTGCATCATATGTTTCTCAGAGCATCCAATTACAATGAGATCATCCATATACAGGAATGCCTGTTCAGGCGTAAGACCAGAAAATGCTATTGACATCATTCTTTGGAAGGAGTTCGGCGCTACCTTGATTCCATAAGGGAGACGTTTAAAGCGAAATGATCCTTCATTCGTGGAGAATGAAGTTATATCCCTAGACTCCTCTTTTAATTCTATTTGATGAAATCCAGACATTAGATCCAGACAGGAAAAGTATTTTGCTCGACCTAGTTGGTCTAGAATATCCTCAATTCTTGGTAAGGGATATTTGTCCGCTATTAACCTTTTATTAATCTGTCTGTAGTCTACAACTAGTCGCCATCTCTTTGCAGAATTACCTGGAAGGGATTTCTTTGGTACTAATAATACCGGACTATTGTAACATGAAAATGATGGCTCTATAATATCATCTTGTATTAATTTGTCAACCTGAGTTTTGATTTCCTGTTTTTGAGTATGTGGAATTCTATAATTTTTTATATAAACAGGGGTATCATCCATTACTCGGAACTCTTGTTTATAAAAATTATTAGTTGACATTTTATCGGTTTCTAAAGCAAAAATGTCTGAGAATTCAGTACATAAGTCAGTTAAATCTTTTTTTGCAAAATCAGGAAAATTTTTTGTTAGCCTTTTCAGTATTTGTTCACTACGATCGTCCCGGGTGTTTTGTGTCTGTATAACACTATAATCGGATAAGTTTTCCGTTACAATGTGAACATTTTTTAGTAACACGTTTGTGCTGGTGGTATTTATAATGCGAACATAGGCATTATTCCTTTCTACTATAGTGTTCGCTATAAAAATACCTTCTGATAACTCCTGATTTGGTATCAGAATCACTTCATGAGGGCTATTAAGTTTAATTTTCCTCACTACTTCCGATCTAGATGGTAGTGAGATGGAACCGGGTGTTGGGGCATCATATAATGGCACTGTAATTGTAATGTTGTGATTAGGTGGTCTAATGACCAACGACTCATTGTTATGAGTATAATCCAACAGGCAATTGTACCGACGTATGAAGTCCAATCCGATGATTCCATCGCAGGGTATCGGAAAACTTTCAGGAACTACATGAAAGGAGTGGCTAATTAAAAATTTTTTTACTATTAAATGCGTGTCTATGGTCCCAATGGATTCTATTGTCGAGTCACCAATTCCATTTATCTTGCATGTTGTTTGGTTATTGAAATAAGCATTAGATATTGTTGTTGTTTTTATTATGGAGATATCGGCCCCAGTGTCAACAAGGAATACGACTGGTGAGTCGCATACTTTAGTTTGTAAAATCACATAGCTACTCAGGTTGAGGTTGATATTGTATATGTGATGACTTGATACTTGAGTATCTAGTCTATTATTTGTTCCCCCGTGGGATCTCGGGGGACTTGGTCGTTTCCCTGGGTGTTAGTACACCTCATACAGTGACTATTTTCTCGGTTTCCATTACCGCGTTTGTTGTAATAGTTTGACCTACCATTCCCTCTGAAATTACCGTCATTATTGCCACCAGTATTACGACCAGTCCCTCTTTGATAGTTGTTAGTATAACCACGTCCGTGGTTACGTCCACGGCCGTGTCTTTTCCCTCGGGAGTTGGAATTCATATACATTATACTTGAAGCATTTGCACTCACTTCCGTACTAGTGTTTATGAATTTACTTATCGCTTCATTTAAATTTGAAAAAGTACCGGCTTCCATGACTAGTTTGACCCTTTCATTGGAAGCGTTTTTTGTAATAGCCTTAACAGCTACTTGTGTGGCATACAGATCTGCCGTTTTGTTTGGGAGTCCGTCTGCAAGGTATGCTGTAGATAATGATTTTGTCAGCTCTTGAATTTCGGCTACAAAAGTGTTTGCCGATTTGTTATTTTGTTTAATATTCATTATTTTTGCTGTTAGCAATTCAGCGGAATCCCCTTTAACAGAACTTTTTAGAGTCTTAATTATATCCTCTACTGTTAATTCCGAACTGATTAGATTTCTTGATGTGCCCTTCAGTTTGGTTTTTATAACTCTGACGGCAATAAGCTCGTGGCTTTCTTTCACAGAATCTATCAATTCTAAAGCATCTATAAAGCTTTGCAAATTTTCCGGTTTGCCATCAAAATCTGGTATGGATCTTGTGGCCAAACTTAAAAATTCTGTTGCTGATTGAGGCATTTTAGTTCTTGGCTCTTCCTGTTCTTTAAATAAACTTTTTAATGTCTTGCTTAAAGATTCATTATCCTCTTGATTTTCTTCTAAAATGGGTTTATCTTCAAATGATAGTGAATAAATTACCTCTTCCTTAAGTGAGTCTGGTAATTTATTTTCTAAACCCTTTTTTTCTAAAAGTGAGCCTAGTTTATTTTTAACGTCCAGGAAAAAGCCTTCAGCTGCAATTTGATGAGCAGGTGTTAGTCGGTCATACCACCGATTTAAAAGTATCCTAATTTCATTTAAACTTTCAAACAATATTCTATAATGTTTTTCTAAGGTTTCTACCTTTATCGGTCTGTCTACCGTTAAACATTTGTATGATTTGTTAAATTTGTTTTCTTTGAGTGCTCTTGCCCTTGCGAGTATTTCTATCCAGTCCATGTGGGGTACTGGATTTTAACATGGTTAGGGCGACAATCAAAGAAATGAAATGAAGTATATATTATTTTTAGTGCTTGAATATATACAAACCAGCCAAAATAAACAAAATATAAATTTTTCTCAGCAAAGAATAATAATCACAGTTTAAACCTTATCAAGACCGTTTCCGACTGAAGCAGCCCTGATATAATTTTTTCGCAATGCCCTTTTATGCAACTGGTAAAGTGTTACCAGTAGTTGCGCGGCTAGTAAAGCGATAATTATAATAAAGTAAATAGTAGGATGCTCAACCTTAAGCACAATGTCATTTACTACATTGGCATTCGGTTTGTCTATTTTAGATTCTGAGCCACCCATTGTTTAACAATGTAAAACCAAGCTGATAAAGATTTTATAGATTTGATGATATTTATGTTTGAGTTGAATTTGTCTGAATGTAATTAATCAATTCAAGTATCCCCGATTATATGTTATCAAATTCGGAGGCACCGCCAAAAATATTGCATGTAAACAAAAACAGAATGGAAACAATAAATATTTAAATGTTGTTTTTTTTTTATATAGTTTGCCTTTGTTGTCGTGGTATATATTATATAAATATAAGTGTTTTGTTTTAATTATTTGCATTTAATAATGTATAGGGGTTGTTGTTGCAGTTTTTTGGTTAATGCTAGAACTAAAATCTGTATTGCTGTTGTGTTAAGTTAATATTTAACAATAATAATTTTAAGGGGACATTATTTTTCTGCTAGTGTGGGTGGTCGATATTATCCTTGTTGCACTTCTTAAAAACAAAAGGGGGTTACCTGTTATTGTAGTTGCTTGTTTGTTTTGTTTATTTTCTTAGACATAGATTTTCACATCGTTGGTGTATTTCTTCGAGAACTCGACAGGCATCCCACAATACAGCATTTGCGAATTTCTGGCATTATGGTATTTGTTTGTAAAAATTATCTGCAATATATGGAATATGAAGACGAACGCTTTCCTTTTCTCTACTTTTTCACTGTTCTTCCTTCGCCAATTTCATCCTTTCTTCTGCTTTTTTTGGATTAATTTCTTTTTGGATTAATTTCTTTCTCTTTGGATTAATTTCTTTCTCGATGAGAGGCAGGAGATTGCGAGAGTGAAAGTGCACAGCTCCTTTTTGTTATCTTTTAACTTTTCATTCATTACTGGTTTCTGCACATACGTGTATTCGGAAATCTCAAGACCCCGTTTGTTTATGTGGTGTTTCGATGATAGTTGTTGTTCACAATAGAGAATGTCAGAATCAGTCACATGCAGCTTTTGTTTTATTATGTCAATGTTTTTCTTTTTTTTGTTTGTTGTATTAAAAAAATTATATTTTAACCTTGTATCGGTTTTTGCTTCCATTTTTAAGTTATTTTTTAAATGGCATATTACGATTTTTTGTGGATTTTTTAAAGTTGTTTATTTTGTGTTTGAATTTACTTTTTTTTTCAATTTTTTATCTTGTTTCAACTAGCAAAAAAAATCGTTTTTTTTTTTTTTCTTATTTTTTCCTTGTGTTGTTTTTAGGTTTTTTTTTTCTCGTTGTTTTTTGAAGATTTTTTTTATGTTTTGTTTGATATTATCTGAGCAAAGTTTTCTTCTGCTTTCTCATATTCAAATGATTCATTTTTTTTTTCTTTTCTTTTTTGGCATTCATCTTTTTGTAAATCATTTTTTTTTTGGTTTGTTTATTTGAATTTCACATATAGTTGTTGTTGTTGTTAAATCCTTTTTCGATTGATACTTAAACAAGGATCATTAATCAAATCAATTGTTTCTTTGTCTTTTTTTTAGCAAACCCGAGGCATTTTCTTTCTTTTTTTCTATTTATAATTTACGAGCTGGCACGGTCTGTGTTGCTGGTCCATAGTTTAAGCGTTTAATATATATAGATTATCCGAAATCACATTATACACGGTGCACCACTTTTGTAGATTTTAAAGTTTTTTTTTTTGTTTGGCAGGATCGCCATGAAATGAAATAAGTTTTATTTTATATTGGAAGCCGCTAAAAGCGACTTCACCTTGCTTTATTTAAATTAGAACTGAAATAATATTATCTTACAAAAATTAACTTAAGGTAAATGAAGAATAAAGTGAGCGTGGGAAAACGCTTAGTAAGCATAATGCACGCTTACTATCTCGGAGCAGTGCGGACAACATACCTCAATAAAGTGAGGGTGTAAAGTTACATACTGAATGTATTGTAACTTGAGTAAAAGCATACTATTAGTTGGATACAGAAGGTATGCCAACTTGGACAAATATGTAAACCAGTATGATACGTTGTCATACGGAAGGTATGGCAACATGGATGAATCAAACACACTACAGTATATATATATATATATTCTTGATCAGCATAAAATTCTATGTCGATTTAGCGATGTCTGTCCGTCTGTGAAATAACTCTAGCTTCCGAACGAAATGAAGTTGGTGGATAAAATTTTAAAATTTTGTATTACAACCTATGACAGAAAATTGTCTGTACAGGTCCACGTCTTAATATAGCCCCCATATAATGATTCCTTCCGATACTCGGAATTTTGATGAGTTTAGCGACATTATTAACGGAATTGTTTCAAATTTAGTGTTTGAAGTTTGTAATAGATAATAGAGCCTATGACAGAAAATTGTTTGCGCAGGACCCATATAATGGTACCTCTGTTTTGATGATTTTTGTTACATTATTCAACGATTTTTTCGCATTTGAATATTGTAATCATCTATTACTATCAAGTTTGATGTGTTCCAAATACGTCTTAAGGGTTTATTCCAAGCAGAGAGAAGGTCCATATACATAATTTCTGAAATCGTATTGTTTGTATGACGTAGGTTTTCGATTCGCTATCATATACACGTAGTTTTATTTCAAAGGAACTTTTTTGCATATTGTTCGCTGGTTTGAATGGGGATATTCCGTAACTAACCCTCACAGTCAAACCGTATTTAATTAACCTTTATAATATATTTCTAATCACAAAATTTTCACATGTATTTTTTTGTTCTTGTTTTAATTTAAAATTATTATTGGCTATCGCAACCACATCACGGCATATCCACCCATCCATACATCCATCCAACCATATATCACCAATATATATCATGAATCGTATTTGCATAAACATGGTCACACACACACACACGCATACGCATCGACGTTTGTTGTTGCCATTGATAAAATCCCATCGAATTGATGCACGTTAATTCCAAATGCTTTTCATTGTACATCATGGACACGCATGTGGTCGCTACTTCACACATGCACTTGCACCACACACACACACACACACTCACTCGCACAAAACACATACGCACACTACGAATACGAACACATACGCATGCAACAAACAAAATACGAAATAAAAGACCGCGTTGCCTTGGTCACTGCAGCACCGCCGAGCTATACACGAATGTATCACTATTTTCCAGCACACTTGACAACGCATCCGTTTTGTTTCTACCCACAACCCCCACCACCGCCTCCATTGGCACCACCTGGAATGACACAATTGCCAGCCCCGCCAACACTGAAACACTTGGGCAATTCCTTGAGTTCCATGACACAAGCACATATAGCACAAACTCTAAGATATCCAGGTAAGAATGCAATCAGGCCAGTCTGTCAGTTAGCCAGACAGCTAGCCGCACAGCTGTCCAGTCCATTCCTCACAACGCCAAACCCCCTCTCCCTCCTTGCCCTTAAACAACACATAGCAAACAAATATGCGAAACAAGCTTTGGAAGTGTGAGTTATGTTAAGTAATTTTGCCCTTGTCATCCCATGCAGGTCTGTTCATACGGCCCGACGACACCAACTTGTACACAACGCTGGAGCCGACCTTAAGCAGTAATCCCAACGTATATTTCCAACGTGGCGGTGCCGTCCATCCGGGCATGATGTATTAATTGCAGCTGTACACTCACGCCCTCAGAAGATAATGCCTCCAAGTAGAAACCATTTCAAATTATCCGTTCCCCAATTACGCTGACACCTTAACAGGGGCCGCTAAGTGCACGAGGCGTGTAATCGAAGTCTTTTGCTCCTCAACTTGAGGAAAGTTTAATTAAATTAAATCCACTGTAGCTTTAAGTTTTAATTATAGTTCCAAATCGCTCAAGACTTGTTTAGATTGGTAGGAAAAACAAAATGACACAATGCGAAGAATGAAACACTCATAGTTTGTAAGTTACGCCGCCGATTGTCGGTCGCATTGCAAAATAGTTCACGCGGAACAGAGAAAACTCAATTGCAAAGAAAAAAATACTAGATTATTTACTTGTACGTTAATAATATATAGTGTTTACCACTACAACCAAGTGCTGTGCTGCGCAGAATTTGCGAATTCCACGCAGTGGCAACAGAAAGAAATCCATGCAGCCAGATGGCATGGGTGACACCCATAATGTTCATTAGTTTGTACAAAAAAAAGTAATATTATAAATAAACAAATACTCACAACAACACAGACAAACGCTGATGTAAATGGAAGCCGGTGCTTAGGCGGCAACCAAGATACAGCGAACGAAAGCACACACGTGTTGTACATTCCAACCGTACAGGAACACCACATACCATACAAGTATTTTTCCAATAATCACTTACCACTTAGTTATGTAGGGAATGCGTCGTATTCAACTTTAGTCCTGTCAATCAAATTGATTTTTATACAGAATACTCTGTCACACACACACACACACATACATTGTAAGTTATTAATTAATTAATTACCTGTGTACCTACCCCTTAAGTATTAGACAACTAAGAATTCTTTGTAAATGTAAATACTATCTAATAATAATAAATAAATAAAAGAGATAATGCAAACTGCAAAATGCTCAAGACAAAAGAGAAACAGAACAGAAAAAGATTTCATGAATTTAAGAAAATAAAAATATAAAAGTAAAAAACCAAAACAAAATTCAAATTATTATTAATATTATCAAATCAATAAAGTAATTCACCGACTGAATTTGATGCTTTGAAATTCAGGTTATGAAAACGGATAAGGGTAGGTAAAAAAAAACAAAACAACAAATATTCTTCAGCAGTTCAACTGTTTTATTAAAAAAAAAATTATAATTTAAGACTCGCCTGCGGAACGAGGACATGTTTGGGGGCGATATTACAACATTTGCACATACTTTAAAAAAGGACCAGTTATAAGTTGCAAAATAGTCAGGCTTAATTCCATTATTGTTGTATTTATACTAACAACGTTTGTTTATTAGTGGAGAAAGATGGCAATGTTTACCAGGGGGTAAGGCAGAGAATACCTAGGTTTCTGAAAGAGCCACCCGTCCTAATCTGTTCCCTTGTTTTTGCCTGGGATATTCTGCCTAGGAGTTTATTTAAAAAAACTCCTATGACAAAAACTTTTTTTACCCAAGTGACGAGAAGAGGAACCAAAGAATTAAATTAAACTAAAATTCTTTTGGAAAATCTTTTGAATCCTACAACCGCACTTATAAACATTTTCATCTCTCTCCACTTGTAATGGGATTAAGCCTGACTTTTTTTCCAACAGAAAAAAACTACGGTATCCCCAATATGTCAACAGTGTTCTAAAATATGGGGTTTCCACTTCAGAAAACATCTAACCAGATCTGCGGAACAACATGAGCTAGCTCTCTTAACTTGAACATAGAATTTTCCTTGTTTTCTCTTAAACGATCTCTATTGCTGACTGACGTGCTATTATTCAGAAGGTATAGAACTTTTTCAGATGTAGTTCGAAATATCTTAGTTATAATTCGTAAATTTTTCTTCGCAATATGTGAGATTCATTTGTTTTTCAAAAAATCTATTTGCCGTTCAAAGTATTTCAAATTCAATTTCAAAAAAATTTGAAATATTCCACTTGTAACTCGAATAAATCCATTTATAATTTAAATTATTCTACTTGAAATAGGAAATACTCAATAAAATATATACTAAACCGGGTATTTGATTGTGCTATAAGGAATGGAATAAAAAACAACAAAGAGTGATTGAAAGTTTCAATCCCGAATTAGGCATTTTTAATGAAAACCAGTAAGGAAAGCTCAAAAGTCGGGCGGGGCCGACTATATGATACCCTACACCACTATGCATATTTAGTAGAGCTCTCGTAAAAAGGTTTATACAGGGGATTTCAGAGCTCTATGAGATATTTGGTACAAAATCAAAATCTATCTAATTCTATCGTGCATTTTACGAACTATAGCTATCTCTGAACCGGGTTTCTCAAATTTGACGTATTAGCTTCTAGACTGAATTCGGTCTTATGTACGAAAATGCATGCCATTTGGGCTGATATTGGCCATTTGATGCACAATTAACCTGAAATCGGATGAACATATATATGGGAGCTATAGCTATATCTGAACCGATTTTTACTAAAATTGGTGTACTTGCTTCTATGCTGGTTTCGGTCGGATTTGCCAAAATTGATGCTATTACGGTCATTTGGTGGTCAATCACCCGAAATCGGATGAAGATATATATGGGAGCTATATCCAAATCTGAACCGATTTCGGTAAAATTTAAAACAGCTATTCCTGTGCTCCATCTAATACCTGGTACCAAATATCACGGTTGTGGAGTGAACATTACGAATGTAAGGGACTAAAACACTAAATCGGATGAAACATATATATGATTGCTATATCTATATCTGAACCGATTTTCACTAAAATTTGATATACTTGCTTCTAGGCTGAATTTGGTCCGATGTACTAAAATTCAGTCCATTTGGACTTATATCGGCCATTTGGTGCAGAATTAACCCGAAATCGGATGAAGATATATATGGGAGCTATATCCAAATCTGAACCGATTTCGATAAAATTACAAACAGCTATTTCTGGGCTGTATCTTTTATCTGGTACCAAATATCATTCTTGTGGAGTGCACATGTGCCAAAATTCGGGCCATTTGGGCTGATATTGGCCATTTGGTGGCCAATTAACCCGAAATCGGATGAAGATATATATGGAAGCTATATCCAAATCTGAACCGATTTCGATAAAATTTAAAACAGCTATTTCTGTGCTCCATCTAATACCTGGTACCAAATATCACGGTTGTGGAATGCATAGTAGGAATGTGAGGGACTTAAAGATCAAATCGGATGAAAGATATATATGGGAGCTATAGCTATATCTGAACCGATTTTCTCCAAATTTGATATACTTGCTTCTAGGCCGAACTCGGTTGGGTGTGCCAAAATACAGGTAATTTGGACTGAGAGTGGACATTTGGTGCACATTTAACCCGAAATCGGATGAAGATATATGGGAGCTATATCTAAATTTGATCCGATTCTCACCAATTTCAATAGGGTTCGTCCTTGGGCCAAAAAAAAATTGTTTGGAAAATTTCATCTCAATTCACAAGAATACATGGACAGACGGACGGACGGACGGACAGACGGACGGACAGACGGACTGACATGCATAAATCGACTCAGAAAGTGATTCTATGAAGGTTCTCAAAAGTAACTATGGGTCTATCTCGTTTCCTTCTCCATGTTACAAACAAATGCACAAAGACATAATACCCTTACCACTATGTGGTGTAGGGTATAAACACTCCAAAAGTAGTATATATATTTACAGCATGTTTTTGTAAAAAAAAAATTGCATTCACTCGAATCGTTCCTATTCAAACGTATTCCTTTTGATTTGGGGTTTTTTAATAAATTTTGGTTTTTTAATAAATTGAAAAATGTCGGGAAAACGTTTGAAGAATACGGACCAGCAAGATGCCCCAGCAAAATATTGATGTGTTAAAACCGTTCATATGTTAATTCCCCGTCAAACGCATACAATTTTGGCGGAATTCCGTATCAAACGGACAATTTCTATTCAAAACGATAGGTTTCTTCCTATCGTTTTTTTCTCACGTTCTCTCTCGTATTTATTTGTTACAAAAACTCGAAAATACAATGGGGAGTAACAGCTTTCGTGTGTATGTCACTGACATAAAAGGCAATTGCTTTAATAACCCAACTATTTTTTTCAGTCGACAAATTTGCGAACATGCTGTTAATCGAAGTTCATCACAAAGGAGTAAATATACATTATTTTACTTGAGATTTAAATTTTACCTCTCAAAATTCTAATCAAATAAATAAAATTACAAATGGAATTGCTCTAATTCAAAATATGATTTCAAGTTATTATAAAGTATTACAAAAAAAATTATAAAAAAAACATTTCGATTTATAAAGACATATGTTTAAGATATGTTTCAAATGAAAGAAGTGATTCGACTTCCAAATGGAATAGCTGGAATTTTAAGTGGAAAACTCGAATTTCGAATGAAATGATTCGTATTTCCAATGGAAGGTTATGAGTTACAAAATATAAATCTAAAATTCGTACTTCGAATGGAATTCTAGCAATAAATAATAGGATATATTCAAGATGAACATTCCAGACCGTTGCTCTCAGTTATATATTACCACACATGTTAAGTCAATAACAATTGTAGGGTGGAAATCGCATCATGTTAGTTTTTAGGGGTACATGACTTACTTTTTACAAAAAGGCAATGCCATCGGGCTTGAATGCACCAGCATTTGGCAGACCAACAAAGCCACTCGATAAATCAAATAACATATCTGTTTCTTTGGAAATGGGTAAATATGATAAAGCGTGTATTGTCATTGAATATGAAATGCCGATCGGAATTCCTATAACGTGAAGAAGAAGTAAAATGTTTTTCGACTGAAACTACAAAATACACACACACGCACTACGAAATGAACGACAATATTTCTATTTAACTCACTCTCAGTTCCATTAGGGAACTTTTGCATTTTTCTAAATATATTCTTCGTTCCTAACTGCCGTGGACAAAAATGCTATTAAAAAACTGTCCCTTCATGGATTTTAGATTTTACATTTAACTTTACGCCATCGTAAACCGTTTTATGACGAACTATAAAATTAGACAAGTCAAGTTTAATGCCTCGCACTACCCCGAATCTCAGCAAGGGTTCGCTATTCAACTACATTAAAACTTGCATTTTTTCGTTCGCTGCCAGGTCCCAACAGAGATTTTATGGCAATGCTAATGCTTGTAAAATAATTAGATGCCCACTTGGGCCATTAAAATTGAAATCCATACTTATCTCGGCCATGTATATTAACGACATTTCCTATTTGCATTGTCAAAAGGTTGAAATCACTTCGAAATCCGCATTTATTTAGCCACAAAACGACAACACTTATAGCTACGTTTTAATGGCACAATGAAGAAGATCGTGCAAAAATGAAGAGGTCATCAAATTACTCCCAGTTCCTCCCTTCATATTATTAAAAGATCTAAAAATCGACATTCAGACATTCATACGGCAGAGCATTGGAGGACAATTCCGCCAGCCAGCGAATGGGACGACAAACCACAATGCCAAAGAGGAGATCCACAAGTCTACTAGCGACTTCGCATAGATGCGAGATGAGGCAAAATAATTTTATCGCTTTTCTGTCAAACGAATATCATAAAAGTCATATACCAAAAATATACCATTGTGGCTGGAAGTACGAGATAAGAAAATCCCAGGCGAGAGGAAGCACGAGAACACAAAATGAAACTGCGCTTAAACTGTTACTGCGCTTCCTCCTGCCGCCGTCAGAATTACATTATTCGAGTATTGCTGCTATTGTTGCTTACCAAAGGGAGAAAACGTGACTCGAGCGGAATGAAACGATTTTCAGAATGCAAATTTTCTAAACGAAATATTAAACTGTGAAATATCGTGTAACTTAAGACGAACCCCTTGATTCTAGGATGAAAGCAAGTCATAATTACAATAAAATCAAAAGCTATCGGATTCCATCAAGTTCCATTTTCTTTGGTTTTGTGGATGGATTTTAATCTGCTTCAATATGTATCAAATATTCGTCGCAAGTGTTGCATATCCAAATTGAAATTGGTATCTGTCCAAACAGAGATGAACTTGTGGCGGCTTGAAACTTACAACCTTATACTCATATTTGCTTGTTAGTTGCCCTGAGAATGTCGTTCGGTTTTCAGCGCCTCCCATGAAATATACATACATACATGTCTGTTGTATATAACGATCCAGTATCTCCAACTCCATATACAGAGTGAATACAAGTGACCATAAGCGGAGCAGGCAATAATCATCATCTGCCATGATGTTGGTGACAATCATGATACGACAGTACTTCCAATGGCTGCAATCAAGCATAGAGCACCAATGACATGGACAATCCTGGCATCCCCAGGGGGTAAGTACCTCATTGCCTCATCCCCGTCCCGGAACATGGCTCCCTCCACTCTCTGCGCTGCTCCGAGTGATAGCGCATCGATAGAATACCCGAGTAGATAAAAATGCATTAATTAAGTGTGGCTGGGTAATGTCCACACTGTACACATACCTAACCGCCGTGCAAGTGGAGATGCGACTGATATGTTCGAGGAGCGATAGCGCCCCTCTGAATTGTCCACGAAGCCATTCACATTGTACGTTCCTATATTTGGCCTCAGTTATTGGGTAAATTGACACTCAATTAGAGTCGCTTAGCTATCACAAGTCAATCAGTGTTAGAATGCCTGGTGCAGGCAGCAAAAGAACATCTATCTTCGTATACGATGATGCTCAACAGTCTTCCTGTGAGGATGAAAGGATGACAGAGCAAGGCAGGGCGGGATGGTACAGGACGGGATGAGGCTGGCGGTTGGGAGAACCTTTGTAATTTTAATTCCGTTTGGTGGCGGCAAACCTTCGTTCTGTGACTTAGGAGTTGTCATGTCATTCGTTTCGGCGTCATTTATTTTGCCAATGACAGCTCAGCGTGAAATGTTTGTTGCTTGGCTGTGATCCAGCCGAGCACACATACCAGCCACATACAGACATACCTACGGACATATCAAGTACGTAGTTGCCCAAGATCATTCCCGCTTACATGTATGTTTATTTCTGGCGTTTTTACCCCATCAAGTCTCAGTTTCCTTGGTGCTGGAGTCCAAACAGATATCCCCAGTTTTCGTAAGTACCTGAATGTAATTGTCTCTAGGCTTGTCTGTACGTGTGTGTGTGTGTGTGTCTGCGCGTTATAGTATGTGTCTTTCTGCTTGTCTACTTATTCGTTTGGATGTCCATCTTTCAAACTCCGGCCATTTGACATGTTCTGCTGTCATACACTTTTTCTTCCCAAGTGATCAATTACCTTTTGAGTTATCGTCCAAAGGCGTTATAGGTATGCACACGCACACATACGTGCACTGTCACACATTCATTCGTCTATCTGACTGCATGTGTCTGTTTGTCTGACTGATGCTATTCTCGTACGAAAGACAAAAAGCGAACTCCACCTTAATGACTTTACATTTATCTTCCGCACTTACAAATGAACGTTGTACTCTAATTGAGTGTGTGTGTGTGTGTGCATGTTCCAGTGTCTGGGTGTAGGTTTCTTTGGATTTGCTATTGCATGCATTTCAACTCTTTTTTGTACGAAACATGCAATTACGAGTCATACATGTGTCCCCAGCGATGTAAATGAGTTCCCATTTTCGAATATTAAGTTGTACAACAGAACGTATGTAACCAGTTCCAGACTTTCAACTTGCTATAAGTCAAAACCGCCATTGCATATTTAGATAATTCGTTTCGCATGTATCGAATTACAACATCGAATGTACAGCCTGGTTCGGGGGCCTTTGGAGGAACTTAAGCCTATATTTTCAGTTTTTGGAATCATAGTTCTATCCATTTAAATCAACCAACCAACCGTAGTCAAATTTATTTAAAAGTACACCTAAGACCTTCCAAACCTCTCCATAGTGAAAAGTTTGATTCGAATATTCAGGACATTGTTGTTAAACAAATTGTATTCAACAAATTATATTCAATTTCAGTTGAACCGGCTGGTTGATAAAAATGAATCACCTATACATACACATGTATTGCTTAACGCTATCGTTTGGACCAAATGGTTACTGACTGAGCAGCTTGTATGGAAATTTAAAACAGTTTGAATTCAATTTCATTTGTGGAATAAATTCATTTCGTCATACAATAATGTCATACAATAATGTGATTTTAGAGTCTTACTTTCGAGACATCCTAATCGGAAAAGACTTTTCACAAAGTCTTTCTTTGGTCTCAAGTTTGGTTGAAGTTTCGTCGACAAGACATAGGAGGATGGCAAAATTAACACAATACGATTTGTAGAAAAATCATGGGTTAGTTTTGAAAAACTTCAGTTACAGGTCAATTGACGTTCTAAGAATGACACCATCGAAGGGCGGCGATGTCCACTTTGTAAGCTTTTTTCAAACACTTTTACGTTTTCGTAACATAACACCCACAATTTTCTAGAGCTTGCTGCTGGTTTGGACAATTCTAAGAATGAATCTAAACCACATTTTGTTTCAAACGTAGAAGAAGATATTTCAATCGAATTTACTAAAACTACGAACGTTACGCATTTTGGGAGCCACGACATCAAAATGGGCAAGATGTGCCCTAAACCACGTCTGTATCTTAAGCAGATTGAGAAACACCATGCTCCAAAACGGTGTGTACAAACTACCGGACGTCAGTGCGGTCGTTGCTGGCAATTAGGATTTGGTTTTGGTCACAAATGTCTCTGTGAATTGTGACGGTTGAATAGCTGGAGAGACACCAGCTTGATTTCTGCAAAGAAATATAGCATTTTTCGGAAAAAGTGAATTTTACGATAAAACCTTTGCGATTTATGTACGCAAGCCTTTTCAATTTGCATGTTGCCACGGGAGGGCATCACAGCAACGGTCCGTACGTGCCAACCAACCAGCCACGCGGCCGAGACACCCAGACATCTGTGGACGCACACATGGACACACAAACATGGTGGCTGTTATTTATGGAAGTGCTATTGAAAACTAGACAAAAATACTTTTGCTTTTGCCACAAAGGCACACAGGCACTCGTCGAATGCGCTCAATTATGTGGGTATGTTAGCTGGCGACGACGAAAGGCGTTGTTGAAACCGAGTTTGATTGATTTCATTTGTAGAATTGATTCCAAAAAAACAGCGCCCTTTCAGGGTCCCAACAGCATTGGATCAGGCTCCAATGAACGATATCGGATTCATTAGGAGACGACAACTGCTTGGCGAAAAGATTGTCAAAGGAAATTGCAATTGCATCCAGTTTCGCTGCAGTCCGACCTGGAAATTACATGAGCAGTATGTATGCATGTTTGTGCAAGCGAAAATGAGATTGGAATTAGAATTGGCCTGCTACATTTGAAATTATTACAACTGAAAAACGCGTTGAAGAGGAAAATACAGTTAGACCTGCAACGGTAAACTGTTCTGGTTTTGCGTATAGCCTCCTCGTTCCACCCGCCGTCAACCAAAGCGTCGTTAGATGCTCCGCTGTCACGCACACCGCAGGCAGAGTCATCAGTCGCAAGCCGGCTCGCTGTGTCCTCTGAAAGTGATACACCACTAATTGTCAACTGGTTCTGCAAAATGCAGTATGAGAAGCGTGCTCCTGTAAAGAGTTGCTGGACCAGTCCCAATCCCATTGGCAAAAGGAAAAGCAAAGCCCCATCAACGGCCGCAACAGAACCAGCAACTCATATTATGAGAGCAACGCCTCAATGCCAGGCTGGATATCTGCAGGTTCGCCAACAACCAACATCCAGCTTGCATAAATAAGTCGCCAATTTTATAGCGGATGCGTAAACGCATTTTTACGAAAACTGCCGTTAGGGTCGGTAATTTACCGCCTATAGGCCCCTCTTATTTTTGCCAAAGCCATGGGAGACAAGTAACGCAGTCTGGAAGACATCGACAATGCAAACACACACATAGACACTTCTGCTGGCACCAACACCAACACCACAATCACCATCAGTAAGTCTGGAGTGCTGCACATTCAATGATAGTCACTTTGGCATTTTACATCTAAGTCAGCTATGGGATCCAACGGCAACGATTAGAAGGCACTTGAATTATTGGAAGATATTGGGCCATTTTATGTTGAATAATTTGTTGGTATGGACGCAGCATAACCGTCTTCTAAAAGTTTCCATACTATCACTTGCATCACTACCTGAAGGGGACATTACTAGTCTGTCTGTCATCGAATTATTTCGAATTATTGATTGCAGAACCATTCCTCTGTGTTTGGACAGACTATCGTCAGATCCTAATCTTTGCATAGTGGCCGTAGCCCTAATTTTAAGTATATCTCGAGTCGATTAAGCTATTTATTTCCAATACTTTCGTTGTTTTTGGCGTAGTTCAAGGGCGGATATGAACAAATGCCACTGGCATAGTTAGTGATAATATTTCACCATTTAAAATGTGTCATCTTAACAAGAGTATAGGATGTACAGTGCCTAAATATTGAAATAACAAGTTAAAAAGTATCAGTCGGTGTTGTCCTCAGCCAATGTTCGATTATTTAAATATATTTTGACTTCTGTTATGATTATTCAAATTGTTGACCCTCTTGTCCATTTCGTATATGACCTAAATAAATATGGTATGAATATTGCGACGTGCGATTGGTTACTTTCTGCGCATTATATGAGATATGTGTTAATTTTTAAAAGATCTTAAAATGTGCGTGAGGTACTAGATATAGTCGACCGTAGTATTCCATTTTAATACTTCATCTAATACTGAAAAAAATATTGGTATGGGCAAAATAACAAGAAAATATAACATTTATATCCAATTTATGCGAAATCATAAATTCGACATATATCCCATCTTCACAGCAGATCTTGTGTTAGTAGAAATAATGGGATGTGTGAAATATGAAGAGGACGGTATGCTTATTTCGGATTTTATTATGGTTTTGGTCATTGAAAACTTTGACCTTTTGTGGGGGAGTTATCAGTAGGAATGATCCGATCTCTACCATCTTTATAACAGATCTTGTGTTGATATAAATATTGAGATGTGCCAAGACTGGATGGAATCGGATGTTAATTTTACGTTTTATGTGTTTCATGGGTATTCAAAGTTTCGACCCTTTGTGGGAAGGTACTAGAAGGAGTAGACCGATATATTCCATCTTTTGACCCATTGATGGAGTGGACCGATATTGTCCATTTTCGCATCTGACCTAGCACTGATGCAAATATTCCGATTTGCAAAGTTGGAGCAAATTCGGATTATTCTATCTCTTTCCGTGCAGTTAAATATATATTTTTTTTTTTTTTGAAAATTTAGTGGACCTGTTAGGCCCATTACGATGTACCGTGTTGGACCAAATCGGGTACTCCCTTCGAGGGTTATCGTAGGCACCAGCCAGCCAGCCAGACAGACGGACGGACCGACATCGCTATATCGACTCAAAATGTCCTGAAACAGATTTGGTCCAAAGAGACCTAGGTTCTTAACCCGTTATTTCGATGAGACACGTTTTGGCCGTATCAAATGATATATACCCTCTGTAGCCATATGTCTGAGGGTATAAAAAATGCAGCATTTTTTAAATGAGATCCCCCCATTGAACGATCTGTAGAATAAATTACGTTGCCTTCAAGGGCTTGTTGGGCCCAACGGAGTCTTAGTATCGCCTTTCAAATTCATGGATATATGACTTCAAGGAGGGTTTTGTAACAACAGACGAACTTTTGAGCTAACGTATTTATGTTTTGTAAAATAACTAAAACCCACATTTATACATATCGTCAAAGGCAGATTTTATGCCAGACTCTTATCGACATTACCGCAAGATTCAAGTATTTTTTGCTGAAAGATGCCTGTAAATTGTCTCCTAACATACGAACATTTTCAATTTACACTTGCATTTGACGTCAAATGAGGCTATTTCGATTTAATGGGTTTTTTTGATGCCACAAAGTGACCGTAAAAGTGGCCAATAATGAGGCTAGTCTTGTGTTTCAGACTAAACTTCGAAAGGTTTGAATGGTTTGAAAGCTGCAACTATGTTTCATTTATTTTCGTTTTTATTTCAGCCATTAAGAAGGAACGTCTTATCGTAAGACATTAAGAAAAGGCGAGGCTTTTGTGAAGAGTTGTCCTGCAATAATATTTGCATCGCTCTACTTAGAAACATTGAAAAAGTCCGTCATTGAAATAATCCTACGTTTTTTCTGGCGCATATAGACAGCGCAAAGCCAAATGAAATAATTTCGGTAATCCAACGACCAAACGTTTTTATAAACAAACAACAACAAATCAACTATTTGTTTGTTTTCTTTGGGTCGGTCATCCAACGTCAAATCTCAGGGTCCATTTATTATTGTAATTTTTGTTTAGCAAAGGATGAGATTTTATACTCTGAGTGGCAGTGGCAGCCTGAATTTTGTTACTCTTTTTTTATTCGACGTTGACGAATTTGTACGTTCCCATCGACAATGTCGAGCGACCATGTCTTTACAGAGGTTGGCGGATGGCGGATGGCGATTAGTTTCCAATACAAATCTCACTGTGAAGTAATGAAAAATGAACTATTGAAACCAAAGGTAATTTTTTGCGTGCTACACAGTAATTTGTCGCAATTTTTCACATCACAATTTTCTCGACTGCCGCCCATTTCGGTGTACGTTCGATCACATGTTGAGGCTCTGGTCTGGTAGTGGCGGCTGTGGTGTTGGTGGCAGCTGACGGTGTCGTTGTTTGGAGTACGAGTGGACTCTACGATGCCACCATCACCATCACCGTCAACCAACGACCTGTTGAAGGCACATACAGGGCATAAATAAAACGAATGAATAGAGCCTCAATACCTTGGAGAATTTCCCAAGCCTAAACGTTTGTTTGTGCGATTTTTGAAACGAATAAATTGAATTCAATTTATAAATGTCAAGCGTTAAATGCATTCCTGTATGTGATGTATGATGATGCATCCTTCCAGTCGAGGAAGCAGAGAACAAAGCGAAACACAATCCCAAATCCTCTGTGTTTAGAACCGTGCATGACGACCGTGGCGGATGATTTCTACATCTGTTCTTATCTCTGGAACAATGGGACCTTTGGGGAAAAAGCTGTGCTCTCTGTGGCATTCGCTCGTTATGTTTCTACCAAAGCTGAAGCCAAATCCAGCCTAACTAGCGACTAAACAACCTTGAAGAGATAACAATTGGCATTATCGAGCCCATATGTATGTGTATATGTACATTTATATGCAGAGTAAGTGGACTGCTTGTGACCACCAGTTGTCTACCTCGACAGACAGCCTGAAGGCAACTTAAACCTTGAATTGAATTGTGCAGCCGACGGTATAAATTGCCGATGGGGAAGGTTCCACTTTCACAGGGCTATATGTGCCGACATGCGACGATTCTCTCTATGCTGGAGGTAAACAAAAATTTGCCCAACAAAAATGCGTGCTCCCATCGCATTAAAGCGCTATCAATTAAGCTATGGAGCAAAATAAAATAAAATGACAGGCAGGAGGAACAAGTGCACTCACATGTTGGGTCATGCCATGTTTTGGGTTTCGTTTGGCGTGTCCTGGGTATTACGCTATTTACAAGTGAATAAAATATTGCCTTCATCAACGCAGAAGTGAAAGTGTGATGGTCTAAAGAGTAAACACCCTACTGTGGGCAACATTGGGCGAACAGATATGTTAGAGAGCTAAACGCGATTGAAAAAATCCCAGGTAGAGAGCCTCCGGTTTGAAGTTTACCACGTTGACTACTAAATGTGCTCTGAATCACATTTGGTAAGCTTTCACACGCTTACTCACACTCGCCACTTTCAACTTGCCATCTTGGCAACCTTTCCTCGTAGATGAAAATGAGATTTTATTTTACGTGAAAAGGCTACCTACTTCAACGCCTTTTCTCAATTCCGATGAAATAATCAGAGTCATGAATTAAAGTTATGGAAAGCCAATTTATAAAATAGGAAATACCGGGAGGACAACAATACAGGACGCCTTCACTCACGTGGCTTCATAACAAAGCAGATAACTTAACATTTTCTAACGGGTCTGCACGGTGAGCTATATAGTAAAGTGGAAATGACTACTTTTGAATATTTTGAAAAAGCGAACCAACTATCTCATGGCCCGCCCGATTTATCTTTGCCCTTTCCCCACAATTTTCTTTTTTGAAAAAGCTTTTTTCAGTCCGAATTTTAACCCCTATATTAAGAATTTGTTTCCTAATAAAGGCGTTGAATTGGACAGGGTCGAGGAAGGAATGTTGCGGCATTTACTGTCCTTTCCGAAGGAAGGTCCTCTTCAACCTTCACCTTAAAACCTCTTTTCGCTAGGGTACCAGTCACCATTGAAACTAATTCCTGCAATTCACTAAAAGTTCAATTGGATAGAAAATAAAATATAAGCAACGGGCTGCGTTCAACTGGCAGTGATCAAAAATCAGTTATCCGATAATGCTCCTCATGGCAACACTGCCCATGGACAAATGCTGGTTTGGGCTGACAGCGTTCGGCACTTTTTGTTCCCTAATGCTCAACCAATATGAATACCAAAGACGTAAAGGGTGGAAGAGAGGCTTTGTTCGCGTTCGTTCAAGGGGAACAACTCTATACAGTCTTGGCCAAATGAGAAAAATTCTAGCTTCACCAATTGAAGCGTGGCGGGGAGAAGGGATGCCCAGATATGCAGCGAAAACAATTTGCACTTTATGCTTAACCCTTCGCTGTCCAGTGCATGACTGTTCGGCTGTGAATACGATTTTAAACGACAAGACTTTAATTTTCATACGGAATCTTTTGGATTTTCTCCAAATGTCTGGGGCGGAATTTCCTTTTTATGATGCATTGCACTCAGAACTTGTGCAATGCTTTTGGCTTTCCACGTACCAACTATAAACTCTGTGCCAGCTGGCTGTGGCCTTTCCAACGACGTCTACCCCAGGTCAATCCAATTAGATGCGCTGTAGTGTTTGTGATTTCTGAGGTAGTTGTTCTGGCCGTTGTTGCAGCCATGCCGAACCCAGCGCGACCAGCAAAACGACCGGCTAGCTGACTACCTTTCATCTCTTGTGCTAGCTGCATTATAGCAGCCAATTAAGCGTGCACATCGGGAGTTTAAGGTCTTCTAACATTTTTTCGCCTATTTGCTTGCCATATTTGGCCAGTGACACATCCACAAAAAAGACTAAAAGCTGTCTTAGTCATGCCGTTTCCAATAGGTGTGGGTGAGGGGCTGCACAGTTTCGTTATGGGGGGAGGAGGTACTGCACCAACACAGCAGCAGCAGCAAGCGAGCAATGCTGGCTTGCGCTTCAGTTCGTTTGGCTGACATAAACAAAAGCTAGCTGCATGATTAATGTCCAAAGAGGGCTATTGGCAATAGATGCGGCATAGGTCTATCCAACTGCCGCCACGGCCACTCCGTATCTGTAACAAACCGACAATGGCCAACAATGGCAACCAAATTCTTGGTCTTTCAATTTCCGTGTTAGTTTTCACACCTGAAAATTGTTTATTCCTGATCTGCTTCGGTGTTTGTTTCAATTAGGACGACGTTCGCCGTTTGCAGCCGACATTCCCACTGGTGGAGGCAACTGGGCAGCGCCAAAAGTAAGGCAGGCTCACACTGCAATTTATTGCCGAATTTGTTAAACCATGCCACCAACCAGCACCACCATCATCACCAGCACCACCACACTCTTGTCCACAACACATCATTTACATTTTTTGTTAGATTTGGTCTTCGCGCTGTTCAATACGAACAAAACAAGAAAAACGGGTAAGATTTTGTGTATTTGGGTCGTTAAGGTTCAACAACAATAACAACAACATCGCCTCAATGCCGCATATGGCTCTATTATATTATTTTTACAAACATACAAGCACACATACATGCTATGCTTGCAGTGTGCTAAATACAGCTGACCACAGCCAGTGATACACATATGTACGTGCAAACATCGTTCAGGACTGACTACCTATTGTCATTTTCCGATTTTGAAGAGAGATGTGCCCACTCCCAAATCGACCATTAGAAGGTGATTGTCGCCTCGGATATACAACGTATCGCCATCATCAGATGCCGACCGTTTGAAGCTAGGATCTGCTTCGGCAGTCTCCTTACAACGACAGATAGTACGTAATACGTCACTGACACTCGCATACATCACGGTCACGGCCATCCAGACTCATAGACTTTGTCTTTAAATGTCCCATCTTATTACTTTTTCAATTATTTTGTCGCTGTCGGCAGAGGATCGGCGGGGCAACAGCAACTGCACTGCTGCCAGGACAGCCAACTGGTGCCAGGAGACTCCGAAAATTTCAGACCGACGACAACCAGTTTGCTTGCCAATTCGAAAGTGATTTTGCGAACATTGTCAAGAGACGGCGATGACCGGCGACCAGGTTATGGACAGGCCTCCACATGCGAGGAGTGTTCTCATACGAGCGTTCTACATACTAAGTGACGTTGCAGCCAGATTCGAACAGCAGATAAGTTCAAAATGTTGCAGATACTTATACACTGCTATGTGCCGTCACTCATGGCCCTATTCCACAATGCACTCCTATTCACAAATGCTTGGCACAGCCGGTGAACGATGAACTTGCTACCATCATTTGGCTGGCTCCGGCGAAACCTTATCCTAAAGGCACTGAACCAAACACACACACGTACACGTACACGTACAGCACAGCCGTCCGTGCCCACAGACAAAGCGACAAAGCGAGCAGTGGTAACCAATGCCACGGCCTAGGCAGGCGGTAGAGGTCTCGTTAGAGTTATAGATTTGCCACATCAGATTATCGCTTCAAATAAAGGATTGCTGCAGTTAGCAGGGACTGCTCTCCCTCCTGGTCGCCAAATTCCACATGGGGGCAGCGGCGGGCGGCTTTACTTCGAACCCTTTTGCCAAAGCCTAATGATTGTAATCTTGTGTCAGGATTATATTGTGACTGGCTTGCCAACTCGTATAATGAGTTTGGCTGCTTCTTTCTACGGTTATCTGGCACAGAAGAAAAAGTTTAGTCTTTTTAATGAAGTCGAATCAAAAACAAAAAAAAAATCCGACAAGCTCACATACATAGCAACAAAAACAACAGCAGCAACAGTTGAGACTAGAAAAAGTGCCTAGACTGATGCCCAACTCCATCATATTCGCTATTCGAAAACTTTATTTTCCAATTTATACGTTTGGCTGTTTCTGCACTTTCCGCTGAAGAAAGTGTGCACAAAACAATGGCATATTGTGCCGAGCCAAAAACAACAACGGCATGAAACGCAAAAAGTAACTGGCAAAAACGCAAATCGGCTTAAGCAGCAGCCAGCCACCAGCAGCAATGCAAGTAATTTTCTGAGGCAATGGAGCAGCACATCATAATTACCACCAAAAGGTTTATCTATCGAGAGCCTACCAGCCGCCAATGCGCATGGAGTTGCTCCGCTTGGCTTTCCAAGTGCAGCGTTAACGTACTGACTCGCACGAAAGAAAGTGAAAATATTCAACGATGATGTGCAGAGCATCCAGCATTTGAATGCCGCAACGGCGAGAAACAAGCAACAACGAGAAACAACAACATCACCAACAACAAAGTGAAGGCAATTTGTGGATTGGTTCCATCTGAAAACACGACCCTCACTCACCTCCCATGGCCAAGAGCCATTCTCATAGCTAATAGAGGAGCAAACACGTACATCAATTTAACATGTTGGCTGCCTGATGCGAGACCTTCCACCACCGACACACGCAAACAACAATGCAAATCTCCTTGTCGACGACACTGCCCAACTGTCAGTTGACATTTCTGCATATCCTCCAAGTTCATCATACTTTGCATAATAATTATCACCTTTTGTATCTCGGAAGCAGAAACATTCCACATTACATGTTCCCGAGTTGTTTGTTTCAGGCAAGTGACGGTGATGTCGTCTGAGTAGCTCTGCATGCTGATACGACGGTCGTTAGATGTGGCGTTCTGAAGCTAGTCTCGCCACTATATTTTCCTTTCTTCCTCTCTTTCCTTTTTTGGAAATTAACAAGGATCGGACAGTTGGAAGCAGAAGCCAAATGTCTCGTTTCTTTGAATGGGCAAGCTCGTGTAGATGTGGACTGCATTAATGGAGGAAATAATAGCAAAGTTCTCTCATATTTCCCAAATTAAGATTTCAATTTTGAATGTCTCCTTAAATATTATTTTTGTTGTTGCGCCGAACTTTGTACTCAAACCCCTGCCAACCGAAGGGATGAGGATGATGTTTTTATTGAAATAGTTTACAACATTGCATACAAAACTCATTTTCATTAAATCTAAAGCCCTTTTGAGCCTTTGAACCTCTGGACTCATTTGTGAGATTTGAACTGACGCTGACCAACACCTTGCTGCGTTCGCTCGCCCAACCCTTCCCAATGGTTTCTGGGTTTGATTGTGTTTCCGAAGTGACACCTACAATTTGCCTTGAAAGATAAATGAACTGTAGAAAATGGCCGGTGGCTTATAAAGTCATAAAGCAAGAAGTGTTCATTACGACGAACGCTGATACTCTTAAGCGTTAAAATATGGATGCAGATTTGGAATGGCAAGAAATTTTCCAAAGTACCGCCTAGCCGGGTTTCCCACTATGAAATCGATAGCAGTCAAGCATTAATCCTAAACCATGTCTTGCGAACGATGATGCCAGTTAAAATATGCTACAACAGTCTGTAAGCATGACCCTCCTCACAGAGTGAATATTAAAAAAAACATGTACCTATGTACTTACAGACACACACAAACATACATACATATGTATGTGCAATTGTCTCAACTAGAACATCACTTTATTCTGCCAGCAGCGAAACAAGACGGCAACAACAGATTGCCTTGCATTCGTTTAACATAAATTAAATTATAAAATATTTTATGAGCTCGCTCAGCTTGTTCATTGGTTCGCCAGAGATGAACCGCCAGCCGCATTTATGTGTCGTACCGCAAGGTTCCCTCCCCAGCCGCTGTAAGCACAGAACCAAGCCGGACTGTACGTGTGTATTTCTGGCCAACGTCGACATAGAGGGCGGACGTGTGTTATTTTAGCCGATTGTGCAGCATTGCAATTAAATGTGAATTTGAAAACGCACACGATTAAGTGAATGAAACATATATTGTCAGGAGATGTTTTCTTTGGAGCAGATTTACGTCGGATATGGTCTGTCTGAGACCACGACCAAGGCGGGAAAAATTCCTTGGTGGCAATGCCATTTTCTATATTCAAAACTAAATGACCAGGGACTAGATGCCAGGGCCACATAATCACCGTGGCCGTTTCTGGACCCAAACTCATTATACCACTCCCGATCCAGGTGGTTTGATTGATTTTCATACCTGTATTTTATGACGAAAGTGTATGGGTGCATGTCATGTGTCACTTACGTTGTATTGTACTGCGACATACCATATCTGAATAGTCCAAGCATCACAGATACGTTTCCCTTTGTGAACATATTCTTCTTCGTCCAACAAAGTTCTCACAACGGTGATCAGTTTTGTTTGGTCGCAGACCGTGTCACGCCCCCTGATAATGTGGATATCTGGAAGATTGTGAGCCAGATACAACAACAAATATCCTAGGGCTGGAAAATGTCTGCACATGTGTAACAAAATAAAATTATGGCAATTCCATTATTTATGCGATCTGCCTCTTTTACATCGGTTCTTCGAAACAATCTGGCGAATTCTGGAGTTTTGGCACAGCTTCCTGCACGGCCACCAATTAAACATCAGCAATTTTTTCTTCTCTTTTTGTTGCAATACTCGTCTTCTACCCCCATCTCTCTCTATCTATCTCTGCGTATTGGCTTTGTTCCTTAATTAAAAGGCTTTTCTTCGCCCCTTGGCCGAGTATAGTCTTCTTCGGACTGGTAGTGTCCGTGCCTGTGCAAACATGGGTGCAACCGACGACGACGCCATTCCCCCTCAAGTTCATTGCGCTGTTGTTGCAGCAGACAAATCCCATGTTTTATTTTCGTATGATTGACAATTAGAGAAGAAGATGGCCTAACAAGCTGAAATGCAAATTTCCACAAGACACTAACAATATGTGTGCGACTTGGTCAGTTCGGTGTGTTCGCAGTCATTCCAGTGCCGGTGCCAGTGCCATTGCTCTGCTCGAGACAATCGTGATCTGTTGTATCATTTTGAAGAGTTCTCCTAGGAGATAACTTTAAAAGGCAATGCCAGTGGAACGGACATCGAAACGTGTGTCTGCATGGACATTTTGATATGCGGTGCTGGGAGAGGGGTAGAACGGCGGGGTGGTGATATCCTGCTCCCAGAATATGGCTAGCAACACAATTTGCATGTCTTTCTTGTTAATGGCAGCGTAGCACAAGCAAACAACAAAATAGCCAAACCACAAACAAACAATCAAGAACTCAGACAGGCTGACGTGCATATGTATGTACGCTTGTGCATATTTACAAATGAACAGTCAACCATGGCCCGATGAGAAATGTGAAATGCACAACTTTAATGGAACAAACAACTGCCTCGCTCTCTCACCCACCCCCCGCTTATGGCAAGCGACAGGCACGCAGATGCTGTGGACTTTGCTTTGGAGCAGCATATGTTGGCTACCGCCATACCGCCTGATGTATGTAATTTGAAAATGACAAAAAATTATGCGTACTGCAGCATAAAGCCGATATAGATTTGTTCCTAAATCAATTAAGCTCCATAGACGCAGACACAGCACTCAAGCAAATTCACGTATATTTTGTGTGCGTGTGTGAGTGCGCGCGCGCGAGTTTAACGACCCCTCAATTTTGTTTTGCGATGCTTCTTGAACATCAACAAAATAACTAAAAATACAAGCAGGATCAGGAAGAAATGCGTACATGCTCTTTGAGGTCTGCGATGTGTATTTTATCAGTAGCCATTGTAAATGCCATTTTTTTAGCAGAATTTACCATGCCATAAACATATCCTGCCTTCTTGACACATTGCCTATATCCACTCATAAGAAAGCACACCGGCACATCCGCAGACGCACTGCCTGCCGTTTTGCATACGACGCAAAATTATGGACTACATTCGCACTAGAGTTTGCCGTCTTCTCCTGCAACTAGCCCTCGCTCTAGCAGAAACAACAATTACAAGCATAAACAACTTTAAACTGTCAGCAGAGCAATAAAGTTTAAAACTGAGCAACAGCAGCATACAGAACGGAGAGGCACACACATACCGCCACACCTAATGCTAAGTAATTCCGAAACATTTGAAAGCGTATAGAAAGGGTTCCTTCGCGCATAGCATCACCTAAAATAAGGTTTCTTTTAATTGTGTTTCTTCCACACCGGGCAACGCGAGAAATATTTGGCGTTGCGGTCGGTCCGTTCCAATATTAACGCAACTGACTCCACCAACGCCGTGTGCCTGCTGTGCATTTACGCTAACAATTCCTCCTTAGAGTTACACGTCTAGTCGTTCTTCATCTCCGCCGGATCATGCGTATTTCCATGCTGTTCTTGGATTCAGTTGATGGCGTTGGGGCTGTAGCAAGCCTTTTATGTATTATTCATGTTATTGAACCTTGTTGTAGGCTGTATTCCTGCGGACACGAACACAAACACCAACAATAAAGCCTATAACACAATGAGATCTTGTGAGGGCAGCCACCGGAGAGGGGGGCAGACAAGTCGACGCAGGAGCAGAGAAAAAACAAAAATTATGACTTGCATAAACAAACTGTGCGAGCAGACAGAGCAGTCTGTACAGCAGAAAACCAGTGAGCAAAAGTTGGGCAGAACCGGCTGTATGATACCATACAGCACACCAGGAATTTAGAAGCGAAAATGTGAAATCAGATAAATAATAATTGTATTACTCTTTACCCAAAATTGCCTAATTTTTTTTTTAATTCTTTTGTTTCATTTCCAAAGTGGTAAACTACCTTTAAAGTTTCCATTTAAAGGGAAAAAAATATACTTTTTTAAAATAAAATGTGGACATGTATAATTATATGAACGCAAAACTTGGTCAGAATCATACGGAAATTGATCGGAATTAGTTTAGCCTGGTTTGGTAGATTTCCGATTTACCGAGTTTACAAGCAAACTACCAAAAAAGGCATTTAAGGAAGGAGTGTGTGAGTGCTGACCCTTCCAACGGCTCTTTGGTTTGTCCATAAAACAACAGACTAACATTGACTATTTTCTCGATGATTGTAGATTAAACGCGAAAATCACCAAAGGTCTAAAATTCCCAAACCCCAGTGGGAAAAAGAAGGAAAAGAGTCTATTTGGAGAAAGGTTCCTGGTGAAGTCGAGAGGTAGCTGGGTGGGAATATTATTCCAGCTGACAAGGGATCAGGATAGAGTTAGTCGGCGCCTGCGACGCTAAGGGCGCAACCTTAGTTCTCTTTAGAATGACAGCCAACGGCCACCAGTTGTGAAGGTAAATTAAATGTTGAAGCTGATCTTTGAAACAGAACGAACCTAGGCGGAAAATTCTATTTTCTCACTATTAGTACTGCATGGAATGATAATAGAATTTTCATTGGAGGCTAAATACGATATGATCATAAACTATCATATGACCTGAAAGAGGAACATCGAAACCAACAAGCAAAAAAGCTGAGTTCTTCGACTACAATTAAAACTTTTGGATGCCTTCAGAGAGCACTGCTGCTACTAAGTTATAGTGTTCCCACACCCTAGAATCTAACCAAATATAAGCCTGTAACAAACAAAAGCACCAAGACACAATACCTTGTTCCTCAGTGTCGTTTTGGGTATAAATGCATAGAGTGCGAGTATAAATAAGCACAGACATGGATGGATACGCGTGTGTTGTGTTGCAAGCATCGCCAGCATAAGCCCTCGCCTGGATATGTGAAGGTAATTCTACAAGTCATAATAGGATATTTGCAATGCAAATCCGAGATACTAAAACTACAAGGAGATCAACACACAAAGCACACTCTGCAGTTATCTGCTGCGAACAATGGTGGAAGGAAGAAGAGTTCTGCTGCGGCTGCTACGCTTGTACTGAATACCAAACAGCCCTATGTAACATTGATGTGAGCAATTGTCATAAATGTCATAAAATCTGCAAAAGGCATCTCCCTTTGCTCCGACCAGCACATAACGAACACACAAAAGCAAACATACCCATTCGAGTATTTGCAAACATTAATAACACTCGGTTTTTCCCAAAGATGCTCTAACCAATATGTCAAAATATAAATCAAGCCATTTGGTTCCTTCTGCAAGGCACAGGTCGGTATGCCACGACGATGCCGGCACCGACACTGGAAAATATAAGTTTCCAGGGTCAACACCACCTTCGAATAGACTTGCCCAATTACCGCCGGACAAATGGTAGCAACCAATCTTCACAGAACAAGGAATGATGCCGACTGAACTGAACTCCTGGATCCACACTAATATTTTCCGATTCCATATCGATTTCAAAGTCGATTTGTACAAACATTGCTTTATTTTTACAAATGGACACTGAAATCGCAAGAGGCAACATTTGTAGACTTCCTTCCCAGGTGCATGCTTAAAAAAGGGATGGAGGACTGACTAAATTCGAGTTACATGTCTGCTATTGGTGTGGCACAAGTGGCTGTGTATTAATCCATGTGCCCGTCACTTAATCGAGTAGTCAACGCCTATGCCCTGATGGCCGCTTGCCTAGCACTGATATCCTGCTGTAGCCAAAGTCACATTCGTTGGCAATCATCTTCATCATAAATGCCTGCAGTGTTTTTATTATTGAAATTAATTCATGCGCTAAGCACTGATGGTGGTGGTCGCATGTGTTGTATCGTATAAATTGTTGTTGCTTTGCCATTGTCCCATGATCTCTATCGTTCTCTCCAACAAGGAATCCAACTACATTAGCATGAGTGTTAGCTACGACTCTATCAAATCCAAATTATGCAATTTGATATTGTGCACACTTTGCAATAAGCGTAAATAAAGGACAAAAAGAAAGAGAGAGAAAATAGTCCATTTGCAATACCGATCAAGTATTTCCCAGTCAGTGAAACGATCGGACAGATAATTAAGGCGCAACAAACAATATTTATTACTCAACACTTGTACGGTAATACTGCGTCCCACAACAACAGGCGATATTTTAATCTTTCCATATGACACCGTGGAAAAGAAGCGGAAGACGTGGATTTTACTCAACACCTTCGTCACTTTCCACAGCAAGGTGAGCTTCTGTCTCAAGCCAAACCTTTGGAGGATAGACAGGTACTACTTTGCCAATGGAGATCACGTGCAGCATTTAGTAAGAGTTTATGAGCTTGTCCGGGCCGTTGTGAGCACGTCGCACATAAAACAACACGTTCTAACAGGAAAACAACAATAGACGCAACCAAATTAAAATTCAGTGTTGGGTTGCCTTATTTCGGTAAGCAGTACTATTCCCAAATACGCCGGGCACCAGACAAACAGTTCCCCCTTATCACATCATCAATTTATGCCGTGAGAGGGGGTGCAATCAAGAACTTTTGCCAAACAAACATAACTTGGGGAAAAAAGACATTGTGAAACATGTAAAACACACGTTATGCATTTCAATTCAGCTTGTCCGTGAACATGGTTTGTAATTCAGGCGCGTATTATCGTTTTTGAAACAAATTATAATGTCATTTTATACAGTTTGGAAGTGATACATTGCATTATTCGTTCACTTGGCTTAGACATTATAAAGGGCTTGTTTCACAAAATGTATCCCCCCAAAGGTGTTGCATCCAAAGGTGCAGTTCAATCACAAGATTAAGTGCCTTTGGATCGTATATTTTACAAGAATCTCTAATGATTTTGACAAGAACGTGGAAGAGGGAAAAAGTGAGAAACAGAAACCACAAAATGTTTGCTATTACAAAGGCTGGAAGAGAATAGATATTTTTATAGCACACATTTTGAGAGTTTCAGATCACTGCCTGAAAATAAAATGTTTTTAAATCGTTGTCCATATTATTGGCCACAAAATGTAGCTTAAATGTTATGACCGGAGCAAAACATGCAGTGAAAATACTATTTGAAATGACGTACTACCATTTTTTTCTAGGATGCAGTCTTATAAATAAATATAATGTGTGGAAGGAACTGCAGTCTAGAAGAAAACACGCAAATCACATATCCAGACAAATGTAAACAATGGACAAAGAGAAACTTTTTGTTCAACAATCGACTGTGCGTGCGAAAGCTCCCTTTCCTCCATCATTCGCATCACATATATCCAATCCAAACATTTTAGCTATAAATACTGAAAATTTAAATTCCAAAATTCACTATGTATTTTAGTAATATCGCACATCACAGTTTATGCGTAAAAAATATATTGCAGGAGTGTGGAGCACTCGAATGTAATTCACACATTGTGATATGCACTTTTCCAAACCAGATCCTTGTTGACAACTGCTTACATTGGTACCAATTTGTTAACACGCTTACTATCGCAAAAAAAAACTCCATTCGTTAGAAATTTTACAAGAAGGACACTCAACACGAAAGCAGCATTGTTGTAATGGAAGTAAAATTTGGTGATAATTTTAGGGTCGATCAAAAGTAATAAATGTAAACATTAAGGGACTATTTCTGTATGGCGTTACGTAAGCGAATGCAACCAAAAAATACCATTTCAAATATGGTTTTTAACATTTTGGTGTGAATAATTTTTAAGTCAAACATGTGGAATAGCGCATTTACATTCGTATTGTCACAGATGAACAGATGCCGTAAATAATTTACCCTAAATTTAAAGAGTGAATTAATTAATCATATTTTAAATTATAAAACTTCAAATATACATTTGTTTTATAGCTCTGTTGTTTACAAATTTATTAAATAATACTTGAGCAGGGTTCTGCACTTGTGCTAGATTGCTTTATCCTTGTTAATTCATAATCAGTTGAGTTCCTCAAAATGAGTTAAGTAGATTTCCCAAAACCTCAAATTGTTATCCTAAGGTAAATCTTTTCAGATTTTACAGATATAACATTATATGTTTGATCGACTCACCAATCAATATAGAAAAGTGTAGTGACGATTGTTTTATTTCAAAGTTTGTTTGACGATAAATATGTAAAATTTTATATGGTTTTTAGTTCTTAACTTATGATCTACATACATTCACTCCAACATATGTTTAAGAGTGGAGAAAAGCTTGACTAGCTTTCTATTCTACGAAGTTACAAGTGAATATAAAAAGAAAATTCAGTTGCTGTTTATGTTTAGGGTGGTTTTGAGAGGGCAAATGTAATTAAAAATCAAACATTTTAGTAATAGTTTGTATGTAAAACAAAAAATCGTTACCGAAAATAAGTTAAAAATATGAAATAAATCTTTGGAAAGAATTACATTTCTAATGTTTTATACATAAAAAAATATGTAAAGCATTTCTAATGTTTTATACATAAATATATTTTTTTGGTGGGCAAAATAAAATCTTTGGAATTCAGTTTAGACAACCTTAAATATAATCTTTGGATATTGTTTTTTTTTTTTTTTTTTTTTTTGGTTTTTTTTGGTTTTAACTAAAATCTAAGATCGTAGGATGCGAAAAATGGCAAGTATATATTCATAGGAAAATAATAAATCAAAATAAAAACTACGGCTTACAATATGGCACCTTAAGGTTCAAAATTGTTTAAAAAAAAATTCTCTCTTCATTTCTGTTTCATGTACTTAGAAACAATATTCTCCAAAATGTCATCCACTGTTCGGTTATCTTCCTTCAACTTTTGCATAACCTTTGAGGGCACAATCCAGTTGAGAAATTCGTCGACATTCAGACGCATTCTTTCCAGTTGCGTCAACTTCAAATCTTCAAAAGCTTTTCGGTTGGCTAATTTCAGTGCGGCTATTAAAACGTTATCGATAAGACGTTTTTCAAAACCTAACTGTTGTAATTTTCGTTCTGAAGATATTTTCTTCAACAAAATGGCCATTAGAAAACGGATGTGTGACAAGGTATTGGTCTCGTCTCCTTTAGTGCTTTGTTCTTCATCTCTACTGGTGTATTTTTTACAGTCACGCTGATGCGCTTCCAAATCCAGTTTGATTTTAAAAAAGTCACGGCAACCCTCACACATATAAGGTTTTGACTGCTTGTGTATTTTTTGCATGTGAGTCTTCAGGTGAGCAAGCTGCGAAAAAGCCACTTCATCATCTTTGCACAGCAGACAATTGAATGGCTTTTCCCCCGTATGCTTGCGTATATGTAGTTTCAAAACGCTGGAATGGGCAAAAGTCTGGCAACAAATCTAAAATATAATAAAACGCTGACTTAGACCTACATAGTACATTGTTATTCCTTACTGACCCTGCATTGGAATGGCCTCTCTCCGGTATGCATACGCATATGTACATTATATTGCGATTTCTGTGAAAACATCGAGTTGCAGTTTTCACAAACAAATGCTTTAACATTTGCGTGAGTTTTCATGTGAGCTTCCAAATCCTCCTCCTCGATGGGATTTTTACAAATGTCACAGTCCATTAACTTGTAGTGCATTCTGTAGATGTGAGCCCTCAACAGGACGTCGTTGGCGAAATGCTCTCTGCATATTTCACAGAAACAATCAGGCGTCTCATCATGACCCTGCATGTGAGCTTTTAAATTTGCCTGAGTTGAAAAGGGTGCCGAACATTTTTCACATCTATATTGTTTCGGTGCGTCCTGGTGATGACTAATCATGTGCTGATTCAGCTGAAAGTAAATGAAATTAGTGTCTTTGCTTGTATTAAACGGCAAGCCTATTCTAATTTTACCTGTCCCCCCCTAGCGAATCGTTTGTCACATAACGAGCACGCGTAGGGTTTTTCGCCCGTATGAATTCGCATATGCAAACGAAGTCTTTCTTTCAATGCGAATTTTTTTGGACATTCTTTGCAGGCAAACTCTTTCTGCTTATTGTGTGCCGATGTTATGTGATTTTTCAGGTTAATCTCCTGCCTGTACTTATTGCCACAAATTCTGCATTCGTAAGGCCTTTCTGCGGTGTGGATTAACTTGTGCCTACTAAGATCCGATTTACCACGGAACTCCTTTTGGCAGACGTCGCACACATAACTTTTTCGCGCACGTTTGGACGGAGTCACGTCCGATACGTCTGAATGATGTATCTGTTTTTCCGGCAACGTTCGTCTAAATTGCTCAAAGTCGGACTTAGAGCACGAGCTGCTTTCTTCGTTGTCGCTAATTGCCGCTTTCCCGATTTGATCTACTTGAATTACATCGGAATCTCCTTCGTCATCCGTTATGCATAGCTCTTCCAAAATGGCTTCCTCTTCGTCTTCGTTGAGATGCGAAAAGTGTTTCTGATTCGCCGGCGGCGACGATAGCGATATACCACTGTCTGCTAGCACAGACGAGGCATCCTCCTTTGAAAAGGATCGGCGGCTACGTACCATAGTTAATACAAATTACTCTGCTTACTTTCTTTACAATGTAGATTCAGGCGGAGACCAGCCACCGTTTGAGACCACAAAAAGCTTTCCAGTGAGTGTTAATTCTTTTATGTAAAGTTATCAAATTCTACTGGGGTTTCGCATTTAAATATAAACCAACACCATCCTAGATAGAAATATTGTTGTTATAGTTAACTTCAACTTTTAAAGTTACTGCAAAATAAAATGCTCGCATTAGAACAAACGTGAGAGCAGAGCGAAAATATTCGTGGAAATTTCTTTGTTGCTCCACACACATGCAACGACGGACTGTTATAAAGCTCGGAAACGTTTGTGACCAAATTGAATTTCAGATATTGAAATAACTATTTAGGTTTCTTTTTGATACAATTTTTTGAGACGTGAGGTTTTTTTAGATAAATTTTTATCTCATTTCTTCATTTGTTGTTCTTATTATTCCAAAGCAGTTGTGTCAACATTAAATGAAGTGTTTGCTGTAGCTCTCACCCATTTATTACAAATTGTTTCTTATGTCAGAGGAGGGCACTTTTCGGGTCGTTATCAAACTCGTTTCTATAGAATTCAAGCAGAGTTCCTCCCTCACTCCAAGGTGAAAAACTACTGATAATGACGGCAAATAAAGTTTGCTTCCTTAGTCTTTTGTTTGAAGATAACAGTGTGTTTGTTTTGCAGGCACAACAATTCACTTCTAAGCAATCCAATCCAAAGGTTTTGTACACATTACATGTAAATTTGGAATAAGGTCGGCGATAAGAACCTTAGATAGATATCAACGCCAAAGGTAACAACAAGAACTGTTCTCTCCAATTGAGTTTTTAGATATTCTTTAACTTAATAACCTCACCAAAACAACCATTTGCAACCGTTTGCATTATTTCAGAGTGTTCGCTTGCGACAACGTCTGTGTCGAAACTGATTTAATTATTGCCCCTATTCACAGACATACATGCATGCATATGTACGAGTATAAAGTATTGGATGAAATTCAAATTGAATGCGCTATATAAAAAAGTAGAACTCGCAACGCTTCAAAAACAAAAGGAAGGAGAAAAAGAGGAATCGTATGGAAATATGGCTGACTTTGAAAACGTTGCCGAAGTCAGCATATGATTACATTTGACAGAAGAGAATAGTGAGAACAAAGATCTAATTTGAGTAACATGTATTTAAAAAAAATCTGCCGAGGACAAAAAGTCTATGGAGTTCCCTACCGCTTTAGGGGTTGTAGACGAATAACACCAAGCAGACCAAGCAAATCGCTGTTCAATCAGAGGCACATATGCACAGCAGATGTTTGTGTTACGGGGACCGGGCAAAAATTTCCAATATTTGAAAAATAATAACATTGAACCCAATGCAACATAGCGAAGAACACTCCCAAACAGCACGCTTTAACTTTCATTGTTGACAAGACATGAACAATTAAATTCTGTGACTTGACAATAGGAATTGTTGTTTTATGTACGGTCGGTTAAACCCTCGCCCAGAAGCCGTAGCTCTTCAATTTTTTAGCCACATGATGACAATTCTTAATAGAGTAAAAGAAAATGTGTTTGGTTAATAAGCTGTAAGTATGTATATGCTATCAGTTATCAGGACTAGTGTACATATGTATGTAGTATGTAGGCATATATATCTATGTATTATTGAACTGTAGGTACATGCGATGTCTGTGCTTAACAAAAGTTTGTGTCACCAGTCTTTTGTTTTAAAGATTTCTTAGTAATAATAAAGAGACTAAATGCTACCAATTTAGGGAAAACTCAGGCAAAGGCATATCGTTCCGAAAATCACCATTTTATGAAGGAAAAGCATGCAAATACATACAAATTTCTTTTACCACCTCAATATGAAATTAAAATATTCTCTTACCGTTGTGTGCTGCAGCTGCATTGCTAGAATTATCGAACAAACACACCAGTATATCTCTCCACCAATATTGCTCTGCTTACATGGCATTACTGACTTCAAACAATTCAATTCAAAATCGTAAACTCCAGTTCAAGCAAACATGATTGATTCCAATTGATATTTTTTGGCAAGGGGGGGTTGGTTGTTTGCAATTCAACCCTCACTCAGCTGTTAAGAACGAAATGGATAAAGTGGGCAGAGTATTGTTTCCAAGTTCACTGCCTCTGCACACGGTGGTGTTACACACACTTTTATCAATATAATAATTAATATTTCTTGTATTTGTTATTTAATTACGTACCGACAATGACCACCCACCGAACAAATTTCCCGACTAGAATATTCGCCACAAAATTCTTCTGTCAAGGCGAAAATATTTATTTTCGCCTCAAGCATGAATTTTGACATTTCATCTGGTAATCGAATGAGCGCGTGGGAAACCAAAATGAAAGACGTCCCCAACGGAACAAATAAGAAATCAAAAAGAAATGCCCGATAAAAAAGAACGAGAAAGCAAAATCCCCGAGGGACCTCTGTTGTTTACGAATGAGTGGAATGCATAACCCGAGGGACCTCTGTTGTTTACGAATGAGACATGAGGAAATCGAACCGCTGGCCACATTCATTAAATGAACCGGGGGAGTAAGTTCCTTCAACTCCGAACAAATGTCCCAACTAGAATATTCGCCACAAAATTCTTCTGTCAAGGCGAAAATATTTATTTTCGCCTCAAGCATGAATTTTGACATTTCATCTGGTAAAATAACAGCTGTTTTTAGATTAATTCGCTCGAAGGAAGACCTTATAATTGGGCCATGATTGGGAATTTGCTTTCTGGTACGATACGATGGTATTTGGTATTTGCTTATAAACTGCATGCCATTGTGAATTAACGTTTTCGCCAGTGCCTCTTTTGCGATAACAGGGGCCACCATGAGTGGGCGAGGTTGACACTTGGAAAGGAGAGGCTATGTAATCGCATCACGTACCGACAATGACCACCCACTGCACATTTACCACGAACTAATTTCCCGATTAATCGATTAATCCCATTTAATCGATTAAATCTTACGGTGGAGCGGGAGAAACCAAACTACAAAGCTTAATTAAAATTATGACGCCGTCGAAATAAGAAAGTAATGTGGCGTTTCCACTGCACTTGATTCGCTCTCTATTCGTTGTTTGACCCTTAACTATGAAAAAACTACCTAATTCTTCACACAAAATTTCCTGAGCGAACACTCATATTTGTACGTTGTTCAAATCAAATCACTCTCAGAACAACGAAAAAATATGTCCCATCCCTAACAAATGAGAGCATTTATCGAAAAAATAAATTGTGACATTTAAAAATTAAAAATAGAAAAATTTTATGAAATTTTAAAAATTTTTGGGAAGACTGAAAATTATGAATTAAAACTACAATGTTGAATGGCGTATGTACATTCAAACGAAAGTAAATTTTGTTTTCTCTTTTATTCGAGGTACGCATTTTGTCCACGAGTTAAAATTTCCACAGAAAACGCAAACAAAAGAGGCAACATTTTCAAAATGTTTCTATCGGCAAAAAAAATGTTTGACAAGTGTCTCTCCAGCAGAATTTAAAAATGGAAAATCACAAAAATGTGTTCAAAATGTCAACATTTACACAAAAAGTTGAAATCGTGAATGAAAATTGTAAAATTAATGATATAATAAATCTTTGGGAGGAAAACAATAAATTCTTCTATTCATATTAGTGAGAATTTCATGTATTTTCGTATATATTCCCATTGAAATCAACAAACAAAATTTTTGAAAAAAGGAATTATTTTACTATGAATTACGAATCGAGCCGTATGAACGGGTTAATTCGTGTACCTAATTCTGAGAGCGAACAACGTTGTTCGGTTTTCAATGGAAACATGCTATAAGATACAATACATAAAATAAAAAATTATCGATTGTGAAATTATAGCATGGTCACACGGGCGTTTGAATATAAATTCACAAATCAATGAAATTCTTGTATTGTGGATGTACGGAAATTTGAGCCTGTGTTAAAAAAGTGAATCTAATGCTAGGAACACAATTGGAGCGAACGACGAATTTTTTCGCGGCTAATGTTCGTCGTCAAAAATAAAACACATATGTGTATATGGAAGTGCACACAATCACGGCACCGGCGAAAATTTCGTCGGTCGCCGAGAACTCAATTAGCTTTATTTCTATTTCATACGCCGGCGACCGGCGAACAAAACAGTACAAGGTGGCCATACTTGTACGAATTTTATGTGTTTTAGTAAATAAAGTTACTTTTTACTTTAAAATTTGTTATGGTCACTCTACTATCTGTTACTCGTATAAAAAAAACATAATTAATTTGTTTATTTATTTGTGTACTTGCGCCTGAGTGAAGATGGATATCAGTGAATTTATAATAGAGAAGATGGACATAAGTGAAATTATAATAGAGAACGTAAAGAATTATGTGTTCTTGTATAATTCATTGTAGTCAACAAATGTGCAAAAAGTAAACAACTTCATCAGCTGTTTTATAATTTCGTCGGTATTGTGTTCCATACGACGAATTTTCGCGGCTCATTTTGTCGCCGCGTAGGGCGAAATTCGTCGTTCGCTCCAATTGTGTTCCTAGCATAAGATGTTTGTAATATTGATATTCTTTACGAGTTTAACGCCTTTAAATTTTACCAATTTTGGTCAATAATATCAAAGATAGTTAAAGAATTATCTCATCAGAAAGTACACAGTAATTTTTACGATATAACCTATCAAAAATGTTATACGAGTTCTTTAAATCTCTAAATTGCAGTGCAGGAAGTCAATTGTTCCTACATTTGGAATTATTGTACCACGAGTATAGCCATTTCTTTCGATAATTACAAAAGAAAAAACTAACAATCGATAACCTCTTTTAAAGTATCTTATCGGTACTATCGACATTGGCATCGGTTGTTTGCCACCTCCACTGCACGCGACTTTTGGAAGATCTGACTTGGAAGCACTCTGGACACTGGACACTCTTGAAGAAAGTATGTTTGTCAAACAATCTTTTTTTGCCATATCCTAATAGAGTGATTACCACTTCCAGCGATTAGCAATGGCCGGTGTTTTGTTCGAAGACATCTTCAATGTTAAGGATATGGACCCAGAAGGCAAAAAATTTGATCGTGTCTCCAGATTACACTGCGAATCCGAATCCTTTAAAATGGACTTGATATTGGACATTAACTCGTGGTTATATCCCATGGAATTGGGAGATAAATTTCGTTTAGTTTTGGCGACCACGTTGCGTGAAGATGGGTGTCCAGATACTGGTGAATATAACCCCTTGGAAACTGAAGGTACCAGAGCTGATAGTTTTGAGTACGTGATGTTTGGCAAAACGTATCGCATAGAAGGCGACGAAGCACACAATGAAGCATCTTCCAGACTATCGGCATATGTTTCGTTCGGTGGCCTGTTGATGCGACTGCAAGGTGATGCCAATAATTTACATGGCTTCGAAGTGGACCAGCAAATGTATCTGCTGATGAAAAAATTAGCTTTCTGATTAAATATTAGTATTTACGTGTAGTGTGTATGAGATTCAATAAAGTAATATTTTTTGTTAGCTGATCTATTTGTACATAAAACTTGAAACTAGTCGTATTAATATACATTTACCCCCAATATACATTTAAACCCTGCATAGTGTTTAAATGTATGAAGGAACGTAGAATACATGAATTATTGTCGTAAAGGAACCCAATGTCAAGAGTTCAAAAGGTACGACTCCCTAGATTTTGAATCCAAAGTTTGAAAAGTAATATATGTTGTTTACGAATTTTACCTGAATCTTGGATTTATTTTGTGGGGTACAAGATCAGTTCCGAGCCGGATTACTAATCGGCAGTTCTTAACCCAATAAGTTCTAATATCCTAAGACAATTTAGGAGTTTTAATATTATGGGTGAAGACTATACCATCTTTAGTGTGTGTTATACTGATTATAGACAGAAATATGAAAGCCATTGGTGATTACAATAATTAATAATAGTTAGGTGTTAGGGTGATGGTAGCAGATCTTTATTAATGTCTCATGTCAACTATTGTTTGGAAGTCATCTCTGGGGCGAATGCTTGCCTAATTCTGCGCGTACGCAAACTTGTTAACTCTATTGTTAGGTATGTGTTTGGGTTGCACCGTAGTGATCGTGTAACACAGTATGTTATTAAGTTTCTTGGTCTGTCCTTTGACAGATATGTTGAATATCGCCTGCTTTTGTGTCATTACAGGAATGTGTCATTACAGAATGTGTCATTATGAGGAATGTTAATTCTCCTTTATATAATAACTTTGTGTTTTGTAGATCAGCTCGAAATCCGCAATTTCTGTTTCCAAGATTTTCGTCTGTAGTTGTGAGAGTTGCGAGATTGTGGAATCAACTCCCTCAATTTTACCTGTTCTTTTGATATGTACAGGAAGAGGTGTTTTGAATATTTGTCTGTTCATTTTGAATATTTGTTATTTGGTATTTGAAGTTCTAAATGGATACTACAGCCTAAGACAGAACATTATCTGTTCAGGTCCACGTCCTCGTATAGCCCCCATATAACGGTATCTCCCGATATTCGGTATTTTGATGATTTTAGCGACATAATTCACCGGAATTGTTTCAAATTTGGTATTTGAAGTTCGAAATGGATACTACAGACATAATGGAATTGTTTCAAATTTGGTATTTGAAGTTCGAAATGGATACTACAGCTTAAGACAGAAAATTATCTGTGCAGGTCCACGTCTTCGCATAGCCCCCATATAACGGTACCTCCCTATATTCGGTATTTTGACGAGTTTAGGTACAATACCCACCGAAATTGTTTGAGACGCGTATTTGAAGTTCGTAATGTATGCTAAAGCCTATGGCAGAATGATTATGATGATTTTTGCTACATTATTCACCGTTTATTTCAAGTTTTGAATTTGAATATGGTAATGACTTATGACAAACAATGCCCAAGTAGGTCCATGTCGTATAAACACCAATATAACGGCTATATTCGGTATTTTTAAAATGTTAACAAATTGTTTAAGGATTTTATCTCCAAATTCGTTCCAAAGGGTGGAGGGTATTCAAAGTTCGGCCCGGGCGAACTTACTGCTTTTCAACTTGTTGTTATTTATTTTTAGTTATTGGCTGAGGGCAATTTTTATGGTATATAAATGTATAGACTAAAAAGTTGTCTCAACTGTTATCTTCGAAAAAAGTGCTTCAATAGATGTCGTTCATGCCATGAGAGAGCATAAGACAATTCACTATTCAAATAAATATTACAATTATTTATTATTATTTATCAATTGAAAACCAGTAAAGAAAGTCCTATAGTCGGGTGGCGCCGACTTTATGATACCCTACACCACTTGGCTAATTTAGTAGAGCTCCACATAACAAGTTTTTATGGGAGAATTTAATCATACACGCTATGATTATAATTATAATTTAAAGTTCAAAGGACTAAATATGCCGAAGCATTTGTATCTTTTAAATTCGGACTTGTATTGCCCATTTGGTGCAAAATTAATTTGAAATCAGATTAACCGATCTCGATAAAATTTAGCAAAGGTATTTCTGAGCTGCATTTGATATATTTTCCCAAATATTATTACAGAGTGCATACTACGGCTGCGGAGGACAAAAATAACAAATCGGATGAACAATATATATGGGAGCTATAGCTATATCTCAATCGATTTCGATCAAATTTGGCATACTTATTTTCAGCCCTATTTTAATGGAAGTGCAAAATTCCTTACTATTCGGGCTGATATATGGGAGCTATAGCTATATCTCAATCGATTTCGATCAAATTTGGCATACTTATTTTCAGCCCTATTTTAATGGAAGTGCAAAATTCCATACTACTCGGGCTGATATTACAAGTTTGGTGCACAATTAAAGGCAAATCGAATGAAGATACATATATGGGAGCTATATCTAAATTTTTACCAATTATTTCCAATTTCAATAGGGTTCGTCCTTTGGCCAAACAAATGCGACCTGCATTTTGTTCACAAGATTACATGGGCAGGCGGACTGACATGCATAAATCAACTCAGAAAGTGATTCTATGGAGATCCTTAAAAGTAACTATGGGTCTATCTCGCTTCCTTCTCCATGTTACAAACAAATGCACAAAGACATAATAACCTTACCACTATGTGGTGTAGGGTATAATGAAACAGTGACTTTGTTTACATTTACATTACCCAACTATGTCGTGGAATATAAAAATATAGACCTTGAATAGCAGAAAAATGAATAAATTGTTTTCGAATCGAGTGACTTCACTAGCCCTGAGTGACTTTACTGGCCCATGATCAACCATAGTGACATCTGCCGGAAGGGGTAAATTTTAAAACTTTTTAGTCTATACATTTATTTGTCTATGCTTGTAGTAGCTGCAGCGCTTGAGTTTATTGATGCCTCTTGTCTTTTTCCTCTCTACCTTGCTTAACTGTAGTTCATCTTGGTAGAGGAGTTGTGTCTGAGGGTCTAATTACTAAATTGCTACTAAATTTAAATTATTATTATTATTTTTTGTATATATATTACTATTTGGTGATTATTTTTGTTATTTATTTTTTTAGATTAATAAGCTCTTTTTATACTGTTGTATGTAAATATAAGATTTTGGTCATGTTGGCTTATTTATATTGAATTGTATGAAAATAAATGAAATGTTTACAATAAAGTTTTTCATTACAGTAAAATGCTCATGTTTGATTTATGCTCTGATCCGAGACCTGTAAGAACCTATATACAATACATTAATTTTGAAAGTTTTGTCGTGCGTAAAGATACAAGGATTTTTTTCTTAAAAAAATTCAATGCAGTGCCAACTTGTAATGTTCCCATTGTGGGAGAGGTCAGTATTACTGTACAAGACGTCAATTATTTAGTAGGGATCTAATGAAATTGTCATTGGTACTTGTATGCGGAATGTAGTTAATATTGAAGGAGGAACAAGTATTTTTTTTTTTTTTTTTAAATTTGTTTTTGGTGTATTGTCTTTGAAAATGTCAGTACTTAAAGAGTATTTTCTGTCCAATATAGATGCGGAAGTAAAATATAACTCTGATTCAGTACAATTTGTCTTGTTGATAATAAAGCAATGTATGTTTGTGAGCTAGCGTTGTTGCACTTATTAAATAACTGAATAATTTGAAATTTAGAATTTTGCATGAAACAATATATTCTTTTACATTTAGTTCAATTTCCGAAAATAGTGATCAAATTGTAAAATAGTGAAAATAAATTGTAACAAGCTTTAAAGATCTATTTGACTGAATAAAACTCTATACAGTTGTATTTTTTTCTATTTTCATCGGAAATAAATTACCGTTAAGATTGTGCCATGTGAAGTGTGAGCTTTCCCGCCTTTAAAATGAACAAAAAAGAATTCTTTAGTTAGGCATGTAAGGTTGTTGAAATTAGCTTTGTAAATCTGTGCACATGGACAAATTTAACTCAGTTCAAAAATTCAGCACAAACATTTAACCAATAGGGCTAATCGAAAAGCTTTCAAGTTTGAAATTCATCTAAATTAAGGAATTGTATAAAATACAACTACAATGCAATACAAGTAATAATGCAGTTAAGTTGAATTGCTCGCAAAAAATCAAAAATTTTGACAATCCATACAATTCCGATATGGAATTGCTTCAATAAATACATGTCTGTGATTAAACTAATACTGTCCCTGATTAGTTGGCTAGGCCATTATGTGACATAAATTTAATAGTGAAATTTCCTTGGCCCTGATCATTTGAATTATTTAATGGTACCAATGGCAATGTCTTAGCCTGTAAATTCATTTCATAAAAATCCTTATTTATTTTAAGCAGAGCCAAATAATTTAATATTCCCAATTAGATGGTACATAACAAGTTTTTACAAGAAGGAGAAAATCTTATAACAAGTTTGTATAACACCATTCTGTAACACAGTCAGTTTTAAATAGGACTTTTCCGTATCCATCAGCAATATATAATTGAATTGTATATTATTGCTTTAAACGAATACATTTGTTTGCCGCCGCTGTCCGCATTTTGATTGTTTACGATTTTATAAACAAGTTTTGCTTAGTTTTCTTCATCATTTCTTAGGATGGGTGGATCCATTGAACAAACACAAATATATGCGAACATCGAGCTGTTTGATTTACGCACACATTCACAGACATATGTTTACACGTTCGGTTTAAGTCCAAGAGGATGGAAAGAAAACTGTTTTCTTATTTCCATGCCCACCCCAAACATTTCTTTGCAGTAGATGCAAACCTAACAACAGAATAGAACAAGTGAAATGTTTACAAGGTGTGAAGAAATGTATTAAACAAAAAAGGTATATATTTAGATTTTATTGTATACAATTTAAATTAGTAATTGTTGGGAAGGCACAACGCACGATATAACTACATACAGTGAACACATTGGTCTTTCTTTCTAAATCTACGTTCGCTCCGGCCGCATAATATCCCTGGAATACTTTCTTTGTGGGTTCTGAGGCATAATTTCAAACTTCTACGTTTCCTAAAGCAATAACTTTGATACATATAAACTGTTTGTCAAATATGGAAATTCTTAATAGTAATTATTGCTCTGTTCCAGAACCTGCAAGAGTTTACTAGTTTCTTTTTCGTATTACAATTTCCTTTTTAAAAAGTTGCATATATTTTTCACTTTCACTTATATTATAGTTTCGATTTAGTACATGTCAAATAATTCATTTCCTACATAATACGATTTATGATTATGATTTTTATCCCATATATGTTTACGTTTTGGTATAGCTCGGTCCGATGTTCGGTATTTTGAAAGTTGTGCCTACATTATGTAATCACAAGCTGGATTGATTTTGGTACGCGTTTGTCTGATATTCGTTATCTTTCATGGCAGAAGAATACAAGTAAATGCATCATCGATTGGGAACATTGATATATCAAAAATGTTAGAATTTATTATTATTTTTTTTTTTTAAATAAGTAGATTTTTATAAGTTTTCTTAGACGACATTTTTCAACAAATTTCAATCATTTTTCGTTTAAAATTTTCAATTCCAAAATTGGTTTGACAATTCATTGTCCCAGCAGCTGTGCCGATGCGACTTTCGCCTCATTCTCCCAATGATTTTAGTAACATTTGTGGCGTTATTGCTGCTCGCTCGGATACCGAATCAACCAATCAACAATGAAAGTTAAAGTCAGAAAGGAAGATGCATCTAAAAAATGCTTCTCTAAAAGCAGGTCAAGTGGCAGTTATTTGGCGTAAATCATTATTTTTATAATTTGTAATAAGATTTCGAAATGTTGTGCTATTATGCTATGAAATGCTCATTTTCAGAGAATCTCAATGTTGTTAAATACTTTATATCACGCTCTACCTGTAGGCCAGATAATGAGATTATTATAGTTGAGAAAAAGAAGAACATTTTTTGCAATACAAGATTTGTCGAAGAGTTCGCAAATTGACTATTTGTTAAGAATATTTTATGACAACTTTTGAACAAATCCTAGCAATACCCCAACACTGTCGATTAACATTTCTCTCTACTATCAGATTCGTTAATTCGTTAATGGAACATTGTCAGAGACCTTAGACGGCCGATATTTTTCTGTGAGATTCGGATTTTAAATTTAGAACTGTGTAGCATTCCCCGAAGATACCCGAACGAACAACGAATGCAGGCGTTCCCATTAATGGGGGAAATGCAGTAAGCAAACGGAAACTATCAATCGTCAAGAGTGCGTGTGGCGTGTTGTTTACTGTGTGGGTGTTTATACGTAAACAATGAGTCGCCTTAGATCCCTCCGTATTCATGCAATTGATTTGATGGTTCTGCGTTGTTTTGGATATGTTGGAGGCAATCACACATCACAATGGAACACACATTCACTTGGGCCACTTGTCGTTTTCTCCATGCTCGTCGATTGCTTTGGGCTCACTCCCTCTGTGTATTTTGTACACACACTCAGTGGATGGTTGAGTCGATTCTATGGGGGTGCTAGTTGTTATGAAATCTAACGATCCTGCGCATCTCCATCCATCACGGCGTATACGTATTTGTTTATTTTGTTTGGATTTTCTTTCTCCTACTTCTCTTCTGGCAGAGGAAAAACGAATGAAAAATGCTCATGTTTGTTCTTTCCCACTCGTAATGAACATTTTGTGAATGTTGAAATATTGGAAAAAGACGAACAGAAAAGATTTGCAGAACAGAACGAAAGACGTCGTCGATCGGGAACTTGGGTTTTAATAAATTTTGGAGTGTGGGTGCAGTACGCCGCGACACGTTTACCAGTGCACATCAATTCTTTGGCTCCTCGCGTTCCCGTTGCTTCGAAAACACTTTACAGAATTGAAGAATTGTGTACATACGAACAGACATTTGGATGTGTGTTCAGTGAATCTACGTACGAATATATCGAAATGCTACATATCTACACGCACTCGAGCACTCGAGCAAATATTTTTGGAGATCGGTCTATTAAAAAAAACACACAAAAAACAAACGGCTGAATCAAACAAAGTTCCCATGCCAAAATTCATTTGTGAGACTTCAAAAAAAAAAACAACAACAAAGAATCTTTGAGACAACTTGTGACGTGTAAGTGAAATGCTGTAAACACATTACCAACTGAGCACCATGGAGTAAGTATCCATTCACATTTCGTTCCATAGCCCCATAACTTCTAGGACAAACGACCCCACAAAGTTCCTGGCTACATGGACACTTCGCCCGTGCACTTGTGCACTTGTCCCCATCGATACGCACAATTTACTTGTAATTTGGCTCACAATTAATTGCCAACATTTCGGTGGCAAATTGTCGCTGTCTTTGTGGCAATCTGGTGCATTATTCATGCCCACTTTGCACTTGCACCTTCAAAGGCACATGCCTTTGTAAAAGACAAATGGGCCTGTTAATTAAATAAATGTTTCATTGAATATTGTTTTTGTACGTTATAGCATTTGTAAGGAAGGGAACTCCGTGTCAGCGAAGCACATTGACACACACACTTATGTGTGTATGGTGTAACTGAGCAAGAAAAATCGAAGAAAAATGTTTTTCTTTAAACTCTATTCCATATGATATTGATGTACATGTCTGGTCTGGTCTTTCCAGTCTGTTAACTGATCCTTGCGTTTGACGCACCACCTACCTATCCAGAAAAACTCACAAAAACGCTCGCACATACATACAACTGGTGAAATGTGTATGGGCTAATAAAAAAGTTTATGTTTCCGCACAATCGTTTCCAACACCGCCACTCAGATCTATTCGAACGAATCCGACAGAGCAGCTAGCAAACTGCAAAATATCGGAACAACACAAATGGTTTACTTAGAACTGTATGAACAAACAACCTCCTCGTTAGGTCCATGCCTAGGCACTTTGCACACAATCCTATCTGCATCCACAAATCAGACAGGGAAATATGTCTTTTTAGAAATTGCACCAAAATTCGTGGCTGGACATATAACTGTTCATTACTCTTTTTTTTGAATATATTGCAAGACATTGGTCTGTTATTTGGAATGGAGGCCTATGTTTGTTTGGGCTATCCATTAATACATGTTCCAGTAACGTAACAATAAAAGATTGTCTACAAGAGCCAACGTTGGCCAGTAACATTATCCAGTGCTACGACATTAGTAGAAAAGCACATGTTGACAATCGAGGTCTAACTTGAGTCCAGACATGGCTTTTCTATATAGTTATAGTGGTGTTTCCTTGTCGACAAGACAAGGGAATGTTTGATTAGGGGAAAATACTATAAAGTACATCACCTATTAACAACAAAAATTTGAAGCACCCCCAAAATACCCCTACATTCCATTTTTCTTTTGTATCCTCAAGTATTTATTTGAGACATTAGAGCATCAGCTGGAGATTTTTAAACAGTCTTTTTTTGACGGATTCGAAAATTGGACACGTGGCCAGTGTACGTTCTCCCTTCTGAAGAATTAAAATTAGACATATATAAATAATTGGTCGGCATTGTAGAAATGAATATTATTAAAAGAAATACGTTTTGGGATATGCAATATTAAATACGTATAAACAAAATCTTTTTTCTTTTTAAATAAAACACGTCATGGCCATAAATTGAACTGAACATTCTATAAATCTGTCGAATGTTTGATTTGATTAAATTGTTGAAACTTTGAAGCACGCACACATATGCGCTACATTATTGGCTTGTGCCTTTGATGCTATTGAGCTATTAAATATCTAGGAAATGTTTTTTGCTTATTCGAATGTCTAAACAGCTCGAAGAAAGAACTTCCATATGGCTAACAGTACGGTCGTCAAGTGTATTTGGTATTGAAAGCATTCATAGATGGAACTGGTTGCTGTGTCTGCAAGGGAGTAGCTGAAGTATGCATGTGCCTGTGTGGATTAACCTTTTGAACTATTAACACATTTTGGGGTAACAGATGGCCAGCAGAATTCGAGTTGATTTGTCTTTTTCCGCTTACTGGCGCTAATATTTGAGACGACAGGAAAGGGAAAAAGGCGCATAGACTACGAATGATCTCAACGCTGGACACACCGAAGAGAAATAAGTGAACTTGTGGCATGCATTGACTTCGGAGAACAGGAGCGCTCGCTGTTTACACATGTATGTTTGTTTGTATGCATGATCGCTCGAAAAGTGTTGAATTTTGTAAACAGTTTTTATTGATTCCATTTCCCGGTGCTAGAAATTAATAATCCCATGATAACGGTTCCGTTGCCTCAGTTGGTACTTTTCTGCAATTTATTGTTGCTATGTTTGGCATACACGAATGAGCATTCTCCCACATACACAAGCACACACACGCACTCATACATACATACGTTCATAAAATCATGTACGAATGCCCCGATATTATTGGCCTTCTGCCAGCTATTGGCATTACGAACGTATTTCTATTCATTATTATTATTGTTGTTGTTTTTGTTATTATTGTTGGGTGATGCTGCGGCATTCTAAAGAGAGAGTCTGTTTTATTTCCTAAATGATTTTATTTCTTTTGTTTTTTTTTTCTCGCTTTCTTCAAAAAGTAATTGTTCTATTATTATATGTTTATGGAAATCCAATTACTTATCGATAATATTCAAACACATACATATACATATGCATAAAGGTTCATCTCCGTAAATCGTTAGATTGTCGAGATTTGGACAGAATTTCATTGGAATCTAGAGGAGAAAAAACCTTTGTGTTTGTTAAAAGTTAAAATGATTTACAAAAAAAAAACTCAATTTCACTAACTTCAATAATAGCAAACTTATAATCTTGCAATGTTTCATACTCAACACAATTTTTTAAGTGTCGGTCTTTTGGATACAGACTCGAAAACAGCGAAGAAATCATGGAATTTTCAATAATAGCCAACGCCCTCGATTTCGGCTAAACACAAGGCAAATATATAAACATGTACACATATATGTTTGTATATATAAATACAAATCAACGGGAAATATATATCAATATGTGTATATACCTAGGTACGTTCATATAATCAAGTAAAGCTGCGAGACGGTTTTCACTACCACACTACATGCATGTGCCCGATAGATCATCATGAGTAATACCTACGATTTGTTAGATCCCACAATCACCGATCTTTATTCCAGTCGTAATTAAAGGACCATGAATAGGCCATTGTTCTGTATGCGTTAGCAACATACATACGTTGTTGTTCTCATAAAACTACATAAATACATAGTATGTATATGTATATACCTATGTATTCTTGGGTCTGGAGAAAATTAACATTAGGCCACACGCCACATACACAAACACAAATGACCGAAATGAATGAATGAAACAATCTTCCAAAAATAAACGCAAACATAAACATACCAAACAACTAGTGCACATGCATGTGTACATTCCTATACATACTTACATACGTGTTCGGATGTATCTCGTGCCCAAGTATTCTGGATGTTATTCCAATGAAGAAGAAGAAGAAGAACGAATGACCAGAATGGAATGTATTTTTATACACTCAGCCAACCAAACCAAACACAAGAAAGGAAATTATTAGCACGGCTGGAGGCATGGTGCAAGAGTGCAGGGTGTCAATTGCCTCATTACCATGCAATGCAAATTAGCCAAACTGGATTTTTATTAGGACGATTAAACAAACAAAACAATCGTGACCCAAAGCATCTGCTATGGGACAAGTATACAGTTCGTCAACTAAAGATTTTGGTTTGGTTTTTTGAACGGATAAAAGGCTATGTGTTATTGAGACTGGTTGAAAAACACGACAGTACATTCTGTCAACGATGCCTGTCCTGTTCAAAATGGTGGTTCTATCTATCTTCTCTTGCCCACCTGACAGGTTAAGTCATTTTGTAACAAACTACCTTGGCACTTAAGGAAGTAGACCTTCGGGAACCATTAAAACCATATCCTATTGTCTAAGACAACTGACAGTTATTTTCGTTTGAGAAGACATACCTGACGGACTGTACACACATACGTATTTATGTATGTATATTTGTCTGTCGATTTAACTGATAATATTTTTTGCTACGATAATAATGAATTTATCAAAAATTTACCCAAATTGCCGTATTTAACTCACACATGAGACAAGACATTTTGTGGAAGACATTGCACGGTGTTCATTTGTGTGTACCTGTACGAAAGCGTTAGTCTAAGTTTTTAAAAGAAATTTTAAAAGTTGCAAACAGAGCACACGTTTTTGGAACAAACCGGCTTCGAATTAATCTGATTAAGGTCGTAATTTTGACCCCTATCACTTTTACGTTGAAAACTAAACTTTGATATCGGGCTAAAGCCTTTTGCATAGACAAACGTTATATCATAGGGTGCCGCAGACGAGTTTGTATTCTGTAGTTATGGACTGCAATATGTAAAAGAGCAAATTTCACAAAATCAGGAAAACTCGACCAGACAGCAAGTCCACAGCCAAAGTTGACTGCACTCGGGTAACACCCTTTTTTAGGGCAACACTGTGTTTTAGCTTTGAATGCAAAACAAAAACACACATATGTAACAAGGTATGTATGTCACATCGAACCGAACCAGATAAACATCTTAAAAAAAAAAAAAAAAAAACAAAAAATACTGTAATGATCGGTGCGGCCTTTGTTCGTGGAGAATAAAATGCGAGTTTAAATCACCAACAGCAACAATATCAAATCTAAATCTTCTTGGATCGGTTCTACACCGGACGTCACTATGAAATATGTAAGTTGAAATAATGTTTCTATTCAATGCTTTAAAGAATTAAAAGACTATGGTCGATATTGGACCCGTCCAGCTATGTGTTGTTATGTCTTTGGTAGGTGCAGCCTGTTCGGCCTCCATTGGCAATGCAGATCCAGAGAAAACTACTACCACACAAAAGCCCCACATTGTGGAGATTATGGAATCATCTTCCAGTCACAATATGGATGGCTCGTACAGTTTTCACTATCGTGGAGCTGATGGAACGTTTCGCGAAGAGACAGCAGTCGTAAAAGATGCAGGCACTGAACACCAACATCTGGAAATAACAGGAGCTTATTCCTTCTTCGACGCTGATGGAAAAGAAGTTGTGGTTCACTACAAGGCCGGGGACCGTGGTTTCGTTCCAGAAGGTAACAATATCCCCGAAGAGATATCGGCTGCCGCCAAAGCCAACAGTGAATTGCCAGCATCGACAGACATCGATGAGAGACCTAAAGAGATCCCAATTACAGCTAAAGCAAGTAGCAAACTAGCAGCATCGCCTAACATCGTTGAGGGGAGTGACGACTCGGAAGAGGACGATATGTTCAAAGAGACCCCCCAGATGCCGAAGAGGATTTATTAAAGTGAGTTAAATACATTCACACATTCAATTGAACGAACTACGTACAAGTCTAATATAACTTAACATCTTGCAGGCAAAAACATACAAATCTAAAATACCCCACAAAAAAAAAAATACAGCCTGGCAACAATTACACACACGTATTGCCACCTACATATGTGTATGTATACAGCAGCCACAAGTATTCGAAATTAACGATCAAAATCGATATGTACAAATAATTGTATAAATAAATAAAGGAATGATTCTATTATTGGAAGAGCATGGAGAAATAATACAATGATTGGTTTTTACAATTGCGCATACAGACACAGATACAGATGTGGGTACAGATACAAATACTAGAACACAAGTTCGTATTAAATACAGATATACAAGATACACATACATACACACAAACATACATTTTATGTGTTTGAGTGGATTAAAAAAAGGCTAAAACTAAATAACTAAAACTGTTCAACAGAGTCTTTTAGGAAGTTCGACCGGCTGGAGTTGCTCATTTTGTTGCGCCTGCTGCCGAGGCTGATGTGGCCGAAACCGACGGCGAACTGAGTTGTTGGCGAAAGTTGCACGGACCCATTGATTTTCGTTCTTTGATGCGTTGCTGCAGGGCCTGCAACAGTCCGATCAGGACATCGTGGTTGGGAATCTTCTTGGCGAAGAGTAGTCTCTTGACAGAATCGTCATAGGTCAGCAGGGCCACCATGTTCTGCAATAGAAACCCTTGACAAAATTCTAACAGTTTGTTGGCATTGTAAACCTACAGAGATTGAGAGAGGATTAGTACTTGGGCATTAGCTGGGTAATGTGACAGATGCAGATACCTTGGCATGAATGTACATGGCAACCACATTGTCAATGTCTATCATTTCCGAACACCTCGATTCGGTGTAGCGTAGAAGACCTTCCAATTGAAAGAAACTGGCTGCCGCCATTAACTCCAGTACGTCGGTTTTTAAGACGTCGAGGCTGGTACAGCCACCACTGTACAAGTATTGCATCACCAACTGGAAAATGTGGTAGCGGATGTCGTTTATCTGCACCGTCGGGGTGCTATTTTCGCTCAATTTCGAGCTGAGCATGCTCTGGAACCGCGGGGAAGCCGTGACCAACACAATTTTGTGACCATAGAACAGCTTGCCCTCGACCCTGCAATATAGAAATTCAAAACAGAGTCAAACACACACACACACACACTTAAAACTATAGCACCATATTTCCAACAAACCGAAATGACGCAAGAAAAAAATCTCCTGAGAATGAATTAAAAAACAAATGGAGAATAATCCAAACTGATCCCTTACTCTTGCTTACTCTTGCGATTCTAAAATAAGCTTCCTTAACTTATATCATAAGTTAATTGTTGTAAGCTCATTTATTTCATTTCATTCTTTATTCCCATGGGCTTCTCTCCTGCACCTCTTTCTGTTAACGCGGGACTTGGTCCACAATCCACTAGAAAGATTGTATTGAGTTTCTGCAATTCGTATATTTATAGAACCGCAGACTCCCTAATAATCTTTCAGTTAGGAAGTATGTCCTTTGATTAGGAAACACTGTAGAATCTCTCTATATTGTTATTAACAAAAACGAGACATTTCTTGCTGACATTTTTTACAAAAATACAAAACAATTTTGTCAGCTGGGGAGAGACGTGGGAAAATTGGTTGGTCTTATGATGCACCCGACAGGATTTTTAAATAAAATTGTTATGACTAACTTCTTCTTTTAATAATATTGTTTTCAGAACTATACTGTAGTTTCACTTATGTCTGGTATGTTGGGTTATGTTAATGCATTGACTGTGGACTTGCCTGAAGATAACGTCACTCAATTCGGGATTGTTTACGAATTTCGGGTCAATCCGGGAACTGTTGATGGGCTGTGACGGGGGCTCCATAATCGGTTTGATCTGTTGCCAGCCATAGCAGGTGGCAAAAATGTCGGCCAGCAGCAGGGTTGTGCCCTCATTCTTACTATAACGAAATATATTGAAGAGCAGGGGCAGGCACTCGCCTACAAATTGCACACTGTAGTCGTCTGGACAGACTTGAAGAAAGTCCTGCAGGAGCTGGTCTATCACGCCCTCCAGGCGTAACTCATGCGCCGCTGCCAGAGCGTGCATCCAACAATGCAGTGTCCAGGGAACACCCAGTGTTCTCAGCTCAATGGTGATATCTGAAATTAAAGATTACGAATTATTTGTGACAATACTTATCCACAAGGTCCGACGTAAATACTACCCAAATGATTGTTTTCTGCACTGTGGTACATGGCTTCCTGGAGGCTTTTGATTTGGGTTTTGCTCAGGGCCGTGGCAATTTCGCTGTTGGACAATCGTTCGGCAACGGGCCCGGCTCTGGTACTGGAACAATCGCCCTCAGCTAGCATTTCCTCCAAAGACAGTACATCCTTTGAGCCCTGCGAAATTGGCGTCGATAGAAGCTTCCTCAGCACGGACCTTTGACCATGGGCTGCTGCGACTGACATTGCACAATAACATCCCCGTTGGGCAGACCCAGCAAAACTCATTGAGTCCCTCTGCTGGGTGGAGAGAAAGGCGTTCGCTCCGTGTAGTAACAAAAGCGACACCACCTCAAGGTTACCCGATCCACATGCAACCTGCAACGGTGTCAACGTATGTTTGTCTTCACTTTGCCGGGCGCCTCCTTCTACTTTACCACCGCGCTCCAACAGGACTCGCAGAGCGGCATAATTGCCTCGACTCGCTGCAAATGTCACTGCCGTCCAGTGCTGGGTGTCGGGGTGTATGGCAGGGTAGTTGGGATTTCCAATTGCGGGTACTTCTATGTTTGGCTCGCAGCCAGCATCCAGAAGGGCTTGAACCACTACCTCATCATTGCGTATACTTGCGATCATCAATGCTGTCATCCCTGCGTGATTGAGGGTATCATAGCGTGTCGTGACAGGTAACAAGTTCGAGGCCTGGGCTAGAAGTTCAGCCCTTCCGGTCAACATTAGTTTGAAGGCCAGGGCAATGGTGGCACGCTTGCCCAGATCCGTGGAATCTTCACTTCCGTTTGAAGGCAATGCGGCGGCGTTTGCCAAATGGGGGAAGTGGGACTTCTTGGTGGTCAATTCTTCGTCGCTGCACACTGGCCGCATCGGACAATCTACGCCCGGCAGAAGGAGTCTTGCCGCTTGCATTATATCGTCTTTGTCGATCATTGCGGAATTCCTATATTCGGCATGTGCGGAGGCGACTCGAAGCCATTCGACCAATGGCGGCAACACCACATACGCTCGCTCGTAACACAATTCCTGAATGTTCTGGGTGCTGTTCGCATTGCTGTTGTTGCTATTGGCCGCTCCGGCCAATGGCTGTCCGGAGAATTCACTGTGCTCCAGCTGGGAACATCTCATAAAGTAGAAAAGCGCTGAAAGGGCAGCACTGGAGATGGCACATTGTTGGAATTTCTGCTGTGCTCTTTGGGCCAGATCCTTCAGTTCCGAAATGCTGCCAACGCAGGTTGTTAACAAACATTCCATTGCAACATTACTGCTCCCACTCGAGGAACCACTCCTATGTGTGCCCGAGCCCAATGATGTCTGACTTGCCCATCGCGGCATAGTCAACGCTCCCGAAGCTATTCGTCCTGCGTTGAGGTGTGCAAAGGGCTGCAGAAGACCCCACATATCACCAGATAGCGATATTGCATGTTCCAGAGCGGCAGCTGTCAACTGTTGGCTTGAGTCGGCGGGAAAACATTGAAGTAGTATTTCCTCCAGGAGATTTTCCATGCCTGCACAAAGGTACACAGCGGCGTATTCGTGGATGAATTTTCCTAACCTGGAGTCAGTCATCCATCGATGGAATCTTCCCACTGACAACTGTATGCCAGCTCGAGATGATTTGCTTTGTTTTAGCGCACTGTCACCCGGCACCGCGAACATGGCAGCCGCACGAAGGCACGCCTTTATACACACATACGTATTTATGTATGTATATTTGTCTGTCGATTTAACTGATAATATTTTTTGCTACGATAATAATGAATTTATCAAAAATTTACCCAAATTGCCGTATTTAACTCACACATGAGACAAGACATTTTGTGGAAGACATTGCACGGTGTTCATTTGTGTGTACCTGTACGAAAGCGTTAGTCTAAGTTTTTAAAAGAAATTTTAAAAGTTGCAAACAGAGCACACGTTTTTGGAACAAACCGGCTTCGAATTAATCTGATTAAGGTCGTAATTTTGACCCCTATCACTTTTACGTTGAAAACTAAACTTTGATATCGGGCTAAAGCCTTTTGCATAGACAAACGTTATATCATAGGGTGCCGCAGACGAGTTTGTATTCTGTAGTTATGGACTGCAATATGTAAAAGAGCAAATTTCACAAAATCAGGAAAACTCGACCAGACAGCAAGTCCACAGCCAAAGTTGACTGCACTCGGGTAACACCCTTTTTTAGGGCAACACTGTGTTTTAGCTTTGAATGCAAAACAAAAACACACATATGTAACAAGGTATGTATGTCACATCGAACCGAACCAGATAAACATCTTAAAAAAAAAAAAAAAAAAAAACAAAAAATACTGTAATGATCGGTGCGGCCTTTGTTCGTGGAGAATAAAATGCGAGTTTAAATCACCAACAGCAACAATATCAAATCTAAATCTTCTTGGATCGGTTCTACACCGGACGTCACTATGAAATATGTAAGTTGAAATAATGTTTCTATTCAATGCTTTAAAGAATTAAAAGACTATGGTCGATATTGGACCCGTCCAGCTATGTGTTGTTATGTCTTTGGTAGGTGCAGCCTGTTCGGCCTCCATTGGCAATGCAGATCCAGAGAAAACTACTACCACACAAAAGCCCCACATTGTGGAGATTATGGAATCATCTTCCAGTCACAATATGGATGGCTCGTACAGTTTTCACTATCGTGGAGCTGATGGAACGTTTCGCGAAGAGACAGCAGTCGTAAAAGATGCAGGCACTGAACACCAACATCTGGAAATAACAGGAGCTTATTCCTTCTTCGACGCTGATGGAAAAGAAGTTGTGGTTCACTACAAGGCCGGGGACCGTGGTTTCGTTCCAGAAGGTAACAATATCCCCGAAGAGATATCGGCTGCCGCCAAAGCCAACAGTGAATTGCCAGCATCGACAGACATCGATGAGAGACCTAAAGAGATCCCAATTACAGCTAAAGCAAGTAGCAAACTAGCAGCATCGCCTAACATCGTTGAGGGGAGTGACGACTCGGAAGAGGACGATATGTTCAAAGAGACCCCCCAGATGCCGAAGAGGATTTATTAAAGTGAGTTAAATACATTCACACATTCAATTGAACGAACTACGTACAAGTCTAATATAACTTAACATCTTGCAGGCAAAAACATACAAATCTAAAATACCCCACAAAAAAAAAAATACAGCCTGGCAACAATTACACACACGTATTGCCACCTACATATGTGTATGTATACAGCAGCCACAAGTATTCGAAATTAACGATCAAAATCGATATGTACAAATAATTGTATAAATAAATAAAGGAATGATTCTATTATTGGAAGAGCATGGAGAAATAATACAATGATTGGTTTTTACAATTGCGCATACAGACACAGATACAGATGTGGGTACAGATACAAATACTAGAACACAAGTTCGTATTAAATACAGATATACAAGATACACATACATACACACAAACATACATTTTATGTGTTTGAGTGGATTAAAAAAAGGCTAAAACTAAATAACTAAAACTGTTCAACAGAGTCTTTTAGGAAGTTCGACCGGCTGGAGTTGCTCATTTTGTTGCGCCTGCTGCCGAGGCTGATGTGGCCGAAACCGACGGCGAACTGAGTTGTTGGCGAAAGTTGCACGGACCCATTGATTTTCGTTCTTTGATGCGTTGCTGCAGGGCCTGCAACAGTCCGATCAGGACATCGTGGTTGGGAATCTTCTTGGCGAAGAGTAGTCTCTTGACAGAATCGTCATAGGTCAGCAGGGCCACCATGTTCTGCAATAGAAACCCTTGACAAAATTCTAACAGTTTGTTGGCATTGTAAACCTACAGAGATTGAGAGAGGATTAGTACTTGGGCATTAGCTGGGTAATGTGACAGATGCAGATACCTTGGCATGAATGTACATGGCAACCACATTGTCAATGTCTATCATTTCCGAACACCTCGATTCGGTGTAGCGTAGAAGACCTTCCAATTGAAAGAAACTGGCTGCCGCCATTAACTCCAGTACGTCGGTTTTTAAGACGTCGAGGCTGGTACAGCCACCACTGTACAAGTATTGCATCACCAACTGGAAAATGTGGTAGCGGATGTCGTTTATCTGCACCGTCGGGGTGCTATTTTCGCTC